>NW_027466931.1:115000-155000 GCF_046128005.1 Genypterus blacodes
TCTGCAGGCCTCTGTGGAGGAATGTGATAATGATTGGTCTTTGTACCACACAAACACACACACACACACATTCTGATTCCTGCCTATGTAATGTTCACAACATCACAAACACAAACACAAACACACACACACACACACACACACACACACAGCTAAAGATAGACACCAGCACAACACAACTCCCAGTTTGTAGACAGACAGATAGACAGTTGGACTCCTATTCAGCGGCACTATGACCTGGTTCAGACTCAAACCTTCCTGGTCTGCGTCAGGCTAAGGAGCACTCTAGGGTTGTAGGTTCAAGTCCAGTTCCAAAAGGAAGCTCAGACTGCTCACTGCTCTGCCAGGGTTCACCTGTTCTGTGCTGCCGTTTATCCGATCCCGCTTTCAAAATCCATTCCTGGTTTACTGCATTAGGCTCATAGGAGTAGGGAGTGTTCCTGATTCTTGTCAATTTCAGACATGTTAAGGTGAAAAAACCATCCAAACTCATCTCTCTCATCTCTTGCTCATCCAGGAACAAGGTCTCAAACTCATGTATGACATAGTCATAAGAAGCCAATCACATCATGCTTCCAGACTTCCTGTAGATGAAGAATGGCAGCATGCTACTGATTGTATGTCTAATGGTCTCTTCTAATGGTACTCAATCAGTACTGAGTGCGTGTAAATGTATAGATAAACACCTGAAATACAACCCTGCCCACTCTGTACAACAACTGACCAACCAGTACGAGTCGAGAGTGGAGACAAAGAGTGTGAGTCAGAGTCAAAATCCAAAATTCATCCGAAAGAAAACACTTTGCAAATGTGGTGCCCCCTACAGGAAGATCAATCATGTACCCATTGAAAAGCACTACTAGCCTGAGTGCTAACAGGTTCAACCACAAACTTTCTGATGTAACACCACAGACTCAACACACACACACAGAGACACACACACAGGCCACTTCTTTCTGTCCTCTGATCAATTCTGTGGTGCTCTGTAGCGTCTAAGCAAAATACAGAACAACATGCAGCTAAAAATACACAACACACACACACACACACACATTACTGAGATGCCTGCTGAGAACAGCTTTAGCTAGTCAGGCTAACTTTAGAGGGAGAGAGAGAGAGGGAGAGAGAGAGAGAGAGAGAGAGAGAGAGAGAGACAGAGACAGAGAGAGAGAGAGAGAGAGAGAGAGAGAGAGAGAGAGCACAAGAGAGAATATAATGTTATTATACCTTAATCTATTTACAGACATTCTTTCCTTATTCCTCCCTCTGTTGTAGTAACTACATAACTATTAAAGCTGTAGACACGACCATAAAATATAAATAAGAACAAATAGTTTACAAAACAATCAGTATTTAAACCAAATTATTTCAACTTCAAAAAACAATAGCCTATATGTTGTTTATCCTATTGTAAAATTTAAATTCATCTATATCAGAGTATGATTTATCAAAGTTATCATTAAGCGGGGATTGATTTTTTTGCCATTTTGGATATACAATACAAGTATTAATTAGAATAATAAAGTAAACAGTAGGTTTATGGAAAATAATCAATAGTGATGGACCTCTAAAATATACTAAATATGGACTATAAAAAGAAAACATTAATACTTAGAACATATCAGTACATCAATTAGTAACACCTTTGTACTGAGTACTTTTCATTTCATTAATAAATAACTGAAGTTAGTAGGATGTGTTTATGATATGGGGAAGTACCGAATAGGAGTAGATACTTATAAGTACTTTAAGTTGGTACTCTAGTACTTTGGAGGCTATCGTACATTTGTGATACGTCAGTATTCTGCAGCTTGGTATCTGACTAATTACGCAATACTTTCTGGCATTAGTTGGAGCTCCGGTACTAACGGGAGGATGACTCACCTCTACCGGACCGGAGGAAGCGTGAGTCTCGTGGAAGCCACGCGCTGCTCCTCTCACTCGGTGTGCATCTCTCTGCTCACACGAACAAACAAACTTACCAAACAACAAAACAACCAACACACACGCACACAGACAGCGGCGGAGCCGTGATTCCGATGTCCTGCGTACGGGCCTGTCGGTGGTCGGTACCGGGACAGAGCAGGGACACAGGGAGTGGGAAAGTTGGGTGGGGGCGCTGCTGAGTCAAATTCACTCGTTAAAATTAAAGTTATACACTTACTAATGTCGGTGTAACGGCGCCGGTGAGAGCTTCTGGTCTTTTCTTACTTTGACGTCACTCTTCGCCAGGTTTACTCGTAAACGGCAGAGCAAATCCCCGGGATCGGGATGAACGGAAGCTCTAGGAAGCTCCGGGCCCGCTAGCAGCCTCTCTGCCCGGGCGGAGAATCACGGCAAGTCCGCTCAAACTTGCTGAAAAGTCGGTGAAAATCCAGCGGCTGTCCGGCCCGCCGCCCGCCGCTCCTCCTGCTCCTGCCCGGGCGAGTTTTACGATAAACTGACCGGTAACGGAAAGGTTTCAGAGGAAAAGTGGAGTTAAAAAAAAGGAAAAGGAAAGAGGATAGAAGGGGAGGGGGGGAGACAGGCAGAGAGGGAGACAGGCTGGCCGGTGACCGGGCCGCGCGCGCCGTCTGTGCGTGAGTGCCGGCCGTGCGCGTTCCCGTGACGGAGGAGGACAGGCTCCGAGAGAACAGGCAGCCAATCAGAGAGCAGGGAGAGGCGCTCAAGGCAGACTACACCCGCGCGGGTGTGACGCCGGCAGCGGGGTCAGTCCAGAGAGGGCGAAGCGAGAGGTCTCACTCTGCAACCAAAACACTGCACTGCACTCAAACACTACATTCTCTGCAACAAGGAAACATTTTTAGAAGTCACCGGATTTTGATCTGAATCACCTGAGAGACGACTCTATATAAAAAATAGAAAATAATTAATAAACAGAATGAAATAATAATTTACAGAATGGCCTTCCTGTAATTTGTTGTGCTTGTTTATTGTTTAGTTATTTACAGACTTGATCAAAAGTGCAAACATGAGAAACAAGTTGTTACATTTGTAGAATTTCAGAGCTCAATTTGAAATCATTGTTTGTTTATTTTGTAAGATTAATTTCAAGTAAATTTTCCTTAATATTTTCCATGAATATTTTTACAGACACTGTGCTCGAAAGAGAATAATGAGTAAATCAGCTGCCATACATAGACGATCTTTGTTGCCATGTCACTCGCATGACATTCCAAATGGAACCAGAGACACTCTAACACACACAAACACACACACACACACACACACACACACACACACACACACACACACACACACACACACACACAGATGTACGCACACAGATGTACGCACACACAAACACACGGGGTCTTGAAGGAGCAGTCTGGTCTCATCATTTCGCACAGTGAGACACAGACAGGCAGACAGGCAGACAGACAGGCAGGTTAATCAGCTGTTATTGTTGCTGCTGTGTAATCTAGGCGTAGTTCCACTTCCTGCTTTGATGAGCCTATAGCAGGCCAGAGTTACAGGACACACAAAGAGCTCTCTGACACCTTTAGCCTACATTCACCTATATGTCTGTCATCTGTATCTCTATTTGAGATAAACATCACGGGAGTGCGACATTTCAATAAAAGAAAAAGGGTGTGGTCAGGAAACACTTGGATGGTACAACACATACACATGCACACGCACACACACACATGCACACAGTGACATCCCCCAGCCATGAGCTTATCATAAATATAGATATGCAGTATTAAGTATTCTAGAATAGAGACAAACACTATCCGTCGGTGCATCACTTTGTTCCAAATATCTCAACAGCAATTGGACAAATGTGTCTTGTAGTGCCACCAGCAGGTCAAACGTGACACCTGTCAGCTGATGTTTTTGTGCTTGTACTCAGAACTCAGGGAAATCCTTGAAAAAAGTGCAATGGAACGATTGGAAGTCGGAATTGCAAATCGTATTCTCAGGCAGGATCTCCCAGCCTCAACTTTGAACATTTGAAATGAGCTCTGCTGTCATTGACGTTCATCTCCTGAGCCTGAACAACTCAAAAGCTTGATAAACAAACATAATGGATGTTTATCCATTCAATGGCTGTGGAAGAGATTTATTCAACTCTGAACATCTGATTTCCAACTGACAATCCAAGACACCATTTCTCCTCCAGGTTTCTCACCTCCTCCTGGTCAGGACCAGTTGAGGCATGAGGACCATCGGCTCCTCCTGCTGGTGAGCAGTGAGGACTGAGCCTCCCTCAGACTGTCCCTGAAGCTTCTGGCGGAATAGTAGTACAGCAGTGGGTTGACCACACTGTTGGACGCTGCCAAGCAAAGCGTCACCACCACTGCACGCTGCAGCGCCAACGTGAAACCGTAGCTCCATCCAAAGCATATGGCATGCAGGTGCAGTGTCCTCACAGCATGATAAGGCAGGAAACAGACCAGGAATGTTGCTATCACCATGGTAATCATATGCACTGAGCGCCGTCTGTTGGGATGGGGTTCCCTGCTCGAAAGGTTGCTGCTGCGAAGGCCTGTGCTGGCCATCAGACGCCTCATGATGCAGCTGTAGCAAAGGATGATGATCAGGAAGGGGAGGAGAAAGCCGCCAGCCAATGCCACGTAGTTTAAGATGAAGACACGCCCCCATGAGGGAATATCAGGTGGTTCAAAGCAATGAGGAGACGCCCCCCCCTGTTATCAGGGAGTCATCGAAATTAGACATTTCTAAATATTATTACTTTTAGTGCAAAAGCCAATTTATACATTTTTAAGGTGGAGGATGAGTGAACAACCAGGCATTTCTTATGGTTACTGTTGGGAAAAAAATCACTAGAGAGTTTGAGAAAAAAATAGAAATGTTATGTGAAGAAAGTATTAAAAAAAATGTCATGAATTAAGAGCAAAGTTAATTATTACTTACTTTAAAGTATATTTTCAGAAAAACACCAAAATGTTTCAAGAATTAAGTCACAATATTTTGAGGAAAAAAGAGAAAAAGCTTAACTAAAGTTGTGAATTTCTTACACTACGACTTTATTCCTGTTTTTCTCAATCTCACTGTTTTGTTATTTTGGTGTAAGATCTGGAGAGGGGTCCATGTTCAGAGGTGATCGGTGAAAGATTCTAATAAAAGTGACCTTTTTAGTGCTCTCACCTTTGTGTTACCCCATTGAGTAGGAACGGGACAGAGGCCACGCCCACAAACAGCCACACACCCACACAGACCCTTGCCATCCTCACAGGTTCGACCTGAGGACGGAGCGGCTGCATCACAGCAACCCAACGTAGCATGCTCAGTACAGTGAGGAAGAAGATGCTGAGGGTGGAAGAGAGAGGAAGTGTGTGTCTGCATATGTGCGTCTTCCTGTGTGTGTCACCTTGTGTACAGGTTCAGGTAGAAGCCATAGACACAAGCTCGACACAACCAGTCAGGGAAGTACCAAATCCCTCTGTTAAAGTAGTAAGCCAATCGCAGTGGGAGGGTGAGGGAGAAGCAGGCATCTGATAGGGCGAGATTCATCATGACCACAGAAAAGGCGGAGCTTCTGAAGGGAAACAGGAAGAGGAAGTTAGATTCTCATTGAAGTCATCCTGACTAGCTCAAAATCTGATTGGCTGATGTTTATTACCACTTTTAAGCTGCTCTGTTGCAAATAAAGCTGCACATAGTTTACCTCTGTAATAAAAACTTTATTCAAAATGCTCAGATCAACAATACTTACGTGATAATTGTCATAAAGCCTCAGCTCTTTCTATTGGTAGACTGCAGTGTTACATAAGTCATGCTAAGGTAGGCTAACAGTTTCTGCCACAAGCAGCCCAGAAGACAAGAAGATGCATGCCCCCTATGTACTGGAATGAAGAAGATATAAGAATGCTAAAAGTTAATTAGCTATAGTTTACTAGAAGTTTCCCCCTGCCTCCAGTCTTTGTGCAAAACTAGAGAAGCAGTTCACTGTATTGTGGTGTCAATGAACCCAAACCTTGCAGCCCACTGACTGTTTTGTGGTTTAGGTTACATATACATATTTCTTGTGACCTGAAGTTCTTTTATCTACCTTTGTTGAACACACTTATTGTAAGTCGCTTTGGATAAAAGCGTCTGCTAAATGATCGTAATGTAATGTAATATAGGTTGAGGTTGAGCTGAAGAGTGATGCTTCAGCTCCTGTTGGCCTTAGCATAGAGCCTAGGTCACCAACAGGCGGACCGCGGTCCGGATCCAGACCCAGAAACCGTCTCTCTAACTGGACCTCTTCACATTTTAGTTGAATACCCCTGGCGTAGAGGATTACCTGTGCCAACACTTCCAGAAGAAGACCACCAGCGCCCCTGTGTTGCTAAGAATCGCAATAGGAAAAAGCAGCATGTAGGTGATGGTGTAGGCGCAGTACTTAAACGCATCATCATCATGGCCACACACTGACGGCTGTGAAGTGTGGTTGCTGTGGACGGACCAGCACTCTGCGCCAGCACAAACTTGCGCGCGCGCACACGCACGCACACACACACACACAGCAAATGTTAGTCTGAAACTACAGACAGGAAACTGTGATCTGTATTGAACCTGAATTCTTTAAATATAATGTATGAACGAACATGGCCACATCCTTGTAAGTTGTTTAAATATAAAATTAAATATAATGATTGCATTTATACTTCCATGTTTATTTGATGTAATTATATGCTATGAATTTGGACCATTAACATAAAACACTACACAAAGCATTTTAAGGGGTGAGAATATGACAAAGGCGTTAAAATTAGTTAGACTACACAGCGTTGGAGTATCACCTCAAAGCCTCACAGCCAACTTGATGTATTCAAGCTTTTCCAGGAAGGGAAAACACGATTGTTTGTTTTCTTCGTCTTTCTTTTCAGTAATTCAGTCTTTTTTACAATTTTGAAAGTTGGCACTCATCATTCATAATGTCATTCAATTCCCCTTTCTGTCCTGCTGTCCGTCTGTCCACTCTGTTTGTCTTAGTTTTTTTTTTTAAGTGTGTATGAGAAAAGGAAACAAATTCCTTGAAGAGGCATGTTCAACCACACCTAATGTCTTGGCAGAAGGCTAACACATACTTCCCAATCAAATCTTAAAACATGATAAGCTTAACTATCAAATGTCCGTTGACATTCAAGTCTTGAAACATCTGACTTTATCCTCAGAAAAGATGTTCTGTACTTAAGACTTTAAAATGTCACAGGCGGAAAATCATCTCACTAAGTTAGCTTTTGAGTGTATATTCCACCATTTGATGTTTTCATCAAGAAAAATACATTTATTGATTATTGATTTTAATTTCAGTGTTTGTGTGGTGTGCATGAACAAAAAACGTGATCAGTTTTCTTGTACTGATCTTTATTGGAAAGTGGAATGAATCAGATCATCACAACTGACTGATGAAACACACACACACACACACACTCACACCAACACACGCGCACTTTCCCACACAAAAAGACTAAGATGGAGGGAAGAATAAAGGAGTCAGCGGGGGGGATAAAAAGCTTTTAAAAAAACGAAAAAAAAACATCCTGGTGTTTTGTCAGTTTTCTTCTTCGGGATTAAAAGAAGTCGAGGTCATCTGGAGCATCCAAGTCTCTGTACTCGATTATTGATCTGGGGTCTCCTCGCATGCCCCTACACAGAGAGAGAGAGAGAGAGAGGAAGTTTATCCTCCAATCATATCAATAAACTGTCCGTGGTAACTGATTGATCTCTGCTGTGTACCTGTTGTTTCTCTGTTTCCCTGGAAACACTCCTCCTCCTCCTCCCCCTCCTCCTAAATGGCCTCTGAAGTTGTCATAGCCACCACGTCCCGCCCCAAACTGGTTGGGGGGGTATGGAGGTCCACCACCTGAAACACAAACGCATAAGAAACTTCACATCACCACTTCATACCATTGCAAAATAACCATTGCTATCGCTCTCTCCCGGACATCTGTGGTGCCGGCGTAAACTAGTGACATTATTTCCTGATAACGACATAAACAGATAAAGCAGTGCAGCGTGGCAAGGCCCAGGAGGACTGAGCCTAATATCAGGGTTTGTGTGTCAGTCATACCAGGGAAGGCGGGCATAGGAGGCCTGACCCCAGGAGGATATCCCAGAAGGCTTTGCTGTTGTGGTGACTGACCGGGAAATCCTGGCATACCAGGGGGCGGAGCTAAAGGAGAGGCAGGGACATGGTGTTATTCACCTTATTATATCACCTTATTCATTCCTAGAATGCCTTTCACCATCTCACAGGGTGTGCTCAGTTTGTGTATGTCACCTTGTGCTGGTGGTGGGAGGGGCTTAGTCTCAGGGAGGGCAGGTCTTTTAGCATCAAGCAGGAAGTTGTTGAAGAACTCCACTTCCTGCCTGACGGCAGAGACTTTCTCAGCGTGTTTGTTCAGGATGTGTTTGCGGACAAACTCTGGGGCCTAAAAAAGAACAACGGTGTGTTACCATAACAACCACAGCACCATCCTTATGGTTCCTGTCTCATGCAGAGAAGCATTTATCCTGACCTTGAACTTCTTCCCACTCAAAGGACACAGCCATTTGTCCTTGCTGAGCTCCTGACTGTTTGCTGACAAGAATTTCTCCACCTGCGCACATGCACACACAAATAATCAGAATAAAACAATAATACAGAGACGGACAGTAGGGTACACTTGGAGAGAGTCAGACAGTCTTACCTCTTGCTCAGCATCTTTTTTGCCCAGCCTGGCAGCCTCCTCTTCACTCAGAGTCTCTGAAGGAGTCAGCAGAGGAGTCAAACGCTCCTCACACATCTTCTGATGTTCACTCACTAGACACACACAAACACACACTCAGTAACTGTTCACATCTGAAGTGATGCTCAAAGTCCTAGTCCTAGCTAGTCAATGTGTGTGACATTCATTATATTTGAGATGGTTCTTGAGATCCATGATGAGCCTCTCAAGGGTCCTCCAGGGTTCTAGGGGTCCACAGAGTTCTGACTGAGGTTTGTTGCAGAAACTAAAAAGGTTCCAAGAGTCCTCAGGGGGTTTGGGGGTCCATGAGAAGGTTCTAGTTGGAGTTTGTGGGGGTTAATGAGAAGGTCCCCAGGGTCTCAGAGACACTGGTGATTAAGGTTGTGTATCAGTATTTACCTTCAGCGGCAGTGATCTTGGCCACAGGTAGCGGTCCTCGGACGTGGATCAACCCACAGCGATGAGGCATCTCGTCCTCAGCAGGATACTCACAGAAGTTATAATAATCCACCGAGTGAACCAGACGCAGATACAGCAGGAGTCTGTCTAACACCTACACACACACAGACACACATCAAGTTAGATGTGCAACACACACCAGAATAAGTCAAACAGAGCCAGATGAACACAGAGACACTCCTCTTCCACCTTCAGCAGCTTGTCATCCGTCTCCAGGGTAACCTCACAGGAGGCGGGATCCTTGACGTCACTCCCTTCGGTGCTGTTGCCCCCGGAGACACCTGTCAGCTCCTCCTCCTCAGCGCTAACCTCCTCAATCAGGTAGTCTGTGATGTTCTTCAGTACTGGGTTGGTCTCCATCTGTGAGATGCGCACACACACAGAGCAGGAAGATGATGTCAGCATAATGCTGAGGGGTTATACGTAATGGCTTCTGGTTGAACAGCGGTAAGATGGGATTGGTTAGAACCATACCTGCCCAGCCCACAGCTCCGCCCTCTGGTCAAGGCTGTGCACGAGCCGAGCGGACAGACGGATGTCGTTCCTCACCACTGGCTTGTGGTGAGTGAGACCGTTCACGTTCCGAACCCGACGACACAAATCCCTGTTCACCACTGGAGACAGCTCGCAGTCTCTGAGCTGAGGGACAGAGATGTGGAGAGACAGTTGTTGAGGGAGATCGATGGAAATAGAGAGATGAGAGAGACAGGAGAAGGAAAGAAAACGCTGTAGAAGCAGACAGACAGAATGATTGATGATTCCATTTTTGTGTTAGGTGTGTGTGTGTGTGTGTGTGTGTGTTACCCTGATATTCTGAAGGTTCCAGCATGTCTCCTTAATGTTCACACTGCGGTCAAACGTCACCCAACACCGCCTGAAAAACCTGACACAAGCGCACACACACAAGCGCACACACAGTAAATCGGTGAGATGAAGAGCAGATATTACAGGATCATAGATAACAGCTGATCAGATCTGAACTCTCACCTCCTCTCAGGCTGGGGGTCTGAGAGTGCCACCCGCAGGAAGCCTGGGTACCTGCGACACAACTGCACATGCCAGCAACGTAAACATACAGCACCCCAAAGAAATATATATTTTGGTCCTAATTCAATGTGTGTGTGTTGCGGTGAGGGAGAGAGAGTGTGTGTGTGTGTGTGTGGTTCACTCACAGCAGTGATCTCCTCTTTGGAGACCTCAGGTGGGATGCTCCTGATGAACAGGGAGGTGGTGAGGTGGAGTGGGCGGGGCTTGGGCGGCACTACCTCCTTCTCCCTCTCCTTCCCACGTTCTTTCCGACGCTCTAACAACACAAGCGCACATGTATGTTATAATACAGAACGCTTCCAATCTTTCGGCGCCACATTGCGTTTGGACAAGCGCTCCCACCATCATCACCGTCCTCCTCCTCTTCCTCCTTTTCTTCTTCCTCCTCCTCCTCCTCCTCCTTCTCTCCGTCGGAGTGTGAGGAGTCAGAGTCGGATGCGCTCCCCTCCCCGCTGTCAGCCGACACGCTGCGCTTCCTCTTCCTACCCTGCAAGGCAGAGGGGGGTTAACAGGAGTGCAGTCAGCATGTTGGCACAACTACAAGTGAGTCCAACACTTGCCTTTTTAGCTGCTTTCTCCTCTTCTTCTTTCTTCTCTTCCTCCTCGTACTCCTCATCATCTTCATCTTCCTTCTTCTCTCCGTTCTGGGTAACTTCCTCTTCACATACCTGAAGAACAATCTGTGTTAACAACAACTACCTACTAATAGTAGTAACAACATAGCTTGCACATCAATCCAGTTTATAATCGAGTAAAACAAAAACTGTAATTTACTCCAACTGAGTAACAGGAAGTGGAATTCACGGCGTCACTGTTACCTTTAGAGTGTCTTTCTTTGCACTTGTGTCTCCTAAGGACCTGTCCTCAGTTTTGCTACCAGAACCAGAACCGCTCGGGCCACTAGTACTTCCACCGCTGGGATCCACAACAGCCTTCTCGCCACCACCTTCGCCTCCCATACCCGTGTCCCCGCCGGGTACCAAGGGAGCCACCGGCACCTCAAGGACCTGCAGGTCAAAGTCTGTCCCCCCTTCCATCTTTATCACCGCTGTAAGGAAAAAGACATAGAGGGGTCATTGCAGCGCCTAATGGATTTGGACTTGTTCTGTTGATTAACCCTCTAAGTCTTTCTGTCTGTACCTGCGTCCAGGAGTTTGAGGATGGCGGGGGCGTGGTCCATGTCGAGTGACACGTTGTCTAGCCAGTTGTTGTCCAGCAGGAAGAGAAAGACGCTCAGACGGGTCTTAAGGGCCGACAGAGACTCTGCCTTCCGGGCTGCGATGTCATCAGGGTGATATTTGGAACGGAACCACTCCTGGTCTTTGTGCTGCAGGAAGAAATCTTGCAGCTGCTGCCGCCTGAAGTCCAGCTTGTACTGATTGTAACGCTTGACTGCCTCTGTCTCATCAACGCTGTCCTCCATGTTCAACAGGAACTCCTGCAGACAGACAGACAGACAGGCAGGGAGACAGGCAGGTGAAGCATTGGTGAACAGCAGAGATGGCAGAGGCAACATGTCATAGTTATACTCTCAAGTTCATCAAATCTTCACTCATAAGTTCTTTACCTTAAAGCTCCGCATGGTGGGAGGACCAGGAGGGGGGAGATCTGGGTCCATCATTCCAAGTCTGAGACAGAGTTAGACAAAGCGTTACACAAACATAACAACAACAACATTGGTCGCATATTACTGTGTGTGTGTGTGTGTGTGTGTGTGTGTGTGTGTGTGTGTGTGTGTGTGAACGTGTCTCACCTGCCCTGCAGCGGATGCCCTGAGTGGTGTGGATGCAGGTGGGGCAGGTCCGGGTGCCAGCCCTGAGGCCCCGCCCCTGGGAATGGAGCACCCCCCCCTCCTCCGAATGGCATATCGTAGCGGTATGGCTCCCCCCGGTGGTCATCCCTGGGAAATTTAAAGGTTTAAACCCCTATTACGTTTGTCTTTCACAGTTTTGTTACGAACATGGCCACATCCTTGTAAATTCAGGCTACAATACCTGACAAACTTAAAAATGCACAAACTTAACTGTTGGTAGGATCGTTTCCCATGTGCTCTCTGACTGTGTGAACATCAGAGGTCCAGACACACACACACATCTTAACTACACACACTCACTCACCAGTCCCTCCTCATGCGTTTGTGCTGAGGACTGATGTGTCTTGGTGGCGAAAATCTCTCCCGGCGACCACGATCGTACTCCCGCCTCCTCTCCCTGCCACGATCCCAGTCTCTGAAAACACACACACACACAAGCGCGCACACAAAAGTGTTGTAAGTCAACTAGAAAAGTCTCAGTTTGAAATTAACCTAATTTGGAATCAGCCTAATTGGGATGTGTGTTACTCTGATGATGTCTGCCCAGCATAACAGGGTGTGTGTGTGTGTGTGTGTGTGTGTATTTCACCTCTCAGGCCAGTCGTCCCTCCTCCTGTCCTCCCTCTCCCTCGACCGCTCCATGTCACTCCTCTCTCTCCTGAACTTGTCACGCCTCCTCCTGTCAAACTCGTCATCGCTGTCTCCCATTGGTCTGAAGACACACAAGCGTAGAACAACAATGTGACGACATTTTGTATCAGTAAAGTGTAAAGCAGCACACAGCATTACAACTGAACAACTCACACCCAAGATGATCAGTATCCAGCCCATCTAATCAACCAATAGCAACATAGTGCAAACACAGGTGTGTGTGTGTGTGTGTGTGTGTGTGTGTGTTTGTTGCATATGTTGGCACAAACCAATGAATGTGACGCGGTTAAAATAATCTTGGTTGTTAGTTACAACATTGGTGTGCAAAAACATTAAATTATTTAAATATCAATGTGTGTATTTGGTTCAGTTGATTCTTGAGCTATAAAATAATAAAAGCAAGACCCTACTTTTCACTCAAGGATTGTTATATTAAACTATCCATATTTAAACTTTAGTTGTCCAGAAGGTTGATGCATGATCGGTCGAACAATAACAGTTAGTCTGCCTCATTAGCTTCATTATTCCGAGTTTATCTTCTTCCTTCATTTTTAGACAGAAACAATGATGTCACGTGTAAACTAATGACAGAAAGCTCATCAGGTTAGAAACCACCAGTCGCGTTAGCTAGAGATAGCGTTAGCTGCACACCAGTTAGCCGGAGCTAAATGGGGCTAACCAGTCCGTTAGCATGTCGTTAAACAAGCTCGCTATCGCTGACGGAATTAGCTCATATTCGTGTTCGCTTTTGGGATTTTTGTATAATGTTCGCGTGGTCGCGTGTTTATAAAGACACCTTACCTATAAGTCTGAAGCTCAAATCGGTTAAATTGTTCTCCAGCTAACGCAATAACACAATTGTCCCGCCGCCAGCCACCGACCACAATGAACTAGCTAAACTTCCGCTTCCTGTTTCTGCTACGTGACCTTCCTGGTTCCGTTGAGGACGCGCGCCCTCGAACGACCAGGAGCGGAACAGCACATGCTACAACATATTACAGACTCCGAATTAATTGTACGTTTACTCAGTAAATGTGAAAATGTACTCAAGCTTTGTAGCATCCTTTCTCGTGAAACATCTCACATTTTGTATGGACTTATAATATTGACCTCTATTTAATGTATTATTTTGATTTGCAGCTATTTTACAGTAGTATTTGACCATTAAATCGCAATTAAGACAGCTCCTCTTTTAGAGAAGGTTTTATCTGGAGTGTACCAATGTCGGTCTGTATGTCTGTACGTTGAATGTGTATGTTGTTTTTATGGAACGATGTTTTTCAATTGATCAACACAAACAACAGCTGTTAATCTGTTTTATTATAATATTATGGTTACTATGCCGATGTGATTGTTATTATTGCGATAAAACGATTATTCGCACACAGTAAGCTGTTTATAACTACGAAGCACACTAAAAAACATCGGATCAGTGTATCAATCCCAAGATGCATGGCGTAGGCGCGTTGCTAGGATACACATTCCACAGCCCGCTAGCTAGATGGCCAGTAGCAGCATTCTAAAGAGGTAAGAGTTCACACTGTCCGAAATATAATTTAAACACGCCCCATAGTCGTCAATTGTATACACTTAATAACTTGTATTCGTACTTTAATCTGCACGCATCTTAACTAGGAGTTTGAGCCGGGTCGGGTCTTTCGAAGCACCGATTGTTGTTAGCTGTTTTTGCTAGGTGGCGAACGTACGTGAGCCCGACAGCAGGTTTTGACGTTTTGGAGTAAGGAAACCCGATTTTGGTCATAAAGATGCTTGTGACGTGGAGATACTTGTTCGGTTGAGTCGATTATAACATTAAGATAAACAGTTGTAATAATACATTTTTGCTAGTAAACGACTCAAATTGTTGTCATCAGTGTAATTTCACAGGGACTAAATCAGGTCTAAGCTGTAGATGAATGAATCTAGTGGCGGTCTGCTTCACTCAGTAACACGGCAACGTCTGATGGATCGACCTGACCGGGACAAAGACGCCACACTAGTGAAGAATCAACCATACGACGAGTGCCTGGAGGTGATCGACTCTGAGGAAGTGGCGAGCATTTACAGCCCCACTCCCCGCAGCCTGATCCAGGTAAACGCACCGGGCCGTCCCTCCTAACGGCAGCCTGTGGGGTGAAGGGCGAAGCTGAAGCTGACTGTTTGAATTAGTAATGTTTCTGATCCAGCACGTGCCATTGATCTGCTAAAAGAAATAATCACTTCAGTCATAGTCATTTATTTGTTAAGTCGCAAGGAATTTCACAAAGTCATGCAAAACAGATCCTATTCTGTGAAGCGTTCAAACTGAATTACTTGCTTATTTGAAAAATAGTCAGGCCCAGAACTTATCAATCAACACAGGTAAACACTGTTTGATTTGGGTGCAGTGCTGACCCATCTCAGATACTGATGCCTTCACCATCACTTTCCAGCCACAGTCCAGACAGACCAACAGGAAGGGACGGGACCTGATGGCGACCAATAGCAGCAGTGACGAGTTTGACGAGGACGACAAGCCCCCGAGGCCCAAAGAGCCGGTCATTGGGCAACCTGGGTTCCGGTCCCATGAGGAGGAGGAGGAGGACAACGATGATGATGATGACGAAGAGGAGGACGACTCAGATGAAGAAGAGTCTGATGACGACGAAGACCCCAGCGAGGCACCGGAGGGCGCGTACAACCCTGCCGACTACACTAATCTGCCAGTTAGCACAGAGATCAAAGAGCTGTTCCAGTATATCACACGGTGAGGACATAATTTATCAATCAATCCTGAGGAAGAAAGGTCAAAGGAACACGGTTATCTGTATGTAACTAAACTCCTAACCTCGTGCCTGCAGGTACACTCCTCAGTGTGTAGAGCTGGAGAACAGCCTGAAGCCCTTTATCCCAGACTTCATCCCTGCTGTGGGAGACATTGACGCCTTCCTCAAGGTAGACAAAGAACCAAGCTGTGACATGTTCAGTAAATTCTGTCCAGGTGTTTCTTTGACAGTAAGCTTTAATGGGACTCCAGGTTCCAAGGCCGGATGGGAAATTGGATGGTCTGGGTCTTCTGGTGCTAGACGAGCCAAGTGTGAAACAGTCGAATCCTATGGTTCTGTCGCGGTGGCTGGCGGAGGAGACCAAACAGTACGGGGCTGCCGAGGTACCGATAGCACAAACATATGTACCGTATGTCAGACAGTGGTACAGATATCAAACATGGCTCTCTCTCTCTCTCTCTCTCTCTCTCTCTCTCTCTCTCTCTCTCTCTCTCTCTCTCTCTCTCTCTCTCTCTCTCTCTCTCTCTCTCTCTCTCTCTCTCTCTCTCTCTCTCTCTCTCTGCCTCCAGTCAAAGAAGGTGACCAGCGTCGCCAGTCCTCAGTCGAACCCCCGTGCGGTGGACAGCTGGGTGGACAACATCAGCGCTCTGCACCGCTCTAAGCCTCCGGCCAGTGTTCAATACAGCCGCGCCATGCCGGACATCGACAGCTTGATGCAGGAGTGGCCGGCCGAGCTGGAGGAGCTGCTGGCCCGCATGAGGCTACCGCCGGCCCGTCTGGACTGCAGCCTGGCCCAGTACTCGGACCTGATCTGCTCCCTGCTGGATATCCCGGTCTACAGCAGCCGGGTCCAGAGTCTGCACCTCCTCTTCAGCCTCTACCTGGAGTTCAGAGACTCCCCGCACTTCACTCGCAGGGCCTAGACACTAACCTCCTGCTGGTGGAGGAGGAGCTGACAGGACAAAGACTGTATGCGCCAGAGCTGCAAATAATGGTCATTATTAATCTGCAAATATAATGTCAATACATCGTCATCTCTGAATTGAAAACTCTTCAAAATGGATTTGATGTTACAGACAAAAATTGTTGATAAACGTTGTATGTCTGTTGTTTTTACAAATCTATTTTCTCTACATTTGCTTAAACCTCTAACAGAAATGTTTTGATTTATGCTGATTTGTTACAGTCGACTTGAATAAAGATGAGAAAATAAAGACTCAGGTATTACTAGTGAATTCTGCTGCATCACAGGTTTGGTTGTGGTAGTCATTACTATTTACAAAACATAAATAAATAAAGGTCAGAGTTCACCCAGCAAAAATACATGAATATAAAATGTCAATGATTATGCTGCTCTTCAGCATCCATCCTGCAACATTCATCCATCATTGATTTATTGTTCTTCCTTTTTGGACATTTTAGAGACTTTGTGCCCAGCTCTTATTATGAGTTAGACAACTAGCCTGAGCCTGGTCTGTTGTCATAGCAACAAATTCTTCCTTCACTCCCTCATCACTGATAATTAGTTTATAAATGTAACTTTTTATTCAAGCAAAATATAAAAACAACAGAATCAAATCACAATTAATCACAGTGGTTATTGGAAATAATAATTTTATAGTAAAAAAAAAAATAATCACAGTTTGATTGGACTGATTATCTAAAGATAAATAACATCCAGGAAAATATGTAACCAGCAGTCAAGAGTTAAACTGTGTTTCTGACTGGGAACTGATTGTTGTGATGTTTGGAAGCTAGTTAGCACTATAATTGTGTTTATTTCTCTGCCAATCAGTTTGCTTGGTGAGCTAGCATAGCTTTCCTTGCAGTCTGAGTTAGTGACACAGTTTGAGTTATGTGCTTTGAACTTTTTTATCGACACTGCATTTTAAATCTGTGTTTAATTGCAGTAGAGGTAAATGTTAACAGTCGAGTTATGAGCATGTTCAGTAGAAGCATTAGCATTAGCATGTTAAAGCTTTACACATTAATAGAGCAAAAATGAAAAGAACACAGCTACACAGGTTTTATAATCTACATAAAGTGTAAGATATTTGAAGCCTTCTTGTACAAAGCAGTTACATTCTGTTGACTCATAGGCCTCATAGTTTGCTCTCCAGGGTCACGTTGTCTTTTTCTTGAACGACCCCATTAGTGCTTGAAGATGTGGCCACGCCCCCTGACTCATCTGCTGATCGATAGAAAATAATGTCAATAAAAATATCACTTCATGCTTACACGGCTATATTTGTCTGCCCAGTGTGAGTACTGACCTTTGACTTGTCTAGCCAGGAGGCGTGGCCCTGCCAGGCCAATACCCAGGGCTCCAATAGGCGCCGTGGTCAAGATAGCCAACACGGCTATTGTGAGCACGTCCAAACCGAATTTGATCAAAGCCTCATCTCTTCCCTCCCTCGCCATGTCCAATGCCTTAGAGCCAATAGCAGCCTGACACACACACGCAAATACACATATTCATCATACATCACTCACCAACATCATTGCCATTACTATTGATCATAATAACAAGAGTAATAATTGACACACCTGTACGGTGGCTTTGGGCAGCCAGGCCACAGCGATGAAGAGTTTCTCCTTCATATTGAATCCACCAAAGTGAACTAACAGGAAGGTGACAAGCAGACGGATAACAAGACCAATACTGATACATGCCACACCCAGACCTGGACCCAGAGAGACCAGGAGAGAGAGAGAGAGAGAGAGAGAGAGAGAGAATAATAATAAACGTGGGAAATAATCCACAAATCCACAAAGCTATAATGGTTTTATATATAGTTTTGCAAAACCTTTTTGTGTTTCTTACCCACTGTGCTTGGGCTGAGGTTTGCTATGGTGATCTCTGCTCCAATCAGACCAAAGAGGAGGGGCTGGAAAACGTCCCATGAACGACCCACCATGGCTGCTACAGGGGCCTAACGATCAAGACCAACATGTTAATCCAGGATATCCATTTAGTTTGTGTGTGTGTGTGTGTGTGTGTGTGTGTGTGTGTGTGTGTGTGTGTGTGTGTGTGTGTGTGTGTGTGTGTGCGTGTGCGTGTGCATGTGAGCGTGTGCATGTGTGTGTGCGTGTGTTTGTTACCTTGTCGGTTTTCCAGCACAGTGCAGCCAGGAAGGCCAGCACGAGTGTAGACAGACCACCAGCTCCAGCAAAACCAATCACATGACTGAAGAAGACTGAAAATATGGACAGACCTAGGAGCATGAGTGTCCTCCTCAAGACCAAGTCCTCCTAAAGGCAGACAGGCAGACAGACATCAACTTCACAACCACACAGGATTTTTTTGCTGGAACACTTAATATGAAATACACAAATATGGATTATCAAAGTACACACTGTCACACACACACCTGGTCTGTGCTGGGGAAGCAGCTTAAGAAGAGGCCAAGGATCAGCCCAACTATTACTCCCCCCACAACCTCCAAGACGCCCTTCAGTATATTCATCCATGTGGAACCTACACAACAAACAGCACAAACAACCACAAAAGTGTCACCTACCCTCAGAGACCAAGTCAGAATGTTTCTCTCTAAATCGCCACAACAAGCAAAACCTCCATCTTTGTGTACATTTGACTTTAATCTGACCTTTTTACCCTGACATCCTCCCCATAGTTAACTTCAATGATCTCTTTCTCTTTTTAAGTTTAGGAGATATTAATGATCAATAATCAATAATGGCCTCGATGTTCTGAATGGAGCTTTGTAGCTATTGGCGATACATTCAAACTGTTTGTGCTTGACTGTATCAGCTTCATCTAAATCCAGATCCTACTGATCCAGATCCTACTGAGCCAGATCCAATGGTAGTGAGTGTTTTGGTTTGAAGGCTGCTGTACCGTCCTTAGTCTCTGCTACCATCTAGTGGTAATCTGATATCAACACAGGACAAGCAGTCTGAATGGTTGTCTATGGCTTTAAATGTTGTTAATAACAAATTAATACCTTAAAATGTATGATTCAGAAACATCTCAAATCAAATGTAACTTTCCTTAGCCCACAACTCGACTCTCCTCAGAATTTCATAAAAATCACATTATCACCTTTTGAGTTATCCTGTTAAAAATCTCACAACCAGACACACAAACACACAATCCCAGGCAAAAACACAACCTCCTCAATTAGTCACCCTATGTGCGTGTGTGTTTGTTCTCTGACCTGTGGAGAAGGCTATTCCCAGACAGGTAGAGAAACCTGTTATGGCCAGAATATCATCAAAACTCCCAGCAGCCATCAGCAGTGTGGGGATTCCCTGCAGGCAGGATTAAGGGCAACAGAAGCATTTTGCATTTGATCTTTTTGTTTGTTTGTTGTTGCGGAAGCTATGGTTGAAAACATGCCCCGTTGGATAAAGTGTGTGTCATACCTTCTCCACGCCGTATCCTTCCCGCTGTAGGAGCAACATGGATGGAACCACGACTGCTGGAGACACAGCGGCCAGGACAAAACTATAAACAGCACACAACGCAAGAGAATAAAGTGTCAAACTTATTTTTACACTTTATTTGTGTGTGAGTGTGTGCGTGTGTGTTGCATGGTACCCCAGTATGAATCCCCAGACCCAGGGCAGATCCAGCAGGAAGTGTGAAACAATAGCGATGATGCAGGCCTCTGAAACGCAGGGGCCAACTGCAAGACGCAAACACACCGCCTTGAGACGCTGCAAAGCCTGCAAACACACACACACACACAGATAACCATGTACAGTATGTTCATTCAGTATGCAAACCTCCTGGTGTGTGTGCAGGAGCTCACCGAGGGGTCAAGGCCCAGTCCGGCTCTGGTCAGGATGATTGACAGGGCGATGTTCCTCAGAGCGGCAGACCAGTTAGAGTCGATGTAAACGGCGTCTGTCACATAGGGAACATTACGCAGCAAAAGACCTGCCAGCAGCATGCCTGCACACACACACACACACACACACACACACACACACACACACACACACACAGTCCTGAATCATTATGTGATTATGACATAAACCGATCAGAGGGAATGAAATGAGATGAAAGAAGGTGATTTATATCATAATTAGATGTTGGGATGTTGGGATGTACCAAGTAGAGGGGGGAAGGGGGGCAGGGTGGGCAGCTGGATCATCCCCACCAACTTCCCCCCGAGCACGGCGCAGATGAAGAGGATGACAATGCCGAAGAGATTTCCCCCTGGCAAACATTCAGGACCTGTGATGGACCAGACCACTCCGAACAGTAGAGCAAACAAACACACTGACCACGCACACACACACACACACACACATGCACACACGCGCGCACACACACACACGCGCGCACGTTAGCACTGGGTTAATCATTGAGCTTTGTGTGAAAGTTTGCTATAATTTATGGCCTTTAGTTTGACTCTTGACAGATTTATGTGCTGATATGTGCTCCTCGATCATGACGCTCCTTCCTCAGTTCTTGTTCCCCATCACATCTTCATCACATGCCACTCAGTCAGCTTCACACTTCCCCCCAACTTCTCCTCAGCTTGGGTTTTCACGATTTCCTGTTTTATTTTTAAGGTTTTGGTTATTTTTTTTACGTTTTATCCTCTTGTTTCTAAGACTTCACTTCCTGTCTTTGTGTGTCCCCCACTTGTGTGATTGTCTGCCTTATTACTTTTACCTGTCGCTCAGTAGTTTCTCCAGTGTATGTATACCATGCTTTTCCTTTGTCCTTCCCCATATTGTACTTGTTTGACTCCTGATGCGACTACCCAGATATTTCCCCGTGTTCCTTGCCTTGTTTGCTTATTGAGTTTCCTGACTTCCTTGTTTCCTAGCTGAGATGTTGTCCATAATGCTGACTGTTCTGGTTCCTGTTCCTGACGTTCCCTGTAACCGCGTTGGTTATTCCTGAGGTTCATGTTTTCCAACACTTTTGAGTGTGACTTTTGACTTCTGTTTAACTCTGCCCCTGTACATTTCTATGCAGCCTGTATATCTGAGTCTTCATCGTGCTCTCCACTAGCTCCCCATGACAATATACGGATGAATGACGGAGCAGAAGGTAAGGCAGAGCAGTTTAACTCGATGATGATCCTAAGCTCTTGAACATAGAAAAACCAAACACTTTTGCAAACATGTGAGATCATTAATCATGTTAAGGTCCGTTTGTCATTTTTTCCAGCAAGAATCTCACTTTGATTTTCATTGCAGTCAAACAGCTTTCTACCTTTGGTGATGATGAGGCTGATGAGTCCCTTTGGACGAGGACATCTGTCCTTCAGAGACACACAACACGCACAGCAGGAGGACGAGTCTGTATCTGTCATCTTCATCTTAAAACACACACACACACACACACACACACACACACACACACACACACACACACACACATACACAGACACACAGACACACACAGACACAGACACACACACACACACACAGACACAGACACACACACACACACACACACACACACACACAAAGTTGACATGGTGTGTGCTATAAATACTTTAACCTTTCTCACTATTTGGGACACTGTATGTGTACATGTGTGTGTGTACCTGTGTGTGTGTACGCGTGTGTGTGTGTGTGTGTCTGTGTGTGTGTGTTTGTGTGTGTGTGTGAGATCACTCACCCCGAGGTTGTCGAGCTCGACTGCCTTCCTTTGCGGTATGACGGTGATTTCGCTCTCCTCCTGATCAGTCTGAACTTTACTCCCTCGCTTCACCACAGACACGAGAGGGGGGGTAAATTACTCACGGAAATGTTGTGTGTAAGTGAGAGAGAGACAGAGAGAGAGAGAGAGAGAGAGAGAGAGAGAGAGAGAGAGAGTGTATGTGTGTGTTGACAGACACTGATAAAGTCTGACCCCCATCAATCACATTCTTCTGCAGGTGAATAAGCCCACATTGATCTGTATATTTTTCAGGTAAAACACACACACACACCTACACATGCAAGCACAGACGTACACACACCCTGCCTCTTGTTTGCGCATTCCCTGTATTGTTTTTTCCCACACTTCCCCATTTATACTTGCTTTTTAATCATCCATCATCTTTTATCTTTCACCTCTCTCTCTCTCTCTTTCTCTTTCCCCCTCTTTCTCTCCCGCTCTCTCTCTTTCTCTCTCTGCATGTGTGTGTGTGTGACTTAATGATCCGCTTGATCGTAACTATGTAAATGTCAACAAGCAGCCAATCAGAGCCCACAGCGGCAATTTAGTGAAGACTCATCAGCCAATGCAATAAACAAATAAAACACCTGAGGCATTAAAGGGAACTTCCATGCTCGTGTGAAATAAAGACAATCACCCAGTCTGTCCACTGAGTGGTGCTGTTGCATTGTGCAATAGGAAGAGATATGAAGGGGGTAGTTACTGTCTCTACTTGATAAATGTCCCTCCCTGCTACACCCTGCTGGAGGTCTGCTCTACTCTGGACCAGGCTGCTAGAAGCCACCAGAACTTCACCAATAAGATCTAATTTACCCAAACACAGATGTGAAAGCACTGAACACCTAAAGGAAATTCTTTGTAACCGAACATCTGAGGAGAAGTTAGGATACAAAGGATTTATAATTGCAGTTTAGTTTTCAGTCCCAGTTCCTGCTGCTTTATCAAGACGTACTGAACAATCTTCACTGTGAATGCTCTAGACATTAATTACTGCAAATCCCCTTAATATAACAACGTTATTAATTATGTGAGATGCTGACAGCCAGAAAGTGCTCCATAGAGAAGAATGCATTGCAAAAGTATTTGGCGAGTGAGATCAACTGCAGAGTCAAACTTCATACCTCAGTTTGTTTCTGCTTGTGAAGCTCATCGTCCATCTGACAGTAACGCTTAGCGGCCTCAGCATCCATCATCTGTAACGCACACACGCACACACAAATACACACACACACCTCACTTACTGTGCACAAATTTTAAAACACCCATTGTGTGTGACCTGAATTCCAAATAATTAAACACACACACACACACTTTGCAGATAACACCAACACACTCGCTGATACAAGTTGGAGACATTCACTGCAAAAGTAACAAAATGTACACACACACACACACACACACACACACACACACTTACTCACCGTAAGCGCCATCTGACTGGAACAAAGGAGAAGAGACAACTGACAACTTACTCATCAAGCAGCAACCAGAGAGAGAGAGAGAGAGCGAGAGAGTGTGTGTGTGTTTATAAGCTCTGTGTTAATAATAGTTGGTTTTAAACTCAGTTGTATTTGTCGCTCTGCAAAATGACAACGTCCACTACATCATACACGCACACACTGGCATTAATGCATGCGACATTGTCATGGCGACCTTTGCTCCTATAATGTCAGGCTGTAGTGCCTTAGTGTGTGTGTGTGTGTGTGTGTGCGTGGCGTTTACGTGCATGGCTGCCAGCAGACACTGACACGTCTTATGCAGCCTTCAGATAATACCAGGGTGTGTGTGAGTGTGTGCGTATGTGTTTGACAGTGGCAGCTTTGTTCGCACACTCCACATGTAACACCCCGACATTAACACACGCACACACCTGCTGACATGATTGACAGCTCAATGATCTTAGGTTAAGAGAAATTGTGGAAGACCTCGTGAGACAGAGTTATGGTGCAAAACTGATCGGCTGAAGAGGGGAAGTGGTTATTACATCGCCACCCTCAGGCCGACTGCTATGGAGCGAACCTGCCGACAAACAGACAAACAAACATGGAGTGTTTGCTGAAAACACTACATCTAAATATAAAAAGGTAATTAGAGGAAGTGGAAACACGCTGAAAATGGAGACAGCATGCCTGTTGAGAGTGAGTCACACACACACACACACACACAGAGAATATTACGTGTATATATCTTTATTGGTGATACAAGGTGATACAAACCAAATATTTCTCTGTTTACATACACAAGACTTCAATCTCTTCAAACAGCATTTAGATCCAAACATCACCATTATCATCATCACTGTCATCATCATAGTCATCAGTGATAATCAAGCAGATCAGAAAACTGTTGCACATGTCAAATACACATGAAATATGTATGCAAAGATAAATGCTTATCATAATTGTATATACTATACGCGGACGCACACACACACAAACTGGCTCTGTGTAGTAAGCGTGACATACAAAAAGCTGTAGAAAAATACTTTTAAAAAACCAAACACACAACACAACAACAGTTGGAATGTTGTAGATAGACCTTAGCATGGGCACGCTAATATCGACACGCACACATACGCACACAAACGCACACACACACATACAGTATGACGATTTTTACGCAGCTGTTTTTTAGCTAAGTGTAAATACAGGCACTACAGAGTGAAGCATTTTGGGATAAAAGTGCTCAGCCCGATGGGAGGGACCTTGCGTTCCTGCCCTGACCGGATTCAAACCTGTGACACGACACAATGCTCAGCCTGAGCTCGCTGAGGGAGATGTACATAAGTTACACTAGCTGGCAGTGTTTTATGGTTACAGAATATTCACTTTTCCCATTAGCGAGAGGAGATGCTGAAAAACACATTTGGACTGCAGATATATCATGAGTTACTGTTTGTTTAGGTTAAAATCAGTTAATAGTTAGTGTTATTGCCACTGTTGCACAAGCTTGAATAACCTGTTAGGCTGTAAGCATCTTTTAGCTCTGCCTTCAATCTGTACTTGCGAGCTGTGCATTAAGCTACGAGTTGTGCATAAGTTGTGCAACAGCTTCTTGAAATCTAAACTTGAAATCTGTGTTATTCAGCTTAAATGCCGTGTGTTTGTGTGGTGACACAAAAACTGGAAAACTAACACCATTAACGCCATGACATCCTCGCGTCTATGGAGGGAACGAGAGGAGTATACGTATGTGTACCATGACTTTCAAAGAGAAGAACATCACAGTTCAGTCAGTATATTATACAAATACTTCATAATTCACTAAAAAGTAAACAAAAATGGAAAAATAACATTAAACACAATGTGCTTTATGTATATTTGATGCTAGCCCATCAATCAGCATTACCATGCTAACATAGCACGATACTTTAGGGGAAAGGTCACATCGGCCTCCAAACACGGGACGTCCGTCTTTGTGACGCAGACACTGTGGCTGCCCGTTGATGTGGAGGCAGAGCGCGTTGTGTTCCGACATCTGTCAATGGTATCCACTGGTTAAAGTGGCGTGGCAACAGGGGCGCTTGTTTCGTTTTCTATAATGTTCCGAACCGAACCGGACCACAGCTGACGAATGAACCGCTGATTTTCACTGACTAAACGCTCACATTTCTAAAACACATAAAAAAAATTGCATACAAATAGTACATTTAAAAAAAGAAACAAATATGATTCAGCGAAAGAAAGTTATTCAATTACTTTTCAATGAGTAACAGAGACAGATAACAGTCTGCACTGTAAACATACATCTGAATCATAGTAATAATGATAATGATAATGAGAAGAAGAAGAAGAAGAAGAAGAAGAATTCTTATTAGTGTGTGCATATAAGTTTGACTCTACAAGTTAAACAACACAGCAGGAAGCCCATCAGAGAAGATAGGCACTGAGTGTGTGTGTGTGTGTGTGTGCGTGTGTGTTTTGATCACATCACTTCCTCTTGGAATGCTGAAGACAGGAAGCAAAGAGGGAACAGGAAGTGTCAGTGTGTGTGTGTCAGTCGTGCAGGTACGTGTGTGTGTAGATCTGTTGTCGTATCCAGGGAGTGAAGTGTGTGACATTGCTGTACACTCCCGGGCCGAGAACTTTGCTGAAACACACACTGCCCCAGGATGTCAGACCGAACAGAGTCCAGCGTCCCCCGTCCACCTCACATACCAACGGACCCCCGCTGTCCCCCTGAGACAGACAGATAGACAGAGAGACAGAGAGATAGACAGAGAGACAGACAGAGAGACAGAGAGATAGACAGAGAGATAGACAGAGAGACAGAGTGAATGACGTGAGTGAATGACGGACATTGTTCTTCAGTACAGGAATTCATCTCTTTTTTCCCCCCAAGGGTTGATAGTTAAGTTCTTAGCCAAGAGTATGCATGTTGCACTGCATGTTACTGCAGTGGAGATGCGGTTACCATGCAGGAGTCGACGGTTCCTGCCTCGTAACCAGCGCACAGCATCCTGGGAGTGATGGTCTTCATGTCAAAGTAAGACTGACACTGAGAGAAAGAGATGATCCGAACCTCCCCTTCCTGCAGCTTAAAGGGCACTGACACACACACACACACACACACACACACACACACACACACACACACGCACACACACGCACACACACACACACACACACACCCAGGCCTTAATACTGCAGGGAATGAATGGAAGAATGTGTGTGTTTACGCGTAAGTGTAAGTGTATACTCACTCCTGTTGCCCATGTGACCCCAGCCTGTAATGTAGCAGTAGGAATCAGGCGACGGCAGCTGTCCGATCTGAGGCAGACAAACCGGGCTGACAAAGGCTGTCTCTTCCACCTGAAACCAAAGTCCTCATCAATACTGTCTGATCAGTATTAATCATCAATTGTATCATCAATACAGAGTGCCTGTCTCACCCCAGAGTCCAACTGGACCACGCTGATGTCGTAGTCCACCACGGCTCGATTGTATCGCGGGTGGACGATGATGGATCGAACTCGACGGCTCTGACTGTGAGGACCAGGGTGGTCCAGGTTGCTGAGACCCAAGACCACCTTCCACAGGTCTGCACTCTCTCTCCTGCAGGGTGGAGAGAGAGAGAGAGAAGCAGAGAAAGAGAGAGAGACAGAGGGTGAGAGAGAGGTAGCATTAAACCACATGCCCCCCCATCCCTCTCACCCCTCAAAGCAGTGAGCGACAGTCAGGGCCCATCCCTTGGCGATGAGGACGCAGCCACACACATGTCCACTCTGGCCGCTTTGCAGTGAGCACTGCCATGGCCACGCCCCCCGCCGTGACACGCGCCCTCCTAGAATCCTCTTCCTCCTGTGGTGGGACAAGCCCATGGCAGGTCGAAACCCACAGTCTGAGAGAGAGACACAGAGACACAGAGGGAGAGAGAGAGAGAGAGAGAGAGAGAGAGAGAGAGAGGGAGAGAGAGAAGGAGAGAGATTAATAAATGTGTCGTAAACAAAGACATAACTAATCAATGTTTGATGTAAATGAGAGCTTTACCTTCTGTGGAACAGAGGACAGACACTCTCTTCCTGGAATGACATGCGTGACTGAAGACAGACAGACAAGTGTTATATTGAGTTTCCTGCTGGTCTGTGAGGTTCTGCTGAGGTTCTGCTGCCAGTGTGTATCACCTCCTTTTCTCCAGTCGAGCCTGCAGAGCCGAGCCATTCTTCAGGTTCCACTCCGGATGAACGTGTAACCAACGGCGACGGCCAGTGACACCCAGCTGGTCGGGAACCATAGAAACCGAAGAGGGAACCCTTCAGGAACATAAACACTCATTCTAATCAATATGAGCTCTACAGACGCGTGCCTGTGAGTGTGTGTGTGTGTGTGTGTGTGTGTGTGTGTGTGTGTGTGCTTGCGTGCGTGCGTGTGTGTGTAAGTGTGTGTTACTAACCTTACCCTAGTCCTAGCTGGTGACATGTCAGCTCGCTCAGCTCATGGTTCCACTCATCAGCGCAGACCTGATACTCTGCCGCCGTCTTGAACACCGTCAGCACAGAACCCGATCGATCAGACAGGGACACTGCAGCCAGAGCACAGGTGGATCAATATGGACTTCATGCAGAAAAATCGGCAGTAGGCTTTCTAAAGTGTATGTGTGTGTGTGTGTGTTTGTGTGTTACCACAGTTCCACTCGTCTGAGCTGTCTGAGCAGTGCTTCTTGCCGTCACACCACAGTGTTCGATGGACACACTGATGGTTGTTACAGGACAGCTCGTTATCTCTGCACACCGCTGACCAATCAATCACAAAAACAAATGTTACAATCAATAATCAATCAAACTCTGGCATTAACCTGGTGTGTCATGAGGGAGCATCTCACAGCAGTTTGCCTCGTCCACCAGCAGGGGGCAATCTGGGAACCCGTCACAGATCATACTGGCTTTGATGCACACCTGACTGCCAGGACACTCCCACAGAGCTCGCTCAGAACAACCTGGAGGGGCGGGCAGAAAGACAGAGAGAAAGAGAGAGAGAGAGAGAGAGAAAGAGGGAGAGGAAAAGAGAAAGAGAGGGGGCTGGGGCATGAGCCAGACAGATAGACAATGACAGAAGTTGCCAAAGCAGAGAGACAGACAGGTAGAAGCCGCCTCACCACAGTTGTCCTCGTCGCTGTGGTCGTCACAGTCCAGGTGTCCGTCACAGCGTTTGGTTGCCAGGACACAGCGACCCGAGCGACACTTGAAGTGGCTGGGAGAGCACTCTGTTACCATGGCAACAACAACAATAACAACAACAACAACGTTAGAGTCACAGTTTGTAGTAATAGAAATAGTACTACTACTGATTTAGCCATGTTTAAGACTTTTAGTGCTTGTACTTCTACTCCCAATACTATTAGTACTGCACAACTGTAACTACCACTGTTTCTATCGCTAATAGTTTTATTACTAAACAAATATAACTGTTACTTCCATTTCTTTCATTCCATTTGGTGATAAGTATGATAAATGCAAAGTGATTTGAAACCCTGATAAGTGTTCCTAAAAATACAACTGCAACAAATGGTGACACATAACTCACACACACACACACACACACACACACACACACCGTCCACGCCCTCCTCTGGCAGCAGGCACGTCATGTTTCCTCCGTCCTCTGGAAACTGACTACAGTCTGAATCCTCAGGCCACTGCAATCCCACAATGCCGAGCACCGACTCACACTTCTCCTTGGCGCTACGACACAATGACCTGCAGCAGGCCGAGAGACAGTGAGCGAGAGAGAGAGAGAGAGAGAGAGAGAGAGAGAGAGAGAGAGAGAGACTCTGACGTGACCTGGTAACTAACTTGTTAGTCCATATTAGTCCCTATTTGGTACTGACCTGCAGGGTGGGACCTTCTGCAGGGTCACAGGGTCACATTGAGGGACGAGCAGGGTGCAGGCGTAGAACATGAGGTACTGGTAGCATCCAGTCTGGACCAGGGCCGGGAACAGTGAGGACTCCCAGGACACGGAGCTCTCCCTCTGGGAATGATGTCCCAAGAAGTTTGGAAAGCTGGTCAGGTTGTATGGGAGGTTCATACACAGCTCCAGAGTGATGGGCTCACAACCCGCTGTACGCCACCAACAAGACACAATCAGAACTGCACCTCAGAACGCAAAACCACCACTACAACAACAACAACAACAATAATGACCTTACAGGATTTCACGCGTCATGAAGGTTGATTGACAAGTTCTGACCTGAGCCTGGAGCGATCACATGAGGGAATAAACAAGGATTTATGCTGACTCCATTATTGACCAGGATCATAACTTATCAATCAATGCGTATGTACGCTGTCCTCAGGTCTGCTCTTGTTCCGATCCTGCACACTATGAACTCACTGCAGTTGTTGTTGTTGTTGTTGTTGTTCCGGGGGTCACAGGCAGAGCCGCCAACGCCTACACAAGGCAGCTGACAGGAAGTGGAGATACAGCTGGGCTGACCGGGAAGACAAGCACCCTGAGCTGAAAACACACACACACACACACACACACACACACACACACACACACACACACAGATAAACATGGAGCGGGCCCATTGTCAATACCAGACAGACAGGTGTGTGTCAGACAGATGTCTCACCCTGCTCTCTGCTGCAGTGCTCTTCATCGCTGCCGTCCTTACAGTCGTCGTCTCCATCACAACGAAACGCAGAGGGAATACACTGACCGTTCCTACATTCCAACAGACCCTGACTCTTACAGGCTGCACACACACACACACACACACACACACACACACACACACACACACGCCATGAAATCATCAGCGTGACTCACATTTTCTGTCACTTCATCATTCACACTTTGAAAACACTGAATCACAACGAGACAAGACTCAACAGGAGCTGCAATAAGTTAAAATCTTTAATCTCAGACAGTTAATCAAGGAGATGCTCATGATTGTTCAGTGTGTGTGGTCGTCATAGTAACTCACAGCAGTTGACCTCATCACTCTTGTCCAGGCAGTCATGGTCTCCATCGCACAGCCAGTCTTTGGACACACACCGTCCATCACCGCAGCGATGCTCACGAGCCACATCGCACACTGCACACATACACACAATAATCTCTAATCTAATCTCACTAATCTCAGTGGGACAGCACCTCTAGTGTTTGACCACTGATATTGGCTGTTGGACTAATTTTGTCATGAAGCAAAAAAGACTATCTGTTTGTGTGTCACTGAAGTGAAGTCACACATCTGGAATATCAAGGCTTATCTTGAGCTGGCTCTACAATGTCAATCAACAAACAAACAAACAAACGAAGAGAAAACGATCACGCTGCCGTCCGCGTTAGAGACAATTCAGGCTTTGCTAAGCTCCTCCTAGCAAAATGCTGGGATTCTACATTTAACGATTCTATCATTACCAAAATAAAAGCTCCAAAGGCATAAATTGTGTGTGTGTGTGTGTGTGTGTGTGTGTGTGTGTGTGTGTGTGTGTGTGTGTGCTAACCACAGTTGAGTTCATCGCTCAGGTCTCCGCAGTCGTCATAACCGTCGCATACAATTGTGGGTGAGAGACACCGACCAGTACTGCACTGGAACTCTTCATCACTACAAACTAAGAGGGAGAGAGAGAGAGAGAGAGAGAGAGAGAGAGAGAGAGAGAAAACATTTGATGTGTCTTTTTGCTTTTTTCAGAATTTGTCACAGTAAACAAACACCCTCAGTAGTATAAAAGTAAATTGTTAAAGGGAGAAAGAGAGAGAGAGGGGTGAAGAAGAGGTCTCTCTTTCTCTACACGTTCCAGGAATCCCAATTCATATTATCCTTACATTGTCATGGTGACCACCTCTCTGCTTCAAACATGCACACACACATACACACTCACATACCCTGGACTTCCCCAATGCTGTCATTCAATCAATCACTTCCAAACTCACCATGACTACAGGCTGCAAAACTGTTATTTAAATAGAAGACGATAAAGTGTGTTTGTGTGTCTCACCGCAGTGTGTTTCGTCGCTCCAGTCATCACAGTCATTATAGCCGTTACACACCAGTTTCTGTGGGACACAAATCCCTGTCGCACACAGGAATTGGTCCTGCCCTCCACATACAGCTGGCAGCCAATCACAGAAATGGAGGTTGATGATATCATCAAAGCATCTGACCAATTACAATTGTGCGTTTTATGTTTGGGCTCACTCACAGGTTTTCCCTTTGATCTGTCTTGGGGTGTAACAGGCAGGCTGGGCTGGGACGGATGTTGCCGTGGGTGACAATGACGATGGTGATGACGATGGCTGCGTTGAAGACCCGGAAGTGATGTCAGCAAACTGAGAGCATCGCAGGAAGTCGGGCCAGGAGGCGTTGAACATCTGGAGGACGGGCTCGCAGCCTTCCCTCGCTGCCTCACAGAACGACGCACAGGGCAGCAAAACCTGCCTATCCACACACACAGATGCCATGAAGTAATTACTGACAATGTGTGTGTGCGTGGGTGTGCGTTGGTTACCTGCTGTGTGTGTTGTCCCCAGCAATACATTCCGGCAGAGCGAGCGAACAGCCAAAAAGCATGATGTGTCTGTAGCAGGACAGTCGGCTGAGGTAGCTGAAGAACCTGCAACACACAGACAAATTACGCAGACTCGCTCAGTCGTCGGGGACGAAGTTTGGAGGATGTAAACGAGAAGATCCCAGGGATGCCGTTACCTGAGCAACATGTCGACCTCTGAGCTCTTCACCACGGCGACAGAGGAGGAGAGCCATGTTTGGTTATAGGGCAACATATGACACTGAGGCTCGACCAGGAGCTGACAACTTCCTGTCAGAGAGAGGGAGAGGGAGGGAGAGAGAGAGAGAGAGAGAGAGGGAGAGAGAGCATTTCAGGGTCAATTGTCATAAGAAAACAAAACACTTTCTGAGGGAATGTTCATGGATCCATAAAGGTCCATTCAAAGACTTGGACGTGTAAGAGACCCACAAACGTCAACACAATGATACAACCTACAGAGAAACAACATGCGTGAAGCTTTTCATGTTTCTGAGGCTTTAGCTTGTAGAATTATTTCTGTCTCATTTTGTTTCTCTCAGTCTCACAGACTACAGCCTCAATAGCTCACGTGGGTTGTTTTCCGATTGCACCACGTGAAGACGCTGGGCCCTCAGTCGGGACGCCGCAAGCTTTACTGTGCTGTGCAGTAAACTGTGAGAAGTCTGCTCAGAGGACTTTGGATCTGTCTGCATCAACCAATCGACAGCCAGTTTGTCTGCTGAGTGTCCAATCAGACAGCAGGACAGACGGATTCTCATCAGCATTCACCTCAGACTGAGCGAGCAAGCGAGAGAGAGAGTAAGAGGGAGAAATAGAGAGAGAGAGAGAGAGAGAGCCAGAGGAAGGAGAGACTGAAGGACAGTAGAGGAACAGAGACGAGGGGAATTTTAAAATAGAAACCAAATGAACGATTTATCATTATGGCCACTGGATGACACCCCCCCCCCCCACACACACACACAAGCACACACAGGCACTCGCACTCTCTCTCTCTCTCTCCCCCTCTCAGGTCAGTAGAGGAGAACAGAGGACAGTAGATCTGAATTCAGCTCAGAGACTCTGCAGCTTCCTCTCTGTCTGTCCAGCACACACACACACACACACACACACACACACACACACACACAGGTACAGCCTCATCCATTCTGCAGTAATGGGGACTAATAAGATTTCAGTGTTTGACAGGAAAGGACACAGACAGAGACGTTGTAGAATTTTTAAGCTGTGTCCATGCAGAATGCAGCTTTAATGCAGCTGGGCAAATGACACGACGTCCACTCTTTGACCTCCACACACACACACACACACACACACATGGCCAGGCGATGGGAGGTAACATGTCAGATCAGGGATGTTGAGGACGTGGGAACATTAAATCATGAAATCCTGTCCTATGAGGAAATCCTGTCCTGCTCAGGACGTGATGCTCTATTACATTTAAATATGTATTTATATTTATATATATATTTATATGCCAGCATCATGTAAGGTTTGGTGAAGATTTCATGCACCATGATATTTCAGTGACATTAACCAAGCAAGTTTACATGAGTCAATTGATAAGTTCTGAACTTCCTAAAGTGATATGAAGTAAGAGACACTCAACTTATCAATCAACCCATGTACAGTTAAGATGAGCTAATCTGCATCTAAGGTCAAAGTTTCCTGAACCAAAAACTTTGCCTAACATCAATCAACCCAGCTTACATGAGGTGATTGATAAGTTCCGACCTCAACACAAGTGTGTCGTATGAACTTCAACAAGTTGACGTTAGAGGTTCAAAACTTATCAGTCAACCCTCAACATTGTACGCTCCAATCCATCATCTTAAGCCTGTATTGTGGTGTGGTTATCGTGGTTACCTGTATCAAGCTCTGGTGTGGTGCTGATTGGCCAGGCAGTGCTCAACTGCGTCACAGATGCCAGCCAGTCAGGCGGCTGGGTGAAGGCAGTGGTGGGTGGGCCCAGAGAAGGGGAAGAGGAGGAGGATGAGGGAGAGTCACTGGTTACGTTTTCCACAGCCGTCGCTCCAGATGTGCTTTCTCTGTGTTGACTGTGCGTAGTGTTATCATCGGTGCTGTTATTTCCGAGATTGGCGGTGGCGGTCTCCCTTTCGTAGGAGGAGGGGTTTGTGCGGTTGCCGTGGTGATCCCGGTCAGCCATGAGTTCGGGGGAGGGGAGGGGGCTGGAATCTAAGAGGCTGCTGCTGAAAATCCCTGAAACAAACAAATGTTCAGTTTGACAGCTTTTCAGCCACACTGTTGATAATGTGGGTGTAATAAACATTTTAACCTCTAGGGGCATGACACCACATTAGAGAAATGTTCAAGAAAAATACATAATTTCATTAAGTTAATGGATTTTAAGAGAAATATCATCAATAACATGTGCAAGAAAATGACTTAACATGTGAATTTACCGCATGTGTGTGTGTGTGTGTGTGTGTGTGTGTGTGTGTGTGCGCGTGTGTGTGCGTGTGTCTGTGTATTAATAGGACAAATGTGACGCAGACAGGACACCTGTCCATGGCATGTATACCAAACAACACATGCTGCGCGCACACACACACACACGCACACGCTCACATGCACGCACACACGCACGCACGCACGCACACACACAGATTGTCGAGTGTGTGCAATGAGAAAACTCCATGAATAATGTGTGATGTCGTTACCATGGTGAACTGGACGGAACAATATATTTACACACACAATGATGTGTTTAAGTTTGTGAAGTTGGTTGCGTGTGAAGTGTCAAACACACAAATGGACAATCATGTGTATGTATGTATGTGTGTGACCTGCTGTTGATCATCACAGTGGAATAATGATTAATAAAGTCTGTTTAACGTTAAATACATTACGCTTTGATTATGAACCTGGTCGTGCTCTGATGCATTCATGTTCCACTCGACTTCACATTCTTAGCGTCTTGTTTCATCACAGTGGGAAAACAAAATCAACCAGATGTTTATCGTAGAAATGACGTCCAAATCCGGCCTGAAAATCAGGTTACGTCGGTATCGTACAGCTTGCGTTTTGTTCTGTGTAATGCTGCTACCTGCTGGACAACTGAATCAAGTTCCAGCAACATAAAAGCGCCTTTGTTCTTTAAGATCAGAGAAGCAAAAATGAGTGTGTCTTTGTGTGTGTGTGTTTGAAACACTGCAAGCAATAAATACACAGTGCTTATGTTTAATTCAACATATATGCGACATGAAAGTGCTGAAACATTTAAAGTGAACTTACAAAAAGGAACACGAGATGCTAGCAATGCATTTTAATGACCACAGAGAGAGAGAGAGAGGGAGACGGAGAGATAGAGAGATGAGTGAGAGAGACAGACACAAAGAGAGAGACAGATATAGACAGAGAGAGAGAGAGAGTAAGAGAGACAGAGACAGAGAGACAGAAGGAGATAGAGAGTGAGAGAGACACAGAGAGAAAGAGATAGAGTGAAAAAGACAAAGAGAGAGAGTAAGAGAGACAGAGACAGAGAGACAGAAGGAGATAGAGAGTGAGAGAGTCGCAGAGAGAGAGAGAGCGAGAGAGAAACAGACAGAGAGAGAGACAGAGAGCAAGAGAGACAGACTGAGAGAGAGTAAGAGGGAGAGGCAGAGAGAGAAAGAGACAGAGATGAGAGAGAGAGACACACACAGAGAGAGCGAGAGAGACAGAAAGAGAAAGAGAGAGAGAGAAAGTGAGCGAGGAAGAGAGAGTGAGAAAGAGAGAGTTTAAGGACCATTACGTGTTTAATGGTCAGAGAAAGACACACAGACACACACACAGCTTTACAGCCCTCTGCAGTGTGTGTCTGTGTGTAATGAGTCAAGGACAGGAAACAGCTGGTGAGGAAGAGGAGATGAAAGAGAAGAAGTCAAACTGTTTCTACATTTTGTCTCCTCCCTCCATCCTCTTGTGTCTTCTGTTTGAAATTCTTTATTTTACTGTGTGTTGTGTGTGTTTATTCACATGTGTGCGTCTGTTTAGGTTATCCATGGGTGTGTGTTGTATGTCTGAGTGTGTGTGTGTGTGTGTGGGGGGGGGGGTGCACGCCCATGTGTGTGAGTGTGTGTGTACATACCTGTCAGACACAGGACGAGCAGCAGCAGACCCGTCACAGTGGGAATCAGAATGTAGAGCAGAAGTCGCAGGTGATTGGTCGATGCCAGCTTCTGAGGACACGCCTCCCCACCCATCACAGCCTCAGCTGGAGTCTGCAACGGCCAATCAGTGCCTCGTTTAATTAATGCAGTGTTTGTGCTGTCACTCACAACAAGCAGAATGTCGTTAGTGATGTTTGCCACAGTGACCTGTACCACCCCGAAGCCCCGCCCACTGCCCCCGGTGGTTATTTTTATCTTGTCAGGGTTTTTGGACGGGGGGCCTGTGTGTGTGTGTGTGTGTGTGTGTGCACGCGTGTGTTTCTGTCGTGTCAGAGTTTCCATTGGACAGCAAAGTTATTTTTGAGGCGATATCAGCACCACCTGAGGACGAGCTGACACCCAACACCCGGGGGCGGGGGGGCAGATAGAGAGAGGAGGGAGAGAGAGAGACAGAGAGAGACTGACTGATTTACCAGCCTGTCTGTCTCTATAGCTAGCTTATTTTCTTTGACTGTTGTCTCGCTCACTCTCTTTTTTCTGCCTGTCTCTCTGTTTCTGACACTCTCCCCTTCTCACTCTTTTTCTCTCTGTCTTTCTGTCTTTATCGGTGTCTGTCTCTCTCCTTGCTCTCACTCTCTCTACAGTATACCTCCCTCCTTATCGCTGTCTCTGTCTCTTTGTCTCCCTCTTTTCAGCATTGATTGATTTCTCTACATAATCAATAAGTTCATGTGTGCGGCCTTGATCAGAGAAAATCATTTCAATCACATCTGACAATGAATGTTTCCGTTGGCACAAAGTGCAAAGCAACAAACATCAGTCAACTCGAATTTCATCTGCTGTCATTTTCAGCAGATTGATCAGAATATTGGCAGGTTCTGATTAATAACTGATGACTGAAGGGTTGAATTATTTACACACAGAGAACCGTCAATCTATAAATGCAGCATTTTTTTCACATTCATTATTGATATTATTGAGTTTCAGAATATATTTAGTGTGCACAGAAAATCATCACAGTTTACAACCTGAAACAGACAAATGTTTGACATTTTGAACGACTAACCATTAAAATAGTCACTGACTATTTTTTCTGTTGATCAACTCATCGATTAATTAGTAAATGTTTGCATTGAATGACCGGCTAACCAAGGATAACTCATATTCGAATTCAATATACTTCATTCAATATTTATGATAACAACACACACACACACACACACACACACACACACACACAGCGTCCATTAAAGTTATATTAACGTGTGCTCACCCGCTTCACAGTTTCATGCAAACCATCTGAATTTACTGACACATCTCGCATTTGTTTATTACCAATAATCTGACTTCATGCTGAGCTTCGGTCGTTGTATTACTTGATCGAGTAGTCGGTTCAAGGGTGATTAATGGGTCGTTTACCCAATTTAACAGCAAACACTTTCAGTTCAGACAAAGTAAGAATCGGACAAAACGGAGTTCAAACAGAAAGAAAAGGGGAAAGCAAAGGAGGAGAGAAGGAGAGAGAGAGAGAAAGATAGAGAGATATACTGACTGACCGTGGTGTCTCCCGGTGTTCTGGTCCCGGTGTCTGGCGGGCAGCAGGTCTCCCGCCGCACAACCATGACCTGCTGCTGACCATCATCTGAGAGGGAGAGAGAGAGAGAGACAGACAGAGAGACAGAGAGGCTCCGCCCACAAGCTTTCTGACTGGCTGCAAGCCTGGAGGACTCTCTGTCACTCAGTGGTCACCCACCCCATCCCACCCCCCAACCCGCCAACACACACACACACTCCAACATTCTCCTCTCCTTCCCTGAGTGTATTAAATGTCCCTGGCTACTGTGTGGAAATCTCTCTCTCTGTCTGTGTGTCTCTGTCATTGTCGCTCTCTCTCACATACAGTGAAAATCAGTGTTTGTATAAAATCAAAAGAAAACTCGATAGAAATACACACACACAAACTCACAGATTTGACATGTGAAAAGGTGTTAGCATTTGATTATAAGTCTAGTTTCTCTCTCTCTATGAGCCAGATCTTCTCACAAGTACATGCTGGGACAGGAGCCTTGTTCCCCAGCCCCCCTATTACACACACACACTGTCTCTCAGCTCAAATAAACAGTACATGCAGGTATACTTCTGCATTTATGCTGCACAATATAAACATTTAGCTACTCACTTTTAATTCATAATAAATGGCCCACAGGTTGCGAGTGCTGAATGACTACAACTCAAAATCCAACTTTTTACCCTCAATATGTTTTCAGTGGTCGAGATTATATTTTGGGTTGATTATGTTTATTGCTGAGACCACAATACCCTTTGCATAAGTAGTAAGGTCACCAAGTTGGGTTGCAGTTGACTAATTCATTCACGAGATGAAGAATGAGAACTCAACTTTGACTGAACACTAACAAAGCAGTTCCAGAAACAAAACACTGCTGTGAGGTTGTATATTTTATTTTTCAAATACTTCATAAAGAAAAACACATCAAAACTTATGCTGTACTTTTCCCCACCAAAATAAAAGCCTTTCGGACACAAACACATGAAAATACTCAGAATAAAACAACATTGTAAGATTTGATAAATTTAACACACATTATTCTCACTTGTGTAATTTTCCACAATTTAAGAAAAAACACAACTTCTGAATCATGAACAAAAATGGGCCAAACACAAACAGAAACATCTCACTCTGGAGTAGACATCATTTCTAAAAGGTTAAGGCTTTACCAGTCGATTGGCTCGTCAATACCTTTAGGTCCAGCATATCTTTAAATAAGTTCTGTTCACTTTTTAGCTGCGTGACCCCACAGCAGAAATATGAACAAAACAATGTTCAAATGAGAAATCGCACACGTATCATTTCCGATTTTAATCAAATTTCCCAATTTACTGATAGTTTTGTTTTCTTTAAGTTCTCAAATGATGGAAGGTGATGATGACGAAGATTTTAATAATATTTAGACTATACCCAGCATCATGGCTAACAGACAAAGGAAATAAAACAATGAGAAAAGTAAACAATCAAAGTAAACAAATTTAAAGAACAAAACCAAGAAACGACGAAGGAAACTGAACAACAGGATATTCCAGAAACATGCAATAAGAAAACCAACATTGAACCAAAGTCAAGGCAGGAGGAAAAGGTTCCATGACTAAATGACTCAAAACCCACTGCTGCGATTACTAACACTGACTGTGAGTATGAGCGTTGATTGACACCTGTGAGCCTTGTAAGGATAGCCCCAGGATACATCATTCAACCTCCTAAGTGAAGTCAGATCTGAAATTATAAACACTACAGAAATCCTTACTTTTGTGAACTATTAACGACATGCTCACTGCCATGCGGCTCAGGAGTTATCAATCGACCCTCCCATAGATACCAAAACAACTGATACAAACAGGTAGTGTGTGTGAGTGTGTGTGTGTCGACTGCAGCTCGTCCCGGTGATCACATTTTCACATCTTGAAATCAGTGTGTCCATGTGTGTGTTCAGGCTGCAGTCAGGAGGTAGTAGGCGGCGGCCGACAGCAAAGCTCCACCCAGTGGGACGAGGACAAAACGGACACACCTCCTGCACCAGAGCCCCACCCTCCCCTGCTCGTCCTCCACCTCCTCTCTCCTCCCTCTCTTCTTCCTCCTTCCTCCTCGCTGCTGACGCTTCTCGAACGCATCCAGCTCCTCCTGGACATTTAGAGAACATGATTAACATCCTAATAACTACTGAAAACAAACCAGTCCAAGTGCTGACGAGGATAAACCTGGAGCTTCTTCTGCTCTTCCTCATGAACCGCTTGCTGCTCTGCCTCCTTA
>NW_027466931.1:160000-270000 GCF_046128005.1 Genypterus blacodes
CAAGTGTGGTATTTTCATTTGGAATCTGTTGCTGTCAACTCTCAACATGCGGTCCAAAGAGCTGTCACTATTAGTGAAGCAAGCCATCATTCAGAGGAAAAATCAAAACAAACCCATCAGAGAGATAGCTAAAACATCAGGTGTGGCAATTTCAACTGTTAGGTACATTCTTAAAAAGAAAGAACGCACTGGTGAGCTCAGCAACACAAAAAGACCCAGACGAGAGGTAGGTCTATCTGTGTCAAAGTCAACATTCAAGACATTGTACTCAGAGTGAATACAGCCTACATCCTGTGACATCATCCTGTAAGAACTGTATGTACCCTATGACATCATTGCAATGCACGAATGGCTGGGTGTGCAATAGGAACTTCCAGTGGGATTATACAGAGGTGCAAAGGCATGCAAGGCAAAACATATAAAGTCATGGATTGAGGAATAGCATGCAGGACAGAGATGAGTGAGTGAGTGAGTGAGTGATGACAAGAAAGGTTAAGCACAATAGAAATGTAGTTCTAAATAGAAAGGAACTGCCCATGATCCAAAGCATACCACCTCATCAGTGAAGCATGATGGTGGTAGTGTTATGCGTGAGCATGTATGGCTGCCAATGGAACTAGTTCCCCTGTATTTGTTGATGATGCGACTGCTGACAAAAGCGTCAGGATGAATTCTAAAGTGTTATGGGTAATATTATCTGCTGATATTCAGCCAAATGCTTCAGAACTCATTTGAGGCGACTTCACAGTGCAGATGGACAAGGACCTGAAGCATACCGCGAAAGCAACCAAAGAGTTTTTTAAGGCAAATAAGTAGAATGTTCATTTCACTTGGTGAAGACAGTACTGAAGGGAAAATGCCCCAAGAACAGGCAGAAACTAACAGCTGCAGGAGAGGCCCCGCAGAGCATAACCAGGGACGAATATCAACGTCTGGTGATGTCTATGGGTTCGTTCACCTGATTTGAATGTGAATACCCTCAAATTAGAGCTCAAAGTCTGCACTTACAGCACATCTTGATTGTTTCATCTCAAGTCCATTGTGATGGTGCACAGGACCAAAATTGTGAAAATTGTGCAAATGTCCAAATACTTATGGCCCTGACTGTATGTCTGTGTGAGAACAGGTGGCCAGTGTGTACCTGCAGGGAACCTTGCAGCGGGGCGGCTTGGTGCTCCTCTCGCGGCCGCACGGGACGGTTGAGGCTGTGGAGCCACAGGTGCACCTCAGCTGAACCGTCTCTGGACAGGGATAACAACTGCCTGAGAGAGCGAGAGCGAGAGCGAGAGAGAGAGAGAGAGAGATGGAGAGAGAGATGGAGAAAGAGAGACACAGAGATGGAGACAGAGACACAGAGAGAGATAGAGAGATTTCAACTTGTTTAAAGCCATTTACAGAGTTCTCTTGAGGACTGCAAAAGAATTGCCGGACCGCTGTTGATCACCTTGCCTTTACCGTCTTGATGTAACCGATTTGATTGATTGTGTATTTGAAACTACATAGAGATTAATGATCCCATTAAATAATCCTGAACATGTAATGTGTATCATAACAATAACGTCAACTGAGACAATACATGAGTCACTCAGTCTCAACTTAAACACACAAAAACCACTGTCTGTGTGTGTGCTGGTGGTCCGACCTTCTACCTCGTCCCCCATGAAAAGGTCAGAGCAGCCAATCAGCACAAACAAATGATGTGTAATCTTTTCAGCCAATCAGGAGCCCACGGATGAATAAATTATCCCTTATCACCCAATCAATAGCGAGAGGAAGCAGTATATTAATCTGCCACAAAGAGAGGGAAGTCGGTAGGAGCGCACACACCCACGCACTTTATGAAAGGGAATTAATGATGCGACCCAGGAAGCAGAGGGCAACATATATACATGAGTGAGTGTGTGTGTGTATGTGTGTGAAGCTTCTTCTCCATCAGTTCCCGTAGCTCTGATGTTCTCGTTTCGTGCGACATGATTAACGTAAGTCAGCGGGGCCCCACAAACCAGAGCCAGACAATGTGTGCGTTTGCGTTACCTTGGTGACACACGGAGGGACACTTGTGGTTACGACAGCCCAGAGTTCGGCCACAGTTTTGGTCGCAGGGGGGGCAGTTACCGGGGCAACACTGAAACACAGAGCATCATGGGAAAGATTTGAGTCATGATAAGACTCAAAAACAACAATTATTGCAGATAAAAGGACATTCCCGCTAAATTCAGAGATGGTTGTCCACTTATTTCTTGTTCTACTGAACTCATTCTGACAGTCAGCATCTCATAAAATACGTCTGATATATAGAGGCTTAAGAGGTTCAGCAACTCGGGTATGAGAGGAAGAGAATCCGGGAAAATGTTAAAACGTTGCTAAAAGTGTGAAGGGCTCAGCAGCTGTCGGCTGGACCTGCGTGATAACAGAAACCATCAGACAGACGGACCGCCAACCTTTTACCATCAGATTACACATACACAAACACACAGATAGCATCACACTGACATTTACAAACACAAAGCTTCCAGAGCCGTGGAGGCATCAGACTCGCGTAGACACGGGGCCGTGTGTGTGTGTGTGTGTGTGAGTGAGATGGATTTAATGAGGTACGACAACAGCATTGATGAAGCTGCAGGTATTGATGACGTATTGACAGATGGACAGACCTTCCTCCTGCACTGGTGCCTCTGACAGCTTCTGGTTTTGGGACATTTGGAGTCGCACAGGTATTCCTTGTGGCAGGGCATCAACTTCCTGTATTTACCACACCGGCACTCCCTCTCCACTTCCTGGAACACAGGAAGCTCGTTACAATATCTGAACCCAGAGCTGTGAGGTTCTTGAGCAAATGTTGTGTTACTTAGTAGTATAGTGTCTGCTTCCTCTATGTGAGTGTGTGAGAGAGAGACCTGTCTGCAAGTGTCGCAACTCCCTCTGTGACATCTCATTGAGCAGGTGTGTTTTCCACATGCCAGATGACGATCACAAGTATCACCGCACGGTGACACTTCCTCCGTACACGGCAGAGACGACTCTGCAAACACACACACACACGCACACACACACACACACACACACACACACACACACACACACTTACACAAATAGAACAAGAGAAAGTGTTCCCTATTCTTACAGTATTTTGTGTGTGTGTGTGTGTGTGTGTGTGTGTGTGTGTGTGTGTGTGTGTGTGTGTGTGTGTGTGTGTGTGTGTGTGTGTGTGTCTCTCACTGGTCTTGCCGCAGGGACAGGATCTGCTGACAGAGCGTGGACATGGAGGACAAGCTCTATTGTGGCACACAACCTCACAGGTATGATTCCCACAGGAGAGCACTGACCCACACACCTGGGGGGGGGGGATTTACATCATCATATACAACATAATATTCAAGTCCACTTGTAGGCTGTAGTAAGTGAACTACAGTAGTGTACCTGTTTGCAGTTCCACTGGGGGATGGCACAGGGTCTTTGCGTCTCCTCTCGTCCGCACATGCACTTCTGAATGCTCACTCTGGGACAGGAAGAACACTCTGACACACGCAAGGGGGGGAGGGGAGGGGGGAGGGCAAAGTCAGCCTTGTCATCACAACGAGTGCATGCTGTACATGTGTGTGTGCGCGCAGGAGTACCTGAGTGACAAAGTTGTGTGCAGATGTGTTGTTTGCAAGCTAACAACTTCCCACACTGCTGTTGACATGACCAGGCCTAAATACCAACAGGGAGTGGAGACACACACAGTTAGGGTGGAAATCAGGACCAAGTCTCAATCAAGCTGTCAATCATTACAGAGTGACAAGTGACAAGTAGATAGTTTGTCAAATCCAAATCAAATTGTCATCATTAAAAAGCAGTTTGATACAATCTGAACCGGACAAAAACTAAAAGGTTTCAGGGTTAGAGGTTAAACGTACCGGCTATACCGTCTTTAGTCTCTGCTGCCATCTAGTGATGACTGAGTATCAACACAGGACAAGCAGGCTGAATGCCCGAAACATGATTCAATTTAACAACCAAACTAAAATTCTGATCCTCCTCAAAATCTCCACAACACAAAATATCATCAACATCTGTCAGTAACCTTTTGAGTTATCTTGCTAACACACAAACACACAAACCAGGGCAAAAGCATAACCTCCTTGGCGGAGGTAATAATCACTTTAGAACAGATTGTTAGACATATACCTTGTTGCTACAGCGACGGGGGAGGGGCTTGGCTTTGCTGCACAAACAGGATACTGACACCATCTTTGGACAGGGAGGGCATGGACCTGAAAATACACGTTTGCTGGTGTTACTGAGTGCTGAACAATTAATAAACATGAAGATTACATGGATAGTGTGTAATAATTGTGTGTGTGTGTGTGTGTGTGTGTGTGTGGGTGTGTGTGGCTACCGGGGTGACAGAGCAGCAGACAGGTGTGTCCACAGTTGGGCTTGAGTTCATTCTGACACACAGAGCCGCAGGAGTGAGGAACCAACCAGGGATCAGCTGGGGGATCCTGCAGCTTCCCACAGTAACATGTGTACCTGAATGCAACACAAGAGTAGGTTCAGACTGGAGGAGGGCCTGCCACGCCCCCTGCTGGAGGACAGAGGCACTGACTGGATCAGGTGATGATCAGGGGTTTGTATCTCTCAACAACTCCTGACGCGATTCTGCCACTTCATCTGCGGTTATTCCCCACAACTCCCAAACTTTACCCAACAGACATCAGTACTGTGTGTGAGGGTTGATTGATAAGTAGTGAGCCTTCATAATAGGACACAGTGAGCGGGCACTAAAGTGAAATGTAACACACACACACACACATACACATACAAAGAAGCCTACCTGTTGGGGGTGGCGCTGGGTGGATATTCTGCTCGACATTTTGGACTGACGAGAAAAGATTGAAAAACACTCAACCCTACTGGACATCTTAAGCGTTAGCAGCACGTTACATTATTCTGCAAGCTACTGATTGTTTGTTTAGGCAATGAAATCTAAGTTAAACCAAATCAAACACAGAGCTGATCTGCTGACTCACCAGGGCCACGGATGCTGCTTTTGACCAAAGTCTTCGTCAGTGACGGAGGAGACGAGGAAGACCGAATCCTTGGCCCATTTCTGGATACAGGGGAGGTGGAAGAGGGAGAAACAGCTGGAACAACTCCACACCTGGAGAGAGAGAGAGCCAGGGAGAGAGAGAGATGATAGTTGTTGCAAAGGGGTGTAAACAGGAAGCGTGTGTGTGTGTGTGTGTGTGTGTGTGTGTGTCTCACTGGTTGTGTCCTCTTGACAGAAGCAATGCAGATCAGACAGGTGAGAGCTCCAGACTGAAACACATCATTGACGTACTGACCAATCCTGACAAGACCGCTGACATCACCACCTGAGGGAGGAAACTCATTAGCTGGGAGAGCGTCAGCAGAGTTACCTGCTGTTGCCATGGTTACATCCGCCTCACCTGTCTGGTCGGTGTAGGTTGTGAACGTCGACTCGAGGATCTTCCCTCTCTTTCCGTCCTTCAGCTCGGTCTCTACTTCGTTGTCATCGTCAGAGGAGGAGCTTAAGTGGCTCTCGACCAATCGCTGAGCCGTGGCCTGGTTGGACTTCCTGATCTCCTCAAACTTGGATTGAACAATCACACCTGTGCACGACAAACAGAAATTCAAAGCCAACGCAAACTATTTGCATCCTGTGTAATATCCTTCATAAAAGCTCTCCGCCTTGTTTTCAGCTTCAAGCAGCTAAAAGGGTTTTATTCTGAAAGAGCTAACGGCAGTTTGCTGTGTACAGTTGGAAATATTGGATGGGGGGAAATGGGGGAAAATTCATGAACACAAACAAACAACACACACCGTGCTCAGGTTGGGTAGTGGTGATGGGGTTGCTCTTCCCTCCTCTCCCAGCATATCCTACTATGGAAGCTCCTGGCCTCTCTCTCTCCTGCACCGGCCGTGACCTTTCACCTGGACCAACCTGACCCCGGCCACGGCCCCTGCCCTGCTGTCGCCAGGCGGGCTCCATGGCAACCTCGTGTGAACCTTTGGGGGGGTTGAGGGAGACAAAGTGAGTGTTGTGAACACATCAGTTAAGTGCTGGGACCGCAAATACATGAGCTCATCATCTTCTTCCATCAGTCTGGTAATAATACAACAAAGGCTAGAATGTGTGTGTGAGTGTGTTATCTTTTGAGCAAGACAACAAACATGGCTCACGTACTGCACATCCTCGGCCTTCGTAGCAAGCAAACTGGTTAATGTCACCAGTTGTCATTGTCACTAGTTATACCAGAACAGCTCTTTCACAAGTTCTGCTGCTCCTACCCCTTCCTTATTCATTAATTAAATAGACCAAAATCATTTAAACGAGAAGTGATGTTACACGTATGTTCTGACATTTAAAAATTTCATTGGTTTCAGACTTAACCCTTCAATGGCTCCTATAAATCTAGTAGTGCTAGTTGCTAACGCTAACAGCCAAGTTCACATCCACTGCACTTGTAAGACGGCTAGGGAGGCTAGGCTAACTAACTCTTTAACAATTAAACTGTAAATCTGGCGACAACAAACGTCACAAACTGTCTGAGAACTCAGTAACATTTGAGGTGAAAAATGATTTAGAGTTCTCTAGTACACACACCTCTGCAGTCCGCAGCGCTGGACTCCGTTGTGTAATTGACATGCGCACGGCTGCGCGATGCATGATGGTACTAGCAGTACCGGAAGGAGCCGGTTTGTACAGAGCAGAAAAAGTATACGGTCAAAATAAAACTACAAGTCCCGTCGCTCACACAGATACGCGACCAGTGCGACGTGTCAGACAGACTGCAGAGACGTTTCATTCAGAAATTTAATAGACACACGCATATGTTTACACGCAGCAAACTATTAACAAATTACAAGAACAAATTAGATTTTTACATTTTATTTTAATTTAATAGTTCCATTGCTAACAGCAGTCCGATGATTGGTGTTAAAATAAAATGAAATAAAATGAAATAAAATGAAATAAAATGAAATGAAATGAAATGAAATGAAATAGAAAATAATAATAAAAACATAAAAAAATAAAAAAATAAAATAAAGACAGCTGTAGTGGTAAGTTGCAGTGATAGATAATACATTTATTATTTATTTGCATATATTTCAGGTTCAGTTTGAAACTCACTTCATCCTCACATTTAAATTGAAGAAAAAAACCAATAATCTATCTGTCAAATGGTTGTTGTAGCGTATTGACAAAACTAAAATAATTGTTTTAATGAAAATGATCACAAATCTGCACATTATCAGTTAATTGGTGGCAGTGTGTCATTTGTGTAGCTGTCACACTTGTCTCAATAGAAGGGCTATAGTAATTGTGGTGGAAACTGCAGAAACAGGAGTAAAAGGTGAAGTAGTTCTGATATCAGCAGAGGTAATGGCAGTAGAAACAGAAATAATAGCTGTAGTGAAAGTTATACTAGTCGAATTACAGTAGTAGATTTAGCAGATGAATTAGCACAGTTACAGCAAAGAGCTCCTACAGCAAATTAACCTATGACAAGCTGTACTGTGATTGGCTGGATGAGGCTTGACAGAAAGCCGAGCACAAATTCATTCCACATTTTCAGACCAAATATGTAATAATGACCAGACGTGTCCTGGATCAGCGCAAAGGCTCAGAGAAACGCAGAGTGCTGTGGTCGCGTTTGGTGCATCTTTGGTCCTTAGTTTCCCACAAACCATTGTGTTCTGGTCAGCAGTGATGCTTCATGTTTTGTGCTTCATGTAAAGTTTTACCAAGCCCCTCCTCCTTATTTACTTTCCTTCTTCTTTCTCCAGTGTTGGAGGGGGCAGGGCCTCGATCTGGGGTGGTGGCAGTTTCTTCTCCAGCCTGGTGACTCTATTCTTCAGTTTGCTCTGGGTGGCTTCATGCTCTGCCATCAGTCGGGCATAACGCACCTGCAGGGTGTCCAGCATGGTCGTCATCCTATCCACCTTCTCCTCGATCTCTTTGGGGTCGGGGCCCTGTGCTGCCACCTAGAAGCCAAGATAAGTTATTCCAATGTTTTTTTACTTAGGGTAGAAACTAATATCTATTGTGTTCATACTCATCTGAGTTAAATAAGGAGTTTCATGGAATTCCATGAATTTGGAATATAATGCACATTTCCCTAATCTGTTAAAATAAACATGTTGCCCCCCCAAAACAAATTAGTGACAACAATCGATTATTCATACTTTGTCGTTTCTACTCATCATCTCATAAACAAAAAGCTATACGACATCACTGTACCTCCAGGTCCAGCAACCCATCCTTCATCAGAATTTGTCTTCCCTTTTCCTCCAGCAAGGCTTTAGCATCTGGATACTCTGTGAGTGCCTCCATCAGGTCATCTTTGGACAAACAGAAGAGGTCGGAGTAGCCGATGCTTCTGATGTTTGCCGTCCTTCTGTTGCCTGCCTTACTTCCTGTCAGGAGAGCAGAGTTAAGCAATTTGGTGAATGAAGCAAAACGGACATTCTTAAGATGTGATGACAGTAGACACACACACAGATGGCGCTGTTTTCTAATGGATACTAATGATCTCTACCAGATCGTGAGAAAACTGAAAACACCTGAGCTCATGACTTACCCTTAATTGCCAGGATGCTGATCTCGCCAAAATAGCTCCCATCGCTCAGAACAACAAACTGTTTGATGCCATCGTCAGCGACAACTGCAAGCTTTCCCTCCTTGATGATGTACATCTCCCTACCAATGTCGCCTTTCTTGCAGATGTAATCACCTGGGCTGTAGACCTGAGGCTGCAGCTTCAGCACCAACTCCACCAAGAGCCCGGCCTCACAGTCAGCAAAGATACGAACCTGAAGGAAGTCAAAGAAAAGAAAAGTATCAAACAATGATGACAAAGATCCAGGTATGATAACAATCAATGCTGTTTACAATAGCAACATGGCTAAAAATACCTTCTTCAAGGTATCCAGGTGGACATTAATGGCGATCTCGGCTCTCAGTTTGTCAGGCAGGCACTTCAACACCTCCCTTTCATCCACTGCTTTCTTATTGGTCCACAGAAAGTCAAACCACTTGATCACTCGCTTCTCCAGATCCTTAGTCACCTGGAGATAGAAGGTGGTAGGTAGTAGATTGTAAACTTTAAATTTAGGCTGGGTAAAACTCTTGTTTACACTATTAGTAACAAGCTGAAGTCAACAAATGTACTCAAATCGCCACTGCTGCTTCAGGATTCTGTGTGCTCTGCGGAGAACATCAGGTCCTTGTAGTTCCCAATCCAAGTCACTAATGTTAGCCTAACTAACTAATTAACTGACCTTTCGAAAGGTCATGTACTGTTTGATGGCATCAATGCGGGACTGGAAGTCGGCTCTGGCTGCATTCATGTTTGTAATCATTGAACCAACGTTACCAACGATGGTGGCGAAGATCAGCACTCCAACCTGAAGGACAGTGTAATAGAATACAACAGAAAAACCTATTAAGCACCAACTCCTTAAGCACCCTGTCGCTACCTAGCTACCTGTACTAATAAGCTGCGTAAAAATTCACTTGCAAACTTAACATTCTAAAGCATCAGTGCTATCAAGCATATTTAGTGTAAAGTGCACAAGGCAAAGTGAGAAGATGCAGCTGGCACTTTTTGCCTTTTATTTTTTATCATCTAACTGTCTAACCATTCTTGTTTTGTATGAAGAAGCACAACCAATGACTGTATGACTTTACCACTGGTTAAGCCACACCCACCAGGAAGTCTGTGACGACGAAAAGGTACTCAGCATTCTCGACAGGAGGGGGCGTTTCTCCAATGGTAGTGAGTGTCAGTGTGGACCAGTACATACTGTAGGCATACTTCCTAATCAGACGACCAAACTCTGGATCAGATGGGTCGGGATAAACAAACCTGTCCGAACCAAAGCCTGGAAAAGGGTGAAACAACGTGTTAAACTGTTCCGTAACTATCCAACCGAATAAACGTTGGACTGAAACACAACACCCACCGACGGCTTTGGAGAAGGAGTAGTAGAGGCAGGCGTTCCAGTGGATGATGATGACGATGTACATGACAAGGTTGGAGATACGAAGAACGTTGGGGTAGTTAGTCCTGGTCTCTGTCCGCTGGAAGAACTCCATCATCCTACAACAACAACATTCGGCAAATGGAGGACCAACCACTGGGATGCTAAGTTAAGTTTGGCAGTGTGTGGGAATTTAAAATGATTTCAACAATTTAGATGCAGAAGATTGTAGAGGTACTGATTATTGATTGAAGAAAAATGTTGATCGTGTGTCTTCAGTGGAAAAGATCATGTGCCAGTGTTAATATGCAATTTGTCTGTTGTTGAGATCCTTTCTTGATTCATTCCGATACTTTTATTTTGAAATGTTCCTGTATACCTGTTGAACCTGAGGAGCTTGTTGAGGCGGATCTCTGGGTAGTTCAGGCCAAACACGGCGTACAGGACATCAGTGGGCACCATGGAGGCCATGTCCAATTTGAACTGGAAGCTGTTGACGTATCGATCGCGCAGCTTCTGCTCATCCTTCACCAGAAGACCCTGCTCCAGGTAACCTGAACACACAATCACACTTCACCATAACAATCATAACTCCCGAACTGTGTTGTGTGGAGGTTTGAAAAACCATGTCTGGATGAGACGTTGTCTTTTTTAATATTCATTCTCTTTTCTTACTGCATTATACATCAACTCTTGTATAAACAGTGTCACTAGAGGGGCGATCCTTGAAGTTCATACCTCCACCCAGGCCCATACAGTCCTTCAATCATGTCTCCATATCTCAACAATGCAATTTAACTGTAAGGAATATCAAGATTGGAAGAGAAACAAAAACCTGCTTTGGAAAGAGTTTGGTGTGATAAATTTGATGATGTGGATAGAAAAGGAATTTGGATTCTATGTGTAACGGCTCAAAAGTTCTAGACCAAAACATAAATGTGTTAATTACAGCGCCAACATCTGGCCGGCCAGTACCAAACCTAAGCCGTTTCCCTAAATCATGTTCATGTAGGTGGCGCTACAGCAGCACAAGCATGACTGATGTCTTGAGGTTCACACATGAAATCTTTGCGTCTAATCTATCACGTTGTTATATTCACATACAGGATTCATCAAGTATGCCATCAACCAATCAGATTGATCGTCTGTCACTGTGTGGATTAATGCAGATTAACGATTGGTTCAGACCCGTTCTTGTTCTGAAGACCATGTCAGACACGTAGAGTACGTCAGAGACGAAGTCCACGAAGAACCAGAGGAACAGGTAGTCTGTCTGCAGCTCCTCGAAACATGCCCTGAAACACACACACACACACACACACACACACACACACACACACACACACACCACAAAACAATTCAATTTACTTACCTAACAATCATTTTTGTCTTGAGATATTGGGTGTGTGTGCGGTACCTGGCTATACCTGGCTATAATTAGGGTCCAGTTGTACATGACGGGCATTGTGATGATAAACAGCCAGTGATAGTAGGTATTACCTGCTGGATCAATCACTGTGATCTCCTTAGGACTGAACACAATAATCAATAAGTCAAGGTATTACTTCAATAATTAATCTACCGAGATAATTAATCACAGCGGACATAAATCAATGATCGTATGTTGAGTCATCATGAATAAATCAAACCTACGCCTCCTGTTTGGCTTTCTCCTTTTCTTTCTCCTTTTCTTTCTCCTTCTCTTTCTCCTCTTTCTCTTTCTTTTTCTTCTCCTTCCTCTCCCTCTTCTCCTGTTTCTCTTTCCTGGGAGGAGTTGCCCAAAGACATGGATGTCAAAAACATTGAAATCTCTTTATTATTGCAAGGAATCCAGAAAAAAACTAAAACACACAAAGTAGCTTTTTGTCCACTCAGACTTTCTGTAATCTTCAGATCCAAAGAAAGAAAATAAAAGATCAAACTCACTCCTTCTTCTCTTTTTTCTCCTTCTTTTCTTTCTTGTCCTTTTTCTTCTTCTTCTTCTCCTCCCTGAAAGAAGACATGACATACATCATACAGACATAAACTTTGTGTGTGTGTGTGTGTGTGTGGGGGGGGGGGGGCATGTGTATGCTCACTCTTCTTCATTGTTGTTGTTGTTGTTGACGTTGAACAGAGCTCCTGCTGCAAATCTCTGGGAGTCCCTGAAAGAAATCAAACCATCTAAAATCAGCCAATCAGAGGAGAGAGGTTATGAACTAACTCCGTTCCCAAAAAGAGGGAGCGACCCCTAGGGGGGGGGGGGGCGCAGTACCGTAAGAGGAGCGATATGAATAAGTACCGCCTCAGGAAAATGAATGAGGCGATACTTCTTCGTCTCGCTGTAGGAGAATGAGCGTCCAGAACACCGATCAGCTGTCTTGTATTGTTATATATCATCTCCCTCCCCGCCTCAGACCCTCAGGACCAGCTATCATTACCTGCATGGCAACATACAGGTACAACAATTGTGTTACTTTCTGACACTCACCTGTCCACCTCCTTGACCTCTCCAGGCTCCTCCCCCATGTCCCCCATAACAGCAGCTGGAGAAGATAACTTGAAGATGGTGGGCGGGGCAAACGGGCCAACCTTTGCCATTTCCTGTCTGGAGAAAAAGTGATGGACTGGTTTTTATGATGATTTCTGTCAGTTTTTTGTGGGAGTTTCTTTAGAATCATATTTTGCAGGAGATTTATCTTCTATAATTGATCATTTATGATTAATATCGAATGTTGCTTTCTTGATCAGATTGTATTGATATCTATGAAGGCCCTGCCCTCTATTCTATTATCACCCTACTCACCCGTCCACTGATAATCTGTTGCTCGTCCTTTACACAATTTACATCCACCGAATGCCCATCAAAGTTCTCGCCATGGAAACCGCAGCCTGTGCCTTTAAATCCGGATGAAGTTTAGATTCCAGCGGGGAAAATTAAGAAAAGAGGGCAGATGGATGGAGGCAAGGAGAGACGGAGAGACAAAGGTTTTCTTGTCTCTCACTCCCTGACACAGATAAAAGGATTAGCGGAGGATGAGACGCTGAAATGCCTGTCTCACCTTAACCCATAGGTGGCGCTACGTACCTGACTGCTTGTTCAGTGCTTTGGAATCTCCCTGCCAATAATTGCTAACGGAACAAATCAAATAGAGAAGAAAAATCTCAATTCAACCAAATGAAAGCACAACAAAATTATTTCCAACTATTTAGAAACGTGGCGAGGGCCAAAGGAAATATAAAGGTAAATGTAAGACGTATGTATGTAAATGAATGTATTTAAATTTAATCTAATCTTGTTTTTATTTCCAGGCAAGAGAAAGAGAAAGAAAGAAAGAGAGAGAGAGAGTGAGAGAGAGAGAGAGACAGAGACAGAGAGAGAGAGACAGAGAGAGTGGAGGAGCAGATTACTGACATGGCTTCAGCTTTCTGTTGATCCTGCTGAGTCAGCAATCTCACCTAATACCACACACACACTCGCACAGAGACATATACTCACAACCGGCAACAGACAGACACAAATGAATATACATGCATAAACACACACTCACACTGAGGCACACACACAGTCTCTTCCTGTGAAACCCTGAAACTACAGCAGATCTCAGCTTCACTCTTCAGTAAGACTGAAATAATAAAACACATAATAAAAGCATCACAATGACTTTATTAACAGTAAAATGTTTGTTGTATCTGAAATCGCTCATCATCTCCCTCTCTCTCTCTCTCTCTCTCTCTCTCTCTCTAGTTCAGAAGTAATGCTCAGTTGTGACCTCTGCAATGTCGATGTCGTCATGCTCTTCATCCAATCCCTGTTCAGCCTGAGCAGATGAGATTGTTGTCAAGGAGATTGGTAGCTCCTCATGTCAGGTTTCGAGAAAATGGAAATATTTTTTTGCTGATACCAACAATGATCAATGGAATGTTTAATGGTCTGAAGACTTTGTTACCCGCCCGTCCAGTAAAAACTCAGTTCTTGTTCACGCATCTATTTTATAGATATCAGCATACAGTATATCCTGCATAACCCCGCCCACTTTCTATCTGAGGGGGTGGAGCCAAGATGAGTGAAGTCTGTGTGTTGGTGTGTAACGGAGAGTCTGGAGCAGGAGCCAGGAGCAGAGTGCAGATGCAGTATGGGCAGAAGACCACTTGGTGGCAGACCAGTCTGCGTCGGTGGGAGGGGTTGCTTCGGCGGGCATGGGTGTGTCAGTGGGCGGGGCTGTCGTAGGAGTTTTAGCTGCAAAATCCAAAGATAACATATAATAACAATTAAAACAATTAAAATGATCCTCATCAGAATGAAGAGTAGAAGGTTGAGGGTTCCATGAACTGACCTGTGACAGACAGCTGGAGACTCTCCATAACCGCTGATGAAATCCGCAGGTTTGGAAGAAGTTTTGTTGGTGTTACAGTGCAGAGTGACAGCAGCTCCCTCCATCACAGGGAGGACTAGACTCTACAAGACCACTGGACCAGCTGAACACAAAGAGGAACTAGGACAGACACAATCTCAGCAACTTTAAGGTTCAGGTTCAGAGCTCAGAACTTATCAATCAACCCTTGTATAAATTCCTCTGTGTTTTAGACTGACTCTTTTTCACCACATCTATGTGTTGTTTTAATGTCAGATATGAATGAATTCACTGTAGGTTCTAATGATGGAGGATGTTTAATGATCTTACCAGTAACAGTGATGTCGATGGTGTTACTGGTTTCTCCATGGCTGGTCTCACACCAGTAAACTCCACTGTCACAGGTATGTGCTAATGCTAATGTTACAAGAAGAACGCTGCCATGGCTCTTCCTAGTCTGCACACTTTGTCCTTGTCTCCATGCTAGTGGTCCTCTTCACCTTCACATCAGGAAGAACCCCACCCACCCTCACCATGGACTGTTCTCCCTGCTACCCTCTGGCAGGAGGATTTGCAGCATCAGGAGCAGAACAATCTACAACAGCTTCTTCCCCCAAGCCATTAGACTCTTAAAGTCAACATAACCCCTCTCACCTCCAAGCAATCCGTCCCCCATACTCATTCATTCCATTTTAATTCTATTTATTGGTGCAATAATTCAATTTATTCTGTGCAGTCTATATGTAGCATAGCAATCCCCTACTCTTAACATCCTGTTGTACATATATGTCTATATATATTTTGATACAGTATATATTTATATCTGCATTATTAATTGTTTTTGCCAATCTGCCTAAATGCTGTAATCACAGGTGGTTTTATGAATGATTCTCTTCTTAACTATTTTATCAATCAATTCCTTTTGAAGTGAAAGTCTATCAAAGGTCCAATTGTCAAAAGTGGAATGATAACGAGATGAGTCGTGATATCCTGGAAATTTGGACACACAATCTCACAAATTAACAAGACGGCAACTCCATGTGTGTTGTTCAATTAGGACATTAGTTACACCAGAGTCATTTAGCCTCTAAGCAATCTTTATTTGTGTAGCCTTGCTGTTTGGCGAGGTCACAGATCACACGCAGTACCGCGGCTTAGTCATGAAATGTCTCCATGCCAACGGTTTCAGACACTTTGAAGCAGCGATCAAATGGTCCCCTTCATGTTGTGCCTGTCACGTGATAGCAGGAAATCTACGGCGTCAGGGAGGAACTGCGCCCCACGGCCTGATACTGCCGCTGTAATTTACATGTTTACATTGAACATTGGAAGCTCTGAAGAAGATAATAGATCTGAAGAAGATAATAGAGACCATTGCTATACATGATGCGATGTCAAGTTTCACATTTCTACATCATACAGCTATAACACCAATACAGATGCATGTCAGGTTGTCAAAAGAATTAACTGTTAGTGTTTTAAAAAAGTAACAGTAAAAACTATATTTTTAGTTCTATTTGCATTTGTTGACATGAGAGTGAATGACAGTCTTACAGATTTTACACGATTACAATCACTGTTTTGTCATCTCATCATCTCACATCACATTCATGCTGAAATGTTTATAATATTTGTGCGTTCCGATGAAACAGAGCGTGGTGTCCCGCCCTGCGCCTCTCCATCATTTAGACCAGGGCTGTCAAACTCATTTTAGTTCGGGGCCACATTCAGCTCAATTTAGATTCAAGTGGGCCGGATTAGTAAACTCATAGCATAATAACCTATTTATGGGTGTAAATGGACAACTCCAAGTTTTCCCTTTGTTTTAGTGCAAAGAAGTACAGGTTCATGTTGCAAATGTTTACTTTTATTTAACTATCTTTTTACAAAACATATGATGAACAACCTGAAATTTCTTAACTCAGTGGTTCCCAAACTTTTTCTGAAGTGCCCCCCTTCTGTAGAGAAGAATATTTTCACTGCAGCTGTTGGACTGACACTTTTCAATGTCCGGCTCCAACCTATATTTTGTGTTTATTGAGGCTCACATACTGTAGGTAGGATGTGGCAAAGGAAGGAGTGTGGCCATGGCTCTTCTACCTAGCAGTGGGTAATCGTTCATTCTCCTGCGTTGTTAATAATACTAATTGGATAAATCCCTCACAACTTGTAACGCTAACTAACGGCTAGCCACGCTAACGATGCGTCAGACCAGCTGATTTTTTAAAAAACAAACAATTGATAAGGATACAAATACATGGCACAATAATGTTATCTGGATGCTCATTCTCCGGCTGCGATATAAAGTAGTATGGCCTCATTCATTTGCCTGAGGCGACACTTGTTCGTATAGCTCCTCTTCCCATCGCGCACCGCAATAGCGCTGGGCCCCCCACTTCGGGAACCACTGTCTTAAGTAAAAACAACTCCAATTTCACCAATAACAATAATAACAATAAGGTAAATATAAGACAACTTGTCAAGATCTAGAAATGATTTTAAATGTACATACATTTCCACATCTGTGTAAATGTGAACTGAACTGACTCACTATCCATGGATAACTCCAAAAAAGTCTTGGAGGGACATAGAGAGTTTATTCTGCCTCAACAGTTACAACACTATTGCACAACAATATAGGAGAGAAATAATAATAATTAATAAAAATGTGCTTACTATATGGAGAGAAATTAAAGCGAAATCGTAATAAATAAGTAAAAGGCAAAATATTCAAAGACATTTCCAGAACAAACACGCAGCATTTACTGAAAAGTACAAAGCAGGAAATTACCGTAAAGTAGCGATTTGGATACCACTATGGAAAGCTGGGGAGAGCAAGATCGATTTGAGAAGATCGTAAGGCACGGAAAGCCGTTCATAGAAATTACATGAAAGAATCATTTACTAAAATATCCGAGAATCTATCCTTGGAAAATCACCTTTGTTAAACGCTGATCTGACGCTTATGTGGAAACGCTGCATTTTGGTGGCAGGATGCCGTCACTTCGCGGGTCACAAAATCGACATGCGGGAAATGTAGTTTATGGACAATTTACGCTTAAATGCTCTTTGCTCTCGCGGGCCACATGAAATGACGTGGCGGGCCGGATTTGGCCTGTGGGCCTTAGGTTTGACACCTATGATTTAGAAGCACCGATGTCGTGTCAACTGATCTGACCAGGCAAAGTTCTTCTTGCATCGCTCACACCAGTACGGTCTCTCGCCGGTGTGGACACGTTGGTGCCTGGAGAAATATGATGAAGAGATGAATCGCTTTGGGCAGTGCTGACACTTGTAGGGTTTGTCCCCCGTGTGGAAGCGCAAGTGTTCCCGGTAGGAGACATAATGAATGAAACGCTGGCAGCAAATTTCACAGCTGTACAGTTTCTGCCCAGTGTGGACGCGCTCGTGTCTTGTGCAGCCTGATGATGAACTGAAGGTTTTGTCGCAGAATTGGCACTGGAAGGGTTTCTCCCCGGTGTGGATACGTTTGTGTCTCCTCAGGTTCTCTAACTGAGTGAAACTGTTGCCACAGAGCTCACAGCGGAACAGTTTCTCTCCCGTGTGGATACGATGATGTCTCCTTAGGTTCTCCAACTGAACAAACGTTTTACCACACTGCTCACAGCAGAACGGTTTCTCTCCGGTGTGTGTACGCTGATGAACTTTCAGGTTGTGCTTGGTTGTGTATGTTTTTTCACAGTGTGGACAGATGAATGGTTTCTCTCCGGTGTGTGTTCGCTGATGAGCCTTCAGATTTTGGGATCGGGCAAAGGTTTTGTCACACTGCTCACAGCGGTGAGCTCTGGCTCTCTGAGAGAGAGAGAGAGAGAGAGAGAGAGAGAGAGAGAGAGAGAGAGAGAGAGAGAGAGAGGGAGAGAGAGGCAAATAGGGAGTGTTTTCGTGAGCTGCAAGTCCCATCTGCTAATAAACACACATTGTGAGTTTAACAGGAAGCTGCAGAATCCTACGAAATCACACCAGGGAGCGAGCGGCGGTGCTCGTTTTCACCTCTGAACTCATTTTCATCCCACTCAGTTGTACTGAAAAGTGCTGAAGTGACAGTGTTTCTCTCCTCCTTCACCAGAGGCTCCTCAACTCTGACATCATTAAAGAGAGACAGTCATAAGCATCAACAATATTATATCCACAGTTGAAACCATGAAACCAAGAATGTGATTGGCTGAAACTATGTGATGAAATTTGGGTTGTGGTAAATTGTTAACTAAATCCTTATTGAAAATATGTCTTCCTTTCTGCAAAGGTCTGAAACGAGATGAGACATAAAAATAATAAGTATGGCGCAAAACAGAGCGTAGGCTTACCAGGGGCTCTATCTGCTGGCCACTAAACGCAACAGCACAACAGAGCTGAGTGAGGCAATGTTCATTGATGAGGCATAATCAAGGCGAGAAGTAAAATGTTGAAAGATATTTATTATGTTTATTTGCCTAAAATAGCAGAAGTCAATAAATCTCATCCGGTGCGTTTTTTCACCGCACAAAAAACCCCAATGACAAACACTGTTTATTGTGGGGCTGTTATTTACGTTACTATGAGTGGAACTTGTAACATAATTACCGTAATGAGATACTTAGTTAGGTTTTCCTGAACAGACGAGATAACAATATAATTTGCATCACACAATTTTTCCATGTGTAAGATCTACTGGAACGTAATTATAAGATAAAGAATCATGAAAATCAATCAGCAAATTGTATTTACCGATTGTGATTCCAGCTGCGATCTCATCTTGTTTACAACGAAGAAGCGATTTGAGCTTACAGGCGTGTTGCTATGACAACTACTCCAAAGAGCGTTTCGAATAACCGCCCCAACGATTGAACGCGCTTAAATCTCTGATCCACGCACCGTGGATCACCGCTGGGCCCGCAGGTCCTCGCGCAGGCGCCGCAGTCATCCACGCGCTTGGTGGTGGATTCAGTACTCAGGGCAGCCTCCCTGAAGCTGCCGAATTTCTGCGTGGCGTAGCTCTGATCCAATCGCTCCTCAACTGACCTGGAAACAGATCCAATCCACCATCTTCAAGGACGTACTAAAGCCCTAACCCCTCATGCTTCCCCGGGGAAGCAAGAGGCAGGAACACACGTTTCGCTGATCAGAAAGACACGCCCCCATAAAAGCAAGTCTGTTCAAGATTGGACATTTGGGACACCACCGCCACAATACAACAAAAACGACCAAACCATAACCATAACTGTCATGTATCGTCAACAAATTTCTTTTCACAACTATTTTTTATTTCATAATTTTTAATCAAGTTATATGTAATGCATAAATGGCAACATAATATAATATAAGCATTACTGAGATCATTTCTATGTCAGACAATACATAGGAGAGGCACAGAAGAACACTACAAAGACAAAAAGAACATTTCCACAAGTGAGGTCCACACAGGATCAGACACACCAGTTCTCTTCAGGCAATGGCCCTAATGTCTCCTGCAGTGTATATATATATATGTATATATATATATTAAAAAAATGTTTAACATTTTCAGTATTTAGTTCCAGCCCATCAGATTGTTTGAGAGAAACAGCAAGGTCACTGGAAAGACCTGATTGAAGGTCAGAAAGATCATTTCCAATTAAGTTGTAAGCCTAACTGAAACAGGAAAAACGCACATTGTAACATGACCATTTGTACAGGGCACTTTCAGGCCATTTCCATAACTTCATTCCTATAATAATTTTAAATGTTTAAGTGTAAAAACTAAAAACTCATTATGTCAAACAAATGAAATACAGCATTAATAAACAAGTTCTCAAGGAAAACACTTAGTTGAAAAGCACAGAGAAATATGTCACACAATGCAATTAACATACATGAATATGAAGAGTAATTCTTACAAATCTAATTAAACTACGCTATCTATGAATATAGTAACGAGCAAATTCCATAGGTAGTACTGAACATGTTTGTTATACTGCAGCGATCACTTGAGCTGCACAGCCATGCTGGTGTCTCTTCAAATGATGTGACTTGCTGAAGTTTTTCCCACAGCGGTCACAGCAGTATGGTTTCTCCCCAGTGTGGACACGGCGGTGACTGGAAAGGTGTGATAAACTTCTGAACATTTTAGCACAGAACTGACACTCATATGGTTTCTCACCAGTATGGATTCGCATGTGCATTTTGTAAGATTGTTGTCTAATGAAATCCTTCCCACACAACTCACAGGTGTATGGCTTCTCTCCAGTGTGAATACGCTCATGTACTAAACAGGCAGTTGACTGATTAAAGGTTTTCTCACAGTATTTGCATTTAAACGGTTTCTCTCCTGTGTGTATGCGCTGGTGAACTTTCAGTAGGTAGTGCCGACTGAAAGAACTGCCACACAGGTCACAGCTATGTTCTTTCTCTCCGCTGTGTGTTTTCTCGTGACTCTTCAGATAGCTTGCTAATGTGAATGATTTGTCACACTGTTTACAGCTATACAATCGTTCTACAGAGTGGATTCTCTGATGCAATTTTAACAGTTTTGAGGTTGCGAATGTTTTGAAACAAAGCTCACAGCAGTGCAACTTCTCTTCAGAGTGTGTTTTCTCATGATTTTTTAGATAGCTCATTTGAGAGAATGCTTTGTCACACTGCTGACAACTATACTGTTTCTCACCAGTGTGAATGTGCTGATGTAGTTTTAGGTAACTTGACCTAGTGAAAGTTTTCTCACACTGATCACAGCTGAACAACTTCTCTGTAGTGTGAACTGTCTGATGATATTTCAATTGCTGTAATTGTGTGAATGATTTGTCACATTGTTGGCAACTGTACGGCTTCTCACCAGTGTGAATGCGCTCATGAGTTCTTAGGCTACCTGACCGGCTGAAACATTTCCCACATTGATCACAGCTATATGGTTTCTCTCCAGTGTGGACAGTTTTGTGTTTTTTAAGTCCATTTAAGGATGCAAATGTTTTCTCACACACATCACAGCTATATGGTTTCTCCCCAGTGTGAATTCGCTCATGATCTTGTAGATGGGATAATCTTGTGAATGGTTTGTCACACTGCTGACAGCGGTGAGTTCCAGGTGCCGTCGCCACCTTCTGCTTCTACAGCAACAGAACAAGAGAAATAATGAAGTTAAGAAGTGACATGAGCTAAATATTACGAAATCCTATAATGCAAAGACAAACTGACTTATGATATTAGACACATATGTTTTGGTCAAAGTCCCACAGAGTGCAAAGAATATAACATATTTACTACAATAGATGTGGTTGTGATGTTAATACGAAGTTGAAAAGCTTTGTGCAGGGTATGTGCTCCAAGTTAGTCAGTCTGCGCATCAACATGCACCCTAACCTTTTATTATACTACGACTCAGGCAATATATTCTTGCCTGGTGTCCGAGACTTCTCATAATTGTTTTTATGAAAGGCAGTCAAATTTTGGATCAGTGAAAAAATGCAAATATTTGAGTCTTTGATGTGGTAATTAGGACCAGCAATAACACATTTGTCAACTTCAACTTAGTTTGTAAAACATGTTTTGAGAACAGATGAAAGAAGCTGGTGCTTCGTGTTTGTGCTGTGCTGTTGGAGGGTGAACTTTCCACTTACTTTAATGTGCACAGGTTGGATAAATGGATGCCAAGGTCCTAACAAGCAAGGCCAACTTCCATGAGAAACTTAAGAAATTTCAATCATGGGGGTGTGAGCGAGGAAGATGAAGATAAGGGATCCAGCACTGATATTTGTTCTCACCTCTTGTGAAGAACTCATTTTTACTCCGCACATGTGTCCCGAACAGGGTAAAAAATAGCTGAGTGTTTCTCTCCTCCCTCTTCAGACATTCATCAATCAGCTCTGACATAATCAAACAGAGACAGTGTGTTAGTGTCATTATTATTAGTGTCAATTACTGACACCAACTTAACTACTACCGTTACAACTGATAACTGTCGACAACTAACAAACATTGACAGAAAGTGTTCTTCTAGCAGCTCGATCACATCCCCACACTGTTAAAATCAGTTTCACTTTTTACCAATCATTGCTAAAAAAAAAGTAAGACTTTTACATTTTCAGCTATTGGGTCAAAAAACATAGTTATTGAGATGTTTCCATCATTGTGTAATAGATAAAGCAAAACTCTTAAGCAAAGCACTTTGTGTTCAAGTAATTGATGTGACAACTAGAAAGCTTCTTTTTCTGACATGGCTAGTGGCCACTAGCATAACATGAAACCATTACACTGCAGCATTTTAATCAAAATAGTCTTAGAAAAACGTATAACCTTAAAACTGTGAGATATTGTTTTTAACCCATTTATTGCAGCTGTACTTGATAGGTTATATGTATGTCAAATGTAAGACAAGACAAAATAAGTGTAGTGGGATAGGAATCAGGCAGAAGGTTCTAATTACATCGATAACACTATAATATTACTGTAAGATATTGGGATACTTCATTACGATGGTTATCTTTTTTTCTATGCAAGCTAGGGTTGATGATTAACTGTTACCTTATATTTTCTGCTTGAAATCAAATTGGGTCGTACAATTGTTTGACATTCTCCCCAAAGCTCCCCCAGCCCTAATAAACTGCAGGTGGGTGTGGCTCGAACCTTACAGGAGTCAAAGCTTCTTCTGAGCCTTGGGTCACTGCATCAAATGTTAATAGTCTGTAAACAATACAAACACCACACATATGTTCAGAATTAACTCTCAACTAGGCCTCGTGAAGGAAATTAAGTCACAATGCTCTTACGAGTCTCGTCGCCTTCGGAGCTTCAGTGGACAAGCAGTCCCCCCCGTTTCCACTCTCTGTGCTAAGCTAGGCTAGGCTCTGTGCTAAGCTAGGCATTCGACTGGTCTGGTATCTTCTGCTGTGACTCTGGATAAAAAGGCGAACAGAGGAAAGCTTCACAACGACCACATCAACAAACCTGTGCCGCAGTGAGCGCAGTGTTAGCCTGTTAGCACACGCGCTAAAACGGCACAAAGTGAGTAACGATGAGCCGCAGAAAGCCGCTGAACTGCGCCCAGCTTAACAGCTTCAACCCGGTGCTCTCAGTTACTAACAGACACAGAGGGGGCATAAAGACGCCGCGTATTACCTCCCTTTTCTTTGTTTACGTCTCTGTTTTCGCCTCAACGGACATCCGCCATTTTGATTTGCAATCGTGGGTCATCTAACAGGCGGAACTAGCCGAAGCTTCCATATCTTCGGAAAGTTCCGGACAACGTTATTCTCTAATTGTGTTTTAAACGTTATTTTTTTTTATTGTGAACTGTGTCTACGGATAGCAATCAAAACTATTATTTTGATACACACAACTTTCTTACTAAATATCACCATGATGATTAGTGAATGTTTAATGTATAATAATAATAATCATCATACACACATGCATAATGTCATGCTGAGGAAACAATCAGTTTCAATAATCAGAAATCAATAATCCAGTTGAAGGCAAAAAGGTAAATACAGACAAAAGGGACAGTCTACTTACCCTCAGCACAAATAAATAAATTGGTCAAAAATTTCTCCTAAGTATTTCCATAGTTAAAAATGTAATATTTATAAACGGTATATATTTAAATGTTATTGCTTTCCATTTGAGATTTTGATATTGTGTGTTCCAAAATGCTTCTTGTGCTGTTGCCTCTGGTGTGTAGCCCGGGGTTGACATTGCAGACATTACAGCACAAACATGCTGGTGTAACCTAATACTATCTATTTTCACAAACTTTGCAGTACATATTTGACTGAAAACATAAACAGCCATCTGAGTGGTAAAGGGTTGCTCATACATCAATAGAAAGGAAAAAAACTCTGGCTACTTAAGGCTTTGGGCTGCAAATGTGTCACAAAAGGATACACCAGATATATTAACAATAACATACTAACCTTTGCAGTTTTTACATTTTATGTTTCAAATGCTTTTCTTCAACAAAAGTCAGTTACTTCAAACGCCCCCCCCCCCCCCCCCTTTTTTTTTGTGTCCTGAAACAAGGTATAAAAACAATCATAAATATGTAGGTAACATTTCAGCCATCCACAAAAATGATTGATATTTTGGTGGAATAATTTATTATACGTCCTTCCCAGTGCAAATTTTTGTTTTCGAGAGAAAAAAAAAGCCAGTTAGATCGCTGTGTCAGTGTCTCCTTTGTTCCACGACTGTGTGAATTTCTTTTAGTCATTTCTGGGAAGTTTTGTGTATTACTTTTGATGCCAGTACAATACTTCAGTTTTCGTACAATAAAGTGCATTGTTTTTAGATATTTAAGCAGGCAACAAAGACAAAACACAACAACTTCATAATCTTGGTACACTTAATTACTCTGATCTTGCCTACCTATGTTGAACGCACTTATTGGAAGTCGCTTTGGATACAAGAGTCTGCTAAATGACTGTAATGTAATGTAATCTTGGGTGGCATTCCCCTTGTTACAATTTGTAGCACAGTCGTATTAGACGGAGTTACAACAACAGTAACTATGACATAATGAGTTACTACTTTGAACACAATAATAACTCAAGAGCAGTCCATGAATTTTAGGATAGAGTGAGGAAATGTACAGACCTTTTGTACAGATGGAATATAGTTTAAGTTTAGCATAAATGAAAAACAATGAATCTCTAATGAGGATAACTTATCCCAGCCCATTAAAGGATAACATTCACATTACAAGCATCTATATTTACACCATCAGTAAAAGCTACAGATATGTTATTGCAATGAAAATCTTTCAGCTGTATTGACACACTTGTGTATCTTGACTTTATATGATTGCGCAAAGTTTTTCCCACATTGGTCACACCAATATGGTTTCTCCCCAGTGTGGATCCGCCGATGAATGGCAAGGTTTGAAAAGTTTCTAAATCTTTTTGTGCAGAACTGACATTGATAAGGTTTCTCACCGGTGTGAACATACATGTGCATTTTGTAAGATTGTTGCCGAACAAAATTCTTCCCACACAACTCACAGCTGTATGGCTTCTCTCCAGTGTGAATACGCTCATGAACTGAGCAGATGTAAGCACGTTGAAAAGCCTTGCAACAGTACTTGCACTTATATGGTTTTTCTCCAGTATGAACACGTTGGTGGAGTTTGAGCTGGTAGGACCCATTGAATGCATTCCCACAAAGATCACAACGATGCCGTTTCTCTCCACTGTGAATCCGCTCATGACTCTTCAGACTGCTCAACACTCTGAATTTTTTGTCACAATGCCGACAGTTGTACGGTTTCACCCCAGTGTGAATTCTCTGATGACACTTCAGCAGATATGATCTTGTGAATGCTTTATCACAATGCTGACAGCTGTGTGGTCTCTCTCCAGTGAGGACACACAGATGAACTTTTTTATCATTCAACTGTGTGAAACTTTTCTGACACTTATTACAAGTGTACATCTTCTTTGCAGTGTGACCTGTCTGATGCCGCTTTAATTGCTGTAAATGTGTGAATGTTTGGTCACAGTGCTGGCAGTTATAAGGTCTTTCACCAGTGTGTACACGTTCATGTTTTGTACGAAGAGATGAATAATGAAAAGCTTTGTCACAATATCTGCACTTAAACAGTTTTTCTCCAGTGTGAATGCGTTGGTGTACTTTGAGCTGGTAAGAACGTTTGTAAGCATTCCCACAAAGGTCACAGCAGTGCCGCTTCTCTCCACTGTGAGTTCTCTCATGACTCTTCAAACTGCTCAACGAAGAAAATGCTTTGTCACACTGCCGACAGTCATATGGTTTCTCTCCACTATGACTTTTCTCATGACTTTTCAGACTGATCAACACTCTGAACGTTTTGTCACACTGTTGACAGCTGTACGGTTTTTCCCCAGTGTGACTGCGCTCATGGATTTTCAAATTACTTAACTGGCTGAAAGATTTCCCACAACAGCTACAGCTGTACGGTCTCTCTCCAGTGTGAATTCGCTGATGTCTTTTTAAGTCATTTGAACGTGTGAAAGATTTCTGACACTGGTCACAGCTGTATGGCTTCTCTGCAGTGTGCTCTGTCTCATGGTGCTTTAGTTGTTGTAACCTTTTGAATGTTTTATCACAATACTGACAGCTGTATGGTTTCTCACCAGTGTGATTGCGCTCATGGGTTCTCAAGTTACTCGACCGGCTGAAACTTTTCCCACAATGGTTACAGCAGTAAGGTTTCTCTCCAGTGTGTGTTCTCTGATGACTCTTCAGATTGGACAATCTTGTGAATGTTTTGTCACACTGCTGACAACAGTAGGGTCGGGGTGGGGTTATCTCCATCTTTTTCTATAGTGAAAGAGAGAATAGGTGAGGTATACACTGTTTTCCATCATGAAAGGGATGGTATTAATGATATCAATTCATAGTTGTCATTTCTTTTGCGAAATATGCTACAGTCACCTAAGAGCTATATGCAGGGTGATGGCATCACATATGACTTTTACCATATTTAGCTGAGGCTAAAACAGTGCTGGTAAAGATGAATGATGGATAATGATTCATATCTGCTGTGAATGTCATTTACAATTTCACGTCACAGTGCTCACTGCTTTAGTGGGATATATGCTGTCAATTTATACTTGGTGGTGGGACAGCTATGCAAGTGTTGTGTCTCACACACTCCCTGGTGTATCAGAATGGAGGACTAGATACTATGTCCAGTGTTACGATCAATAACCTTAAAACTATTAGGCACATGAAAATATAGAGTTCTGCTTCGCACATAATGAGAGGAAAGGAAACTCACTAAAAACACACATACAAACTCACACAAGCTTAACTACTAACCTGCATCACATCAGGTTGTGGGGAGAAACCTGAGCTCTCATCGGAAACCACCACAGGAATAATAAGCAGGCCATACAATGAGAGGTCCTAAAAATAGATTATGAGCCAGTCTGAGCATTTCTTTGTGAATGTTCAAATCACAATGATTGCAACCATCATTAACCTTCTGTATTGGAAGCTCCATTGTAACCAAAACTGAAAACTAAAAACACTATTTAGCATGATAAGGTTGTGGGACACAGTAAAGGCTTGAGCCAGGGACTCAGACACAGATGGTGAATTTGCCTCCTTTCTACTCCACCAGTAAGTAACATTACTATGACATTTGTTAAAAAAAACTATAGTATTATATTTTACCTACACTTAGAGGGCTTATTAGCGGGCTCCAAAAAATGCCTAGTACTGCTACAGAGGATACAACAAATGTGTTTGACAGTTTTAACTTAGTTCAAATTATATGACGTTTAACTAACTAATTTCAATGCAGGAAGGGCAGTGTAGATGATGATAAAGGCTCCAGCAGTGATATTTGTTCTCACCTCTTGTGAAGAACTCATTCTAACGCCACACAGCTGTCCGGGACACAAACTGAGAAAAATCATCAAACAGAGAAGGTATGATAGTGTTGGCACACAGGCACCTCTAACAAAGTGGATTGAACATGTAGAGAGGAGAATCAATATGAAATACATGAATCAAAGTTAATTTCTTTCAAAATGGATAAATTCAATAGAATCGATGAGAAATCTAGAAAGCAAATTCCCTTTTTGTCTTTTTGTAGGTGAGCTGGGAACAATTACCCAATTTCCACCAGTCTGTGTGCTCTGGGGTGGTTCGGGAAGGGGGAGACAGACCTGATTCAAGATCTGAAGTTCAGTTCATGAATTCAGGATTCTGAATAACAAGCGTCGGCATCTTGTTTTGACATCAGGTTTGTTTCTGAGCTTACAGATCTTGCCACAAACATCCTCCCAGCCATACTTCATATATAGCACTTGTGAATGAAATTCTTGTTAACTTCATAATGAATTCTACTGTAGCTCACTAAAGTCAAACGCACTAAACTCCAGGTGGATGAAACCCGCTTTTAAAATGATTATATATCTGAAAACACTACAAATACGTAAATAGTTTATTATAAGAACAGATCCATGTTTTTAAACACATTAAATATAACAAAGAAGACATGAATCATTCCTCTCTGAGCCGCTGTAAGGTTGATTGAACCTGAACCTCAGCCTGTTAGCATATTAGCTAAGGCGGCACAAAGTGAGCAGCGGGGAGCCGAAGAAAATCAATAAACTGCAGACAGCTGTGGAGCTTTGAACCCAGAGAGCTCTCGGTAACTAGCAGACACAGACGGAGCAGAGAGACGTTGCGTTTTTACCTCTTTTCTCTCTTAATTTACGTCTTTGTTTTCGTTTCAAACGACGGCCGCCATTTTGCTTGACACTGGTGGGTCACGTGACAAGCAGCGTCTCAAGCTGTCAAACAAGCAAACAGGTCGACGAAAACGCGAAGTAAGTACATTTTATTAATAAATGAATGAAACACTGCATGGTTCCAATTTGTCTTCGTTTCTTTCCTGTTGTGCTTTATTAAAATAAGACAAAAATAAAAATACGGCACTGACAGTCATTCGGCCAAAACCTCCAAATCCTCAGCAGTGATAAGGCAACAGAGGGAAAGACTGGCTCTGAGAACATAATTTCTCTTGTTTCACTAATACACCAATGATTTTACAAAGATTAAAGACTTCTGTGATATTTTATTTACATTTGTAAGTTGGAGCAGTTTCGGAAGTAGAAGTATTAGGGTTATTTCTATCAGATGTTACTGGTTCTCTTATAGGTCTGTACATCCTTCAATTGAATCTTGTGGAACCTTGTGCTACTCTGCAATGTGATCATTCTGATGACATTCAATGTGGGTTTTCCGTTGTTGTTTTAGTTGTTCGTATCTTGAACGTTTAGTCACAATGCTGACAGCTGTATGGTTTCTCACCAGTGTGATTAGAATAGAATAGCTTTTTAATGTCATTGTACATGAGAGAGAATAGAACGAAATGCATTTGTGCTGTGCCTGAATCTCAGGACAGCAATAAATTAACAACAATAATCAAAAAAAATATACAGCAATAAATAAATAAACAACAATAAATAAACAACACACAGTTCCATTCATATTGTGATTGATTGAAAGTCCTTGTGTGCTTTTTTTGGGGGGAGGCAGTTGTCAGTTCATAGGGGACACAGCTTGGAACCGGAGGGTCGCCGGTCCAAGTCCCCCTCTGGACCAAGAAATTGGACTGGCAGCTGGAGAGTTGCCAGTTTGCCTCAAGGGCACTGCCAAACTTTGCCCCGAATGCATCACACAATGTGCACATTCTCACAGAAGTATGTATTCAAAGTGTTTCAGCTGAGTATCTATGTTTATAAATGAGCGTGCATAGGTTACAGCATATATGTATTTGTGAATGTTTCAATAGTGAATGTAAGCGCATTTCAGGGGTATGTGTGTAAGTGACTCAATATAGTAAACTCCTACACTGCCTGTTTTCAACATAGAAAGTCAAAATGTATGCTATAGTTACTGCTACATTCTGTAAAGTACCTCATTCAAATAATAACCATTATTATTGGCAATTATAGATAGTGACTCTGAAGATTTATGTATTCACAGTAAAAAGAATTCCAAGTCTCTCTTTGCAACTGATATTTGACCATTTATTTAATGATGGATACAGGTTGAGAATTGTTAACAATTTAAGTAACACAATCAATGACAATGAACATCAAGAAAACAAACGTGGACTAGAAACACTTGAAACCAGAAGGATTTCTGCAGTTGTATCTGTGTGTCCTTGCTATATAGTCATTACTTCTTGCATCTTTGTTGCATAGGATACAAAGGAAGTGTCTGTATCTGTTGCTGGGCATTAAGTGGAGGATTTGGCACATCCCACGCATGTTCTAATGAGTCACAGATCAGAGTAAAATGGCCAAAGCAGCAACCGTACACATGCATTTGTGAACCACTCCTGCTGTGTGTAGCCTGACATTGTCCTGTTGTAAGGGCAAACCAAGTTGTCTATCATGAAAAATATAGCTGATCCACAATCTCATCCTTATCCCATGCATAGGAATAGAGTGCGGCAAAATCAGAAATTGAGAAATAACGTATCACAGGTGGCAGACCAAACCAATACAGACACACTGGTGTCTCTTTAGCTGACATGAGCGAGTGAAGTGTCTCTGACAACGGTCACACCAGTACGGTTTCTCCCCTGTGTGGAGACGCTGATGATTGGATAGGTGTGATAACCGGCTAAATCTTTTTACACAGTATGAACACTGATATGGTTTCTTACCAGTGTGTGTACGCATGTGCACTTTGTAATGCTGTAGCTGCACTGTGGATACGTTGGTGCAATTTCAAAGGTTTTTTTCCACAGTGATTACAGCTGTACGGTTTCTTGCCAGTGTGAATGACTCCATGTTTTTTTTAAGTTTCCTAAGTCAGTGAAAGTTTTCCCACACACAACACAGCAGTACGGTTTTTCTCCAGTGTGAATTCTGTGATGAGCCTTAAGATTTTGGGATCTTGCAAATGTTTTGTTACACTGCTGGCAGCAGTGATTTCTGGGAATGGTTGTCCCGTTCTGTTTCTAAAGTAAAAAAGAGAGTTAGTGAAGTATAGAGCTACACATGAGCTACACATTAGCAAATGTGATAATTGTAAAACCAGATACATATAGTATCTTCTTTCTTAAATTGACTCCTTTCACACAATATATGTGAGAGAAATTATTTAAAATGATCAGTTATAGGTGTAATTGTCTCACTTTTCTTTGAAATTCTAATTGCAAATGTAAAAACAAAAGCAAGCCACAGAAATGCATTCCCTAAACAAAGGGTTGACTATAATGAAAATATGTCCAAATGAATCTGTTTGAACATGATGATAAATACTTTTGGATTCAACGATTTATAACATATGATCTACATATGGAAAGATACAAACATTTTGTAACTCCAGTTAGGTTAAAAGAAATGTTCAAGTGGTGAGGTCCAGATCCTGAAAGGCTACACACTGGGACAGATCTGGGAATGCTGAGATTCACAAGGACCAGATTTGAGAACCACTCGATTTCATAAACATATAATTCTCGCCTCTCTGATTCAGTGCACACCGTAAATAGAGTAAGCATATGCCCTCTCCTCTAAAGCAGGAAATTTTCAAAAAGCCAAACGATGAAGATTCCAGCGGTGATATTTGTTCTCACCTTTTGTGAAGAACTCGTGTTATTTCCACTCAACTGTCTTCTAATGAGACAAAATAGCCAACGGTGTTCCTCTCCTTCTCCTCTGAAAGATGCTTCTTTTCCTAACCAATCGACTCTGACATCATGAAACAGAGACAGTTCATCAAACTGGGAACACCTACAGAAACAACAACGCTAATAATAATAATAATACTTTGTTTGCATGTTGTTCTAAGCAGGAACGTGTCAGAGGTGATGGAACACATCTCAAACGAGGTTAGAAACTTCAAACGACCTCTGGCTTACAATTAAAGGCACAATTAATGTTCAGTTACTGTGTCACGTGATCTGCAAGCTAATTGTCAAATTAAATATTTACCGAAAGCTAATCAATGTAAGAAATAGAAACGGGTATGATAAAACATTCTAATCGTGTATTGGTTTGCAGTAGGACTTGTAATCAATAATATTCGAAAATAAAACATAGAAAATGTGTTATGTAAACAGCTCATCACCCACCGTAGCTGCGCCTGCTGCAGCAGATACTCGTTTATTTTCAAATAAGTACATGGAAGCAAACACTTCCTGTTCGACAACCATCCTCCATGTTGTTTGTCTGTGTTTGTACGGAAGCTGCCGAAGGTCAGCCGAACCCTCCTCCGAATTTCTCCTCACATGACGCTCGAATGCGAAGCAAAATGGCGGACGTTTGTTTACGCTAAAACAGAGACGCAAGCAAAGAGGTGAAACGCGGCGTCTCCCTGCTCCCTGTGTGTCCGTGTTTTGCAGAGAGATCTCCGGGTTCAGAGCTCCAAAGCTGTGCGCGGTTTCGCGGCTTTGTTGAATGTTATCAGGCTTACGCTGTGCTGCGGTACAGGTTTGTTGTTATGCTCATTGCAAAGTAGCGGGGGGGTCATTCTTAGGCGTTTTCAATCACAAGGGGTTCGGTTTTGGTAGCAGCTACGAAATCTTGCAATCTAAATACGCGATTAATTATAATCATATTCCATTAATATATATATTCCTATGACAGTGTATCAATGGTTTAGCATATTTTAGCAAAAGGACTAAGCATAGGGGAACTGTTGGCCTAGCTCCATCCAAATCTTTTTTGTTAGTGTCATGTCCAGACAAAAATCCATGCACAAACACATAATTTTACATTTTGTAAAGCTGGTTTGATCTAATGTTTAAGACTTAAGTGAGGTATAGTTGCAGTCATTAAAATAAAAATACTTTTATGAAGGAATCTGTTTGACACTTGCCAGGTTTAATATTCATGTAATGTATTTAGTATGGCAAAGAAGATGTTTGTGCATTGTACAGTTTCCATTTTGTCGTTTTGCCAGTGTCGTTTAGTTATCATTTGTTGTAACTGCAGTGTGTGAATGTGTGTCAGTCATGGAGTCAGTTACATCTATAAGTGAAATGGTTTAATTCATGTATTCAATATTGATTCTCCTCTGTGTGTGTTAGAACCACTTTGTTGAAGGCCACTGTGTTATGATGCTTAAACTGTCTTTGTTTGATGTTGTCAGACAGAAGACAAGCGTGTGGCGAAGGAGAAGAGGAACGCTGTCAGACATTTTTACTCGAATTGAGAACAGTTGTGTGGAGTTACAATGAGTTCTTCTCAAGAGGTGAGAACAAATCTCCCTGCTGGAGCCTTCATCTTTATTCTTTTCTCACTCTTCCCATGTTTGAAATTAAATGAATTTAATTAGTTGTCAATTTTTTTCTTGCGTTTCTCTGTTTTCAAAACATATTTCTCACAGGGCTAAGGTGGCTCTAGCTCTTTGAACTAGGTTAAAAAACTCCTCACAGCAGTCGGCCCTCAGAGCCTACATAAAGTTAAGAGAACACAAGCAGAGGGTGTTTGTTGTACCAAGCTCATCATTGCCTCATCATAATTGCTCAGTCCAAACCCCTAGAAGCTTTTATTCTTGCCACTCGATCAGTTTGGCAGGTTCCTCGTTGTAGTGACATTTAAGATTGGCCATTGAATAATGATGCTGCTAAGTGCAAGATCATCATTGAATGTTACGTGACTTTGGGTAGGATTCAGACATTATTTGTGACGTAAATGTTTGGCATAATTTTTGGGTTCAGCTCAGCTTGGCATCTCTATGTCCTAATTAGCAGTAGCAGTGGGATATTTGATGTCGAGGATAGAATAGGACTTTATTGCTCTCACAAATGAGAAATTTGGTCGTTTTAGCATTAATAGTTATGTAATTGTTTGGGTTTATTGCTCATAATGATCATGCTCCATGCATCCAAGTAAGCGACTTGTGTTTGATGCTATCATCATTGAAGCTCTGATGCGTTATTGAATGTGGCACATTTAGCAGGAAGAAATCTGACTTCAGAAAAATTGCATAAGCGTAATATCACGAGTCAGTTTAATAATTGAAGACATTATATTTATGAATGTGTAGCTCACTTCAGCACCTCCTGTCACTAATTCTTGCCCTCTATCTCTGTTTCGATAGAAATCTGGGGGAACTACTACACGCAGACTTCATCGTTGTCAGCAGTGTGACAAAACATTCACAAGATCCTACAATCTTGAGGCCCATCAGAGACTTCACACTGGAGAGAAACCGTATGGCTGTGACATTTGTGGGAAAACATTCCCCATATTAAATAGACTTAAAAAACATAGCCTTGTCCACACTGGAGAGAAACCATACAGTTGTACTCAATGTGGGAAATGTTTCAGTTGGTCAAGCAACTTAAGGAAACATGAGCGTGTGCACACTGGTGAGAAACCGTACAGCTGTCAACAGTGTGACAAAACGTTCACAACATTACAACATTTAAAGGGTCACCAGACAGTTCACAGTGCAGAGAAACTGTACAGCTGTAGTAAATGTCAGAAAACCTTCTCTCGGCCAAGTACCCTGAAAGTACATCAGTTAATTCACACTGGAGAGAAGCCGTACAGGTGTCAGCAATGTGACAAAACATTCACTCTATTGAGCTATCTGAAGAGTCACGAAAAGACCCACACAGGAGAAAAGCCATACAGTTGTGATCAATGTGGCAAAACATTTGCTCATGCCTGTAACTTCAAAAAGCACCTGCTTGTTCATAACAAAGAAAGACCACACAGCTGTCAACTGTGTGGCAAATCGTTTACAAAGCTGAGTCTTCTAAAGAAGCACGAAAGAACCCACATATTCAGTTGTGAAGTTTGTGGAAAGAGTTTCACTCAGCAGCAAACGTACAACATGCACATGCGTTTCCATACTGGCGAGAGACCACATCAGTGTCAGTTCTGCACAAAAAGATTCAGTAACTTTTCAACTCTCTCCAAACACCGGCGTATCCACACGGGGGTGAAACCCTACTGGTGTGACAGATGTGGGAAAAACTTCACCTTGTCGTTACAGCTAAAGAGGCACCAGTGTGTTTCGACCACACAAGTGACATAATCGCAATAACAAACCTTTACTTACAGTTGGTGCAGGTTGTTCAACATACGAATGACGTCTATATCATACGCTTCATGCCTCTCATTAACTGCAAGTCTGCCACAATCCCAACTACCAATGGTGTCCCCAAAGGCTCAGTGCTATGTCCCCCCCCTTTTAATAATTTGCATGCTCCTCCGTGGCTAAATTGAAGTTTCATTGGTACATCATCCATTTCTACATTCCCACCAAAATCTTTACTCCCACATGAAAAACTTGGAAAACAATCAGTCAGTACACCCCAACCAACTGATTTAGATCACCACCTGGTTGACAGTTTTCACTATTGCTGCAATGACCTTATGAAACATGCATTGGTGGGTGATGAGCTGTTCAAAAACAAAGTCAAAACCTTTTCAGGACTACTTTTAATGCATGATATGTACCACACCTGACCTCACTGTTCACTGTAACCGGCTTTACTTGTATTGATTGTCATATATTACATGTTGGAAATTGATGTTACTGTTCCTGGTACATATACATTATATAAATTACTTACGTAATAGTAGTTTATAATGTCTCAGAGTACCTTGAAACGCATTGTTCATAAAAACCTTATTAATGTTATTATCAATACTATCTAACTGGGTTAGGTCTAATTACATTTTGTATATTGTATCCACTTTTTCTAGTTTGTTCAATTTTTGCAACATTTTGCTCCTTCATGTACATTTCAAGGAAACATTTTCTATTAAATTGCTGTTTATTTAATGTTCAATATGTATGTCTGCTCATTGTGGTTGAAACCTTTAATCATGACAATTTTGTAGAAGAGGAAATAATTTTCAGTGATTCTTCATCACTTTAAATGGTAAACCAATAGGTGATAACTATAAGCTCTGCCTGCTGTTGCACCTCTCTACAACAGAAAACATTTGAATTGAAAGTGTCTCATCAAAATGTATGAATTTGACCTGTTTCAGACAGTTAGTCCCCCCATCGGTTTCTCCCCATGACACATTGCAACGTTTACATTTCCTGTCTTAGCTTTGCTTAGCTTGTTACTTACAAGTTAAGTGTTCATCTGTTTTGTGTTCCCTGGATCGCCTCTTATTGGATGCTGCCAGTTCCCTTTGTGAGTAACACTGAAATACCTGTGTAAAGTAATTCTATTTTCCAGACTCATCAAATTTTATTTAATTTTTTCAGAACTAGCCACAAGCTATTTAGAGACAGTCAAAAATGTTGATACCCATTATTGAACTGGCTTCCTGGTAAAGAATGAGGCGGAAAACAACAATCCACAGCATTACTGAGCACCAAGAAATACTACTAACCATTCTAGCTCCACCTCTGAAACCAAACAAGTTTTCACGAAATAAATGAAGCAACAAATGGCTCAAACGTTTTCAGAGTGGGGAATTGGCACAATACAATACAATAGCCTATTGAGTTTGATGCACACAATGTCAAGCAAGGCATCACTAGTAATGAATAACAGCAATGATGAGGAAACATTTAGCTTCTTTGGACATGATCTATTACTTGGGAGTAAGTGTAAGAAAGGTAAACATGTATGTTTACATAAAATCATTTCATTTGGTATAGGACAACAAACACAACAAGAAATATGACAAAACAATCAAATTGATATAATGCTAAATAAATTATATCAAAACATTGGCTCAACTGACACAATATATTGAATTATATTGTATTTGATCTACAGCAACCTGATTAAACATGGGAATAAATGGGACAAATCAAGTCCTACATGCAACAGGATTATTTACAATGATTGTACAACTTCTGAAAAACATCTTATTCCATTTCTCTTATCAAGACCTCATCTATTGGTAATATTTACTTGTGTTTTTGTGTGTTTCTGACTTTTGTTTGGTTTTCTGTACAGGAGTTGAATGATGATCAAGCAGTGCTCTCTAAAGACATACGCCACTTCCAAGTTGGAAATAAGGAAAATATCAATCGAGCCTTTGAAAAGTAGCAACATATATATTATATAATCAATAGGCATTAAAAGTCACTCACATTCAGGTGCACACCAGATAAGTGAACCCTGATCCTGGTCATCTTGGGTTACTTCAAAGTAAACACTATTATAGGTTTGTTGCAGGTGCATTTAAGTTTAAAAGTTTAGGCGCAATTACAATAACATTATTAAAATCTTAATAATTTGGTGTGTTTTGAGGTTGCAGGATTAAGTAAAAGTCTTCCCACACTGCTCACAGCGGTAGGATTTTTTGCAAGTGTGGACATTTGGATGTGTTTTTTGATTTCCATACTGAGTGAAAGTCTTCTCAAACTCGTCAGCTATATGGTCTCTCACCAGTGTGAACTTTCTGGTGATTTTTAAGGTTGCTCAACCTGGTAAAAGTATTGCACTCGCACTGGTTGCAGCTGTAAGGTTTCTCTCCAGTGTGAATGTTGCAATGTTTTTTGACATTGGCAGACTTGGTGAAAGTCTTTCCACACTGGTTACAGCTGTATGGTTTCTCTCCACTGTGAACTCTCTGATGATTCTTCTGATGCTCCAGTCTTCTGAAAACTTTGTCACATTGCTGACAGTTGTGAGCTAAAGATGCTCCAACCTGTTTCTATACTGTAGTAACAAACAGAGACAGATTAGTTAGCTTCAGTGTTGGCATGAGCCGCCATGACCACACACTTCATCTTTATTGTTTTTGTTCTGGATTTACGGTATCTACAAAGTAATTAAGTTAAAGCTGCCGATAAAGATGAAAGTTCGAGCAGTGATATAAGTTCTTTCCTCATATATATGCATATTGTGCACATACAAAACATCAGCATATATTTGTATATTATGTGTATATTTACATATTTGTAGGCCAAGAGCTTAATGATTTTTGGCTACAGGCCTAAGGACACACTTAAAATGATGGAAGCAGAAAAGCTGTGTCTGCTACAGTGTTGGCCTGTTCTCATCTGTTCTCATCTGTGCTCAGACAGCCCAAAGTGAGCAGCAGATTGACTCAAACAAAGGCACTAAACTACGTGCAGGTGCAGAGCTTCTAACCAGCAGGGCTCTGAGTGAGTCCCGGATTCAGAGGAAGCGGAGAGACATCGCGTTTTTACCTATTTTCTCTTGGTTTACATCTTTATTTTCTCTTCCAACAGCAGTCCACCATTTTGCTGCAGGTCATGTGACAGACATTCCTTCTTCTTTAATTAAGGCAGCTGACATCCAAGTCAATAACTCTTGATGCCAGATGCTTTTTTATCTCCATAACAGAAATTATAAATGGCACAAGCGAAGAGGATTGATCTAAAATATTGGGCAGAACCTCCAGGAGTTTAAAATAACTTTGGCCACTTTCCTCATCACCTTCAATGAAAATGTTACAATGCAGTGTCGAGCTGCATGGCTCAACACATTCATTCACTCATTCTCTTGACTCAACGTCTGAAATAATGATTAGTAAAGTTAAGTTAATAGTTATTTGTGTGTGATCTGTCAGACACACACACACATACAACTGTACTTACCTCTTCATTGGAGATTAAATAAATGCTGGTTTCCCCTGTTTTTAAAAGTAAACTTTAGCATATAATCATGTGTAATGCCCCACCCCCTGAGATGATCAATAGTTCTGCAAAGAAATTAACTTTATCATCCAGACAGCATACCTGAAATCATAGACACAGGAAACTTCACCGCTTTCAATTGAATGAATGAAAAGGAGCAAATATATTCTGAATGCGCCAATGCCCCAAACACTGTCAGTAATTGAAATGATAATATCTAAAAACTTGTAAAAGGCAGTAGTCCAATGTAGATAAACTCTGTTAAGATGTGTGATTTGAGTTCAGTTTACAGGACCAGGAAAAGAGACAACCTGCGAGTGCCTGAGAGTAGAGCCAACATCCCCAACAGTTGTGCCTTGCTCTGCACACTGAGCTCTTGCACCTGCATGTGTGTGTCAAGAAATAACTCATAATAATGAAGTAAACTTCAGCACGTCAGAACTGTGCATATACAACATGAGAATGGTATTTCTTTACTTATTATGAACTGATCAAACTGAAAAGCTGCTTCTTATCTTGACTGCTACAATTTACACTCACAGTGTCAGATGTCAACAATTCAAGTTTGAAGTAGTAAGTTTGTTTCACACTGATCACACCAGTATGGTTTCCCACCAGTGTGGATGTGCTGATGATTGGTGAGGTTTGACTACGATCTCAACCTTTTTATGCAGTATTCACACAAATGCGGTTTCTCTCCTGAATGAATGCAGATATGTGATTCATATGAATGTTGTTCTGTCCACTCTCTATCCACACAACTCACAGTTGTATGATTTCTCTCCTGTGTGAATGCGCTCATTGACAGAGCGGATGGATCATTTAGTGAAAGTTTTTTTTGCACTTGAATGGTTTCTGTCCCGTGTAGAAACATTGGTGGGCTTGCAGACTGTTGGACTGGATGAAAGTATTCCCACACTGATCACATCGGTATGGTTTCTCTCCTGTGTGTGTTCTCTCGTGCCCCTTCATATGGATCTGCTGACAAGATGACAAGCTGACAAATAAAAGTTATTTTATCCTATACTGACAGAGATCAGTTCGTATCTAGATCGTATACTGTAAGTGGGTGCAGCATTACCGACTCGTTTACAGTAAATATGTACAGAAACGCTACAAGTTTGACCTCTTATTTACTTCCTTGCCCGTGAATCGGCAGCCATGTTGTCCGACCTTCTATTTCCAGAAACTGCGGAACAATTGGAAGCTTCGGCTGAGTCCAATAAATTAAATGTTTCTAAATACAAATAGAAGACAGAACAAGTCCAAATACCACAGCTCAAACCCGTGATTATCCGACGTGAGAATGCAATTCAGTTGTTGTTCAATAGTATTCAACTTCTTCATTATCTCTATACATTTTAGATAAATATCAACAGCAAATGTTGCAGTATTGTAAATTCTCTAGGCCAGTGGTCACCAGCAGGTCGCTCACGAGCTACCAGTAGCTCGCCACCCGTTTCTGAGTAGCTCCCGAAAGGTTCAAAGAATACATATATTTGACAACACAACATCACTTGGTAAAGCTGTTTAAATTTCTATCCAATCAAATTCACAGACATCCCGCCCCTTTTGTCACAAAACCATTATAAGTCTATCAGCTGTCAGTTCAGCAAATGACGCTGCTGTCATGTTTGGTTATGTGACACCGTAACATTCGGCTAGCAAGCGCATGCTGGATTTGACGATGACCGCCCTGAAAACAGCCCCGATAAAAGGCAACAAATTTACTACTTTTATGAGGAATTAAAAAAAATGTACGAATGTAAATGACAAGTGTGTGTGTATCTCATTTGTGGTGCGAATGTGCCTGTGGAGCGCCATTTCACCAAAGTCCACAGCAACTTTTCAAGGGACTTTCCAGTTGCTAGCAGGACGTGATGTCGTTCACATCTTTTAGGTGAACAATGGGAGCCGGCTCTTGTCCGAGAGATGTTTTTATTTTTTCTGCAACTTAATACAAGACAGAATGATAGGTTAGTCTCGGTCTACTACCGGTACAGAGCGGGACAGAGAGACGCAGAGAGAGAGAGAAGTGACAGCTGAAAAATATCAGCATTTGGATGCATTTTAACAATTGTGACAACATAGGCAGAATGCAGAATTTGCAGAATTAAGTCATGTCGAGCAGGGTCCACCACAAACCTTCACAGACATTAGAACTGTGCATCCAACAGTCAGGTTGGAAGAAAAAAGGCAGGCTAACGTGCCTGCTACTGTCAGTGCTTCTACAACTGTTGGGATTTAGAAGCTCCAACCCGGCAATCCAGTCTATGTTCTTCCAAACAGGAAAACACAGGAAAAACACATTCCAAAACTGTACAAGAGAGAACGTGCCTCACTGCAAGAACATTCCAGAACTATTTGAATTCCTCGTGAAAATAGTACCACACTCTCTGTCATCTCACTAACATCAGAACAGACTGAATGCATGTGAAGTACAGATGATATGGGAACTACAGGGAATTATCTGAACTACAGGGAATGTGAAGGGAAATTGTGACAGTGATATGTGGACAGACAAATGTGAAACATGAAAGGTACAGTATTAGTTAAATAGTAAAATAAGTAATAACATTGTTTTGTTTTCTATGAGATGAATGTAATGTGAATTCATTAGTGGGAGCTTGACACTGAAAATGGGGGTCAGCCCTATGTTCCCTCAGCCCAATGGTCCCACAGCCCTATGTTCCCTCATTTCTAAGATTTTTTTCAAAATTAGGCCCTATGTTCCCTCAGCCCTATGTTCCCTCATTTCTAAGATTATTTCAAAATTAGGCCCTATGTTCCCTCATTTCTAAGATTTTCTTCAAAAATAGGCCCTATGTTCCCTCAGCCCTATGTTCCCTCATTTCTAAGATTGTTTTCAAAATTAGGCCCTATGTTCCGTTTTCTAAGGGTTAGGGTTAGGGTTAGGGTTAGAGGTTAGGGTTCGAGTTAGGTAAAGGGTTAAGGTTAAGGTTAGAGTTAGGGTTATGGTAAGGGAACATAGGGCTGAGGGAACATAGGGCCTAATTTTGAAAAAAATCTTAGAAATGAGGGAACATAGGGCCTAATTTTGAAAACAATCTTAGAAATGATGGAACATAGGGCTGAGGGAACATAGGGCCTAATTTTGAAAAAAATCTTAGAAATGAGGGAACATAGGGCTGTGGGACCATTGGGCTGAGGGAACATAGGGCTGTGGGAACATAGGGCTGAGGGAACATAGGGCTGGGGGAACATAGGCATGCTCCCCTGAAAATGTATACCGAAAACAACAAGCTTATGTTGCTGAATTGAAGTGCATTTTGATACAAAATGTTGAGTGTTGGATATCAACATTTAGTCATTGTTCACACAAAAGGCGCTTATTCCGCTGGGTGGAGTATGTTACTAATAATGTAAAACATAAGTAGCTCTCAGAGACAAAAAAGTTGGAGATCACTGCTCTAGGCTGTGATGGCATGATATATGATGTTAAAGTTGTGCAGTGTTTAAAGGTTACATATTAGTGTAGTTGATGTTGCCATTGTTTTCCATTTCTTATTCCTTTCGATTAAAATAAAGTTAGATGCAGATATGTTGGCTAATTCCGCGTGTCACGTGACCCCTGAACGCGCACAACAATGGCCGACGGCTAGTGAAACAAGAACGTAGAGGTAAACAACAGCCGAAAGAGGTAAAGCGCCACGAGTAGCTTCTCGTTGCTCGTACGCGGATTCGCGGTGGTCAGAAGCCCTGAGGTTGTGCGCAGTTCAGCGTCTCTCTTTGGGGGTGTCTGCTCACGCTGCGTTGTCTTAGCTTGGATGCTAACAGGCCAACACAGCGGCAGATGGAGCTTTTCCTCGCCGATATTTAAAGCTTGAAGCTCGGACGGTGGCAACAGCTGAGCCCCGAGCACTGTTAAGTGTTGGCATTAAAGAAATGCAGCTACTCGATTTTAGTTTGAGACCTACTGTAAATATCAAGGGACTACAGTCATCAAAACAACAATCACGTAATCGTAAAGGTAAATGAGTAAAGTAAATTGCAGAGAGGACGAGAAACATCAGGTTAAGTTCTAGCTTCCCCAATAACAGAAGCCTGAAAACTTATTATTATTATTATTATTATTATTATATAGTGTTATTGCTTTATTTAACCTCATCAAATAATCTGCTGTTTGTGAACACTTGTATCCTCTGTTGTCAATGTGAAATTCGTTTACTTATTGAATATTTGTGCTAAAACAATGTAAATGCTGATGACTGACCTAGTCAGTTGTGAATACTATTTGTATATTAAACGGATTGATAACATAGCACCATGCAAGCAGACGTCATTTGTTAAACTCAGATCTATTTCTACCCACAATCGTGTTGAAGTCTTCGTATTGTTGTGACTGGTGTTTCCATCTGGTGAAATGTCTCTATGTGATGATGTCAGAGCAGCCTGACAGGAAGAGAGGCGTCTGGTGGACTAGAAGAGGGCAGTCAGTCTCTGTGCAGGACAGCTGAGAGGAATCAAAATGAGTTCTTCACAAAAGGTGAGAACAAGAGTCACTGCTGGAACCTTCATAGTTAACCACTGTTGAGCCGTCTTCCCCTCCACCTTTCTGAGATTAAGACACTTCGAACACATCTGGAACCATGTTTGTTTTTACATTTGTGTAAAATTGTTTCTGTGGGCCTTCCCTGTCTCTGTGTGGTGCTGCCAGAGCGGACTTGCAGGGACAGACTTGTCTGGCTTAGGAGAAGTGGAAAGTTTTCAGCCGTTTGGCCTCGAATCAGAACGGCTGAGTGCAATCAAAATGAGTTCTTCACAAGAGGTGAGTACAAAATGTCACTGCTGGAACCTCTGCTGTTAATAAATGAAAGAATAAGTGCTTTCTCAGTGTAGGGAAGTAGTGGTTAAATGTTAGTCATTGTCATGTTCCGGAGTCAGTAGTAGTGACTTGAAGACACAGATGTCTGCTTATCTATTTGTTTCATCTGTTTTTAGGACCACTCTGTGTGGGGTTTGCATATTATCCCTGTGGTGGTTTCCGATGAGATCTGCGCTTTACAGCCACAACCTGGTGACCTGCAGGTTAGTAGGCATGAGTGTGAATCAGTGTGTCTGTGTGCTTTCACTTTACCAGAGGGGAAGGGTTTTTGTAATCCTGACATCTATGATTAAGGGGGATAACAGGACACATTCTCTGTTTCCCTTCTCTCCATGGAGAGCGACTAAAGTTTGCTTACACTGCAGTTAAAGCAATAATTAGTTTTTTTTTTTTAAATGAAAAATTAAGGGATGATTTGATGATGTGTCATGTTTATGTTTGAAGTAGTCGCTGAATTGATAAACATCTGATCCTCACATCCTCTCTGTGTGTTGCCGTAGAAACGGGAAGGGTCGGACCAGCCTGGCACTTTCCGCTGTGAGCTGTGTGACAAAACCTTCCTGACGCTGACCCGGCTGAAGCGCCACCTGAGGGTTCACACTGGAGAGAAGCCGTTCAGCTGTGACGTGTGCGGACAAACATTCACTCAGCCCCATCACCTGAAAACCCACCAGACCAAGCACACCGGAGAGCCGTTCCGCCGCTGCGAACTGTGCGGTCGCGGATTCAACTGTTCCTCTTCGTTTACCAAGCACAAGCGCATCCACACTGGAGAGAGGCCATTCAAGTGCAGATATTGCGACAAGTCTTTCCGCGTATCTGCTGTCCGACGATGCCACGAGCGTATTCACACCGGAGAGCAACCATTCAGCTGTGACATGTGTGGTAAGAATTACAGGAGTCGATCAGCCTACAAATCACATTTGCGCACCCACCGGGGTGAAAAACCATATGAGTGTGAGTACTGTTCAAAACGTTTCACTGCCTCGTCAACGCTGGTAGACCACCAGCGTATCCACACTGGTGAGAAACCGTACTGGTGTGACCGCTGTAAGACAAACTTCACCTTTACAGCACAACTGAGGAACCACACCTGCATAAGCTGCTGAAGAGTGCCACCTCTGGCTGCAGAGCTATACAGCAAGTTTCAACACAACTCATGAAACCACAGAGATCAAATCCAGGATTAGATGGTGTCTTATGTATTGGATGATTTCCAATATTTTCTCCCGGGAAACTACTACTTTTTTAGGAAACCAACAGTGAGCTCAGTGGAAATATGGGGATTTTTGGTGCTGTCGGATGTTTTCACAACATCTAGGAATAAACTTTTAACTGTGTACCTCACTAAAGTAACATAACAGAGGAACTAAAGTGAGAGATGAAGTTAAACATGTGAAGTCAACTATAAGGAGGATAATGACATTTATGTAACATTTGTGGATAATAGTAGTGTATCACACCAGTATTGATCCAGATAAATTGTAATTGTATAAATGAGCTGTGATTTTATGCTAAATCTTTGAAACATTAAACATGGAGGTCAATAAAAAAGCAATAGATGTAATTTGTAGTAATTATTGAGCAACCTGATATCGAGTTCTGTATTTTATTTGTTTTCATTTTTTATTTATGCATGAATCTTGATGCGTATTTATTGGATATTGATATTGACAAATCATCGTTTTGTTTTTGGTTAACACTTTAATAAGTGAATTAAACAAGTTTTGAACTGTTGAAATGTCATTTTTTGCTTTAATCATATTGTGTTAAGGTTGTTCCGACTGATTGCCATTGTGGATGGAATAAGGTGGTTGCTATCCAGGAACCACAGATGACAACTAACTCTGACCTATACATATACAACATATCTTATCTTGACTGTAGGGGCAAGGAAGGTGCTTGTATTTTTATCCGTCACCTGATGGTGGGTGTGCGTCTGTGTGAGTGTGTATATGTGTGTGCGTCACGGAGCGTAGCGGCGATAAGTGATTATTTGCACCTGTTTGCTCGTCAGTTCTTTTGTTTGGAATGGTATTGGAGAGTGGGTGAGAGGGGAGTGTTACTCTCTGTTGACCGCCAAAGCGATCGTTAAATAAATAAGTAATAACAACGCCAGGGAGAATCCACTGTTTATTCTGCCATACCAATGAAGAGAGTAAAAGTGCTGTGACGTCTCCGAAACAAGAAACAGCGCGTCCCCGTCTTAGCCTCTCACGGCTAATAAAGTTTTGTCAATAGTCGCCCACATTGAGCTTTGTCCCAGTTACCTAAATACAAACATGTATAACATTTAATCATAGAGTGGTTCATACATGTAATTCAAAATAAAAAGCATAAAAAAGAAGATAAAATTCAAACATTTTTCTTTTTCTTATTCTATTTCGAGGACCCGAAATAGCTTCGTGTCATTGTGACATTTTGATTCAATGTCGTATATCTGCTTTATATGGCTCTAAAATATAGACTAAATTTAGTTTAACATTTTGAGTTGACATGTTGTATTTATTATGGTTTTCATGTATATCAATGCGTATTAATCGTCTTAATTTGTGTCCGCAGAGGATGTTTTATATAGATTTCAGAGTACAAACGTCTTTTTACTGAAACTACCGAGTCAAGAAGCGTCACTCTCGGCTGTTTCCGTGTGTCACGTGACCCGAAGACGTAAACCCAAAATGGCGAACGGTCGTTGAAGCTACCTAAGATGCAGAGGAGGTAAAGACGCAGTTTATTCCCACTCTCACCGTGCCCTCTCTCATCGAATGCTGCAGGCGGTTCAACGGCTATCTTCGACTCCTCGCTGCTGACTTTGCGCTGCCTTAGCTCGGATGCTGACTGGCTAATGCTGTGCTCGTCCTGATGGATCATGTCATGTCTGTTTTTGTTGAATTTAATTTAATTTGGCAGAGATTTACCCCTTTAATGATTATGTCAGGTCTCCCTCGTGTGGTTCCCATACAAGTCAGTATGACATCAATTATGTAATTTTGTTTGTTTGGATGACATCAATGTTGTAAATTTGGTAGTTTGATGACATAACTGTTGTTTATTTAAGTAGCTTTCTAGTCAGTTACGATGGGAAACAGCAGTTTTCTCACCGTAAGTTTGGCTGTGTAGTTGTGTGGTCTCTAAATTTAAAGGACATAGTGACATCTATTTGGAAGAAGAAGCAAGACAAAGGGCCACCGCTTATGTTCTTGAAAGTACCATGAGTGAAATTAGTCTCTTATTCTCTTGTTTACAGATTCTTACTCATTATTAGAAACGTCTGAAACCAGCTGATCCGTGCTGGAAAGAGATGAGTGGGATTACAATGAATTCTTCGCCAGAGGTGAGAACAACCATCCATCGTCTTTATCTGTTACATTAATTGGAAATCCCAATTTATTCTGTACATCACTTAAATTGATTTGCTATGCGATGAGCTTAATTAACCAGCAGATGGCAGTGTAGATTAATTTATAGAACTAAATTCACAGGGAGTTTTTAATGTTGCCTTTTCACAATTCTCCAACATTGCAAAATGGTTGTCCAGAACGTGAATTCAATAATTAACGTTTTTGCATAGATTAAGCTGAACATTCTACACGTTTTATATGCCTGATCTTTAGAATCAGAACTCAATTTTCTCAAAATAATGGGAAGATATATGTCTGAGATTCAATCTGAACCCCTGTATTTGAAGTAATTTTACCAAAGTCTAATTTTGTGTTGACTTTTAACATTATTTTAGTCTTCTTGGTGTTGTGAGTTTTCTTTTTCTGCCTGTGTATCTTACAGAAACTGAGTAGCGTAGCCAGACCCAGGCGCCACCGCTGTCAACAGTGTGACAAAACATTCCCTTCGCCCACAAAGTTGCAAGTCCACCAGAGAGTCCACACAGGGGAGAAACCGTACAACTGTGAGCAGTGTGGGAAGACTTTCTCACAGCTAGGTAACCTGAGAACGCACCAGAACAGTCACACGGGAGAGAAGCTCTATCACTGTGAAGACTGCGGGAAGAATCTGAGTGATTTGTCATCATTCCACCGACACAGGAACATCCACAACAGGAAGAAGGTCTACACCTGCATTCAATGCGGGAAGAAATTCTTTGATTATTCTTCATTCAGGGGACACAGACGCATCCACACTGGGGAGAGACCCTACCAGTGCAAATACTGCCAGAAAGACTTCACATCCTCGTCTCACCGCAACACACACGAGCGCATTCACACAGGAGAGACACCGTATAGCTGCGAGCACTGTGGGCGGAGCTTCAGCGACAGATCTTCGTTCCATCGACACCTGCGGATCCACACAGGCGACAAACCATACGAGTGCCAGCTCTGCCTCAAGCGCTTCACTACCAAGCCCAACCTGACGTGTCATGTGCGGGTCCACACTGGCGAGAAGCCGTACTGGTGCGGACGCTGTCAGAAGCACTTCGCCCGTTCAGAACAGCTGCTTAGACATCGATGTGTCTCAGTGTCCCCCGATTAAGCTTGCACGTTACAGAGTTCTGGGTCTGTAGTCAGGGTTCAATGAGGGACCAAATCTTCAGTTTTCCTGTTTCTGTTTCATTGACTTGTCGCTGCTGTCACCTCAATGACTTGTTTTATTTATGGCACGTTATTGTACCCCTCAGCGATGTGCCATACCTGCAAACGTGTCGCCTATCATTGAATTTCGCCATTATGAAAGTCAAAAAGACCATTTGTGTGAATTGTGTAAATCCAGAGTTTTTTTATGTACAGCCACCACACACGTTTAGATCAGAGCTCCTCTCTATCCAAGCCAGTCAGAATGTCACTTAAGATCTTTGAGTTTAGTGACTGCCAGTTTCAAGCACTCAATGAACTGAATAAGCACAACACAGATGTTTCTCGTATTGCTGATTTATTTATGAGCTGCTATGTAGCTTGGTATAATGTTAGATAGATTTAGAGGTGTTTCAACGGGGATGTTGTGGGTTTATTTAAATCATGTTTAAGATTAACAAGATTACAAGATAAGTTGTGTTGATTTGCTGGGAGTCATGCATGGGCAATAGAATGCAATACTACTTCCTCCGTCCTTTTTTTTGCACATTGCGGAAATAAGCTCATTATGCTCTTCTGCAACAGAGGGTTTGATCCGCCCATCTCAATGTTTGTTTTAAAAGTGTGACCCTGTGTGGAGAAAGTCATTGTTTAACCGTGAGCGCTTCATCTGTTAGCGGTCTCTTTCTTTCTCTCTTACCCTCTCCACTCACTCACTCACTCACTCATTAATGTTAGTCATTCTTTGCTTGCAAGGGAAGTTCATACTCAGGAAACTGGACTTGATTGGCGTCTTCCGTTAATCTTTTACTGTATTTTTGTACTTTTGCTGTATCATTGTATTTCCCCTCTGTGGTTCCTATTGCACACCCGGCCTTTCAATTCTCCCTCCCATGGTTTCTTCCTGTTCCTTACACAATAAGTTGTTCCTGTCTTCCAGAGAGTTCTGGCCTGAGTCCAGAACCATCTTCCCGTTGTGGGCCTGTGAAGCCCCTTGACACGTTGTATGTGATATTGGGCCATACAAATACATTTGATTCGACATGTCCATGCACCTTACAACAATTCACAAACTCGATTGGTTTGGAATAATAATGGCTGATATTCTTCTGCTTTACTAATAAAAGGTTCTGTTTTATTTTGTATGTATGTTTCAATTCTATTATTGGTTGTCTATTATTCGTCCACATATTGACTATTCAGTATTTGCAATATCAGTTTTTGTAATGCTGAAAAAAACCTTTGAGCGTCAGTAGACCAGTAAGGATTAGAGATCAATATGTAATCAATGTCCTCGACGAAACTGGTCGAGCTATCTATCGACTATGTGTATCTATCGACTAGCTATCTATCTATCGACTAGCTATCTATCTTTGTGTGTGATAACAGCCAGACTCGATCTACACTCCAGACAGGTAGGTGGCGGTAATGCACCAATAAGCTGGTTTGCAGAAGATGATCACGCTTTTAAGCTCCGGCGCCCGACTTGTGTCACCCCAGATCCGACAACAAGGCGGTCTGTCCAGAAGTCTTCAGCCAATACTAGAGCAAGAGAGGGAACCCTCCCGGAAGTGAACCAAAATTACAAACGGACCAAACGTATACATTTTAAGGGCAAGAGTTACGGTTGTTTTTCGGGGTCGGTTTACATGACAACAATGCAGCCATATTAGCGCAGAACTTGGAGAGAAGAGGCCGGCCATTTCAGTGTCACCTGATAGCGCCGGACCACATCACATCCTCCTTGTCGGATCCCGGGAGGCGCAAAACACAACGCGCTTCTCCAGTGCCTGGCTGAGCGTCGCTGGCGGTGAGTAAAGTGGCGGAACATTTGGACCGATGTTGAAATAAACACCGCGAAAATCGGCCAGGCTGCGCCTATTGGTAACTGTGAGCTCCGCGAGTTTAGAAAGCACATACGTTCTGAGCGGTTGCGCGTCTTTGTTTGGTCCTTCGCGCTTGGATGCTAACAGAACTAACGCAGTGTCCGTCCCGGTGTCCATGTTTGTTATTGGGCTCGTTGTAAAGTTGTATTGGTTCGCCCCTTTTCATCCAGAGACGCGGCAGAACAGTAGTGAAATAGTTGTCATCTGTGTGACGGCTTTAGCTAATATAAGCTCAAAGTATGCGAACGGAGACTAAACGTGTGGATGAACACATAGCCTAGTTTAGCACACCGAGCGGACATGGGGGGCTAATGCTAATGTGTCACAAAACAAATAAGTCTACGTGACTGAACTGACGCCGCTTGCGCATCCTTTCTTTACCTGTACGGTACACGTTAGCCTAGCTTAGCACTGTTGGCGTACCACCCACCCACACGCAGACACACACGTATAGACATGTACTTGATGAGGTGAAAATGCAGTACGAAGACAGGAAATACAAGAGGATAAGTACGACATTGACTTTTACATATCTGTTACTTATTGGTGTACAGCTTATCTCCCATGTAAACACAAATGTTGTGCCCCTGGTTGTATTGTTTATATCGGCGTTTTCTGTCTCTATTTGATGGCGTCAGCTGAGTGGCGGGAAGAGACGTGGGGAGGTCTGCGAAGAGGAGGGGACGTCGGCCATCTTGTTTCCATTCAGGCCAGCTAAGTGGAATAAAAATGAGTTCTGAAGAGGTAAGAAGGCACATCTTCATGTCGAAGTTGTTAAAAGTGAACAACACATTTTCTGTGGCTGCTACCGACTACAAGCTCCCAGAGTGCACCACAGGAAAAAACAGACATTTCCTGTAAAGACATACAGGACGTTTGATTATGTGTCCGTTTTACATCCATTAGGCGAATTGTTTAAGTCTTGCTCCCAGTAATCTGGAATGACACACATTGCAGGAACCCATGGTGATCCATTTCCTTTTCCTTTTTTCCTTTCCATTTGACTTTTTTCAGGTCAAACCTGAGCCTGAAGAGTCAACAGGTCAGCAGGTGAAGAGGGAGGATGACAATGGAGCAGTGGTGCGGGTGTTGGTGGAGGAAGAAGAGCATATGGTAAGATGCAACATTTGTTCAGCATGACATGTAAAACTGTTAACTGGGTTTTGTCATTATTCTTAATGCCCTTTTGCAATGTAACGACTTTATAACATTGTTATCCTTCTCGGCCCTTACAGTATGCTGTTTTTCTCTGTTAGATCAAAACTGAGCCTGAGGAGTTTGCACTGGACCCTGCAGGTTCATCTAAGGCTGAAGAAGACAACCACCAGCACCAGAATGGAGCCGTGATGGACAGTCTGCTGAAGGTGGAGAAGAATGAAGACGCAGATGAAAACGAGTATAGAGCCATGAGGGATAATGCTCCTGGGGCGAAGAAGAAAGACAGCATTGAGAAGTGTCAAGGTATTGCCACAGTGGATGTTGTGCTAGAGGAGGAGCCTGTGGACAGAGAAGATGTACAACAGGGTGTCGTGGTGGAGGACACTATGGTGAGAAAAGTTTCATCAGTCCTGACGTTTTTATGCCTTATAAATATTAGTCCTCTGTAGTGTGTACTTAGCCTGTATGACATGGTGTGTCCTCCAGACAACATGAGTAAATGTTTTTGATAAACTAGTTCTGTTCCCCTATTGGTATGGGTGGTAAAATCAAATGTCAGACAATGTTATCAATAAATGAATCAAGAACTCCACTAAAACCCCCAACCACAGACCTTAAAACGGTCAGCAGCATGCAAAAAACACATGTTAAAAGCTACAGATTCATGCCTGTCGTGGTTGTTTTGTAATTAATGGTATCTACCACTAGTTCCTTAGCTTGAATTGACAGGAAGTAGACCTTGTTAATAGTTTCAACATGTTCATTCACCACTGGGATATAATTCACTAGCTTGGCAGTAACAGCAAACGGTGACGACACTCATAAATTATGATTGTTTTAGATTGCCTTTACTGTCATTTAGAAGCTGAACGTGTTCTAGAAAAAATCGATTAATGTCTGTAGTACCGTTTCAGAGAAAGTCCCACAGGCTAATGTCTACTTCCACTGCACTGCGTTACGTAGCCAATCGGTAAGAATGGATGTAGCTTACCCCAACCTTGGATAAATTGTAGTTTTGCAACTCCCTTCCCTGGTAGTTGGTATTGTGAAGCCGCTTGACAGCTCTTGTGCACGGACTAAGCGTTGTAGTTTCATGGTTTATCTTGGATTTTTAATCTAAACAAAAAAACTTTTTAGCCATTCACCCTTGAGGAGGCATTGGAATTAATTTTTCAGAGGAGGAGGGTGCGTTTGCTGACGGAAGAGACCCACTTCTCAACAAGTAAGTTGCTTTTTTTGGTAATTTGAGCTATTTTGCAATATATTTTTGTATTTGTTCATATAATTAGTATGTAGCATCTGTAGTACAGACATAGTAATAACATTATGTACATTTATGTATAAGCTACAGAAACTCTGAATGTAAGAAAGGTTCAATTTGCCTTAACATTATTTTTATGATTTTAATTATTAATTAATTTCATTGTAATTTTAGTTTTCTAAAGAAAGTATTTTGCCAGACAAAAATATTACTTGAAATTATTGAAAAAGAATTTCTGATTACTATTTCAGATTTTTACATTGACTATGATCTTTGTTCTGTCTCATTTCAGACATGATCAAGCTCTTGCGTGTTTTTCCACTGCCCCCCCTTCCCTGGTCACTCAAACTAATGGAGCCTCTGCCCATCCCTTGCTCCCCAAGGCTGCTCCTCTAGTTAAACGGAAATTGCAAGGTGCAGACACATCTGAGCTCAGGTGGATGAACAGGGAGAATTAGGATGAGCTGCTTCGCCAGTTCTCTTTCGTTCCACGGAGGACACCTCGACCACAGCTGGATCCTCTGAGGGACTACAGTCCCATGGGACTCTTCCAACTGTTTTTCACAAAAAATGTGTTGAACACTTTGTGTGCTAACACAAAGAAAAACATTGGAAGGAAGAAAATACAGGTGATGAAGGCATTAATCGAAGTAAATTCAGAGACGATGCTGAAATTCATTTCTCTGGTTATTTACATGGGACTGATGAAGGCAAAATAAATGAACAACTTATCGAGAAATGATCTGCCACAAATTTCCAGTCAGTGTCATACCTGTCTGGAAATTTGTGGCCGTCATGTCCTTTCTTCACATGAGTGACCCAGAGAAGGACAGCACCAATGATCAGCTGAAAGGAACACCGCAGTACGATGCCCTATTCCGCATCAGGCCTCTTCAGGACCAGATCTTGGATCCATGTAAGGCCTACTACCACCCTTTCCAGAACATTTCAATAGATAAGCGCATGGTTGCCTGTGATCCCAGCAAACAGGAAACATCCGCAAGGTGGGGCTTCAAATTGTTTGTGCTGACTGACAGCAGAATTGGTTATGCGTGTAACTTTTCTGTTTACCAAGGAAAAGCTGTAACCTCGAGTGGAAATGGTTTGAGTTTTGCCTCGGTGGTAGACCTCATTCAAGTGCCACTGCTGGGGACAGGCTACCACCTATATGTGGATAATTTTCACACAAGTTCCATGAATTATGCAGCTTGTGGAATCATATGGGAGAGGAGGATTGGTTACCCCAGGACAAACCTCAACAGTCTACCAAAAAGTGCAGAAAATGGCGACATGAGATGGATCAGGGACGATGGACTGCTGTTTGTTAAGTGGAAAAATACTTGGGCATTCAGCATGTGCTCAACCATCCACAAGGCTGACAGTGGACAGACGATGCAGTGGGAGGTTAGGAACAGAGACGGAAGCAGGTGCAGCCGTGCTCTTCCTGTACCTGATGCTGTACTAGACCACGACCGGTACATGCAGGATTACGACGACTCTGACACTCGGACAAAGTACTACACTGTGCTCCAGGAGAACATGCATTGGTATAAGGAATTTTTCCTCCACTTTGTTGATATAGCTGTTGTCAACAGCTTTATCATCCATAAAGAACTTGCACAAGCAAGAAGCAAAACAGTGCTGACTGAAAAGGCTTTCAGGGAACAGCTCTGTTTGGAGCTGGCTGACTGTGGAGGCAACACAAGGAGACCCCACCTGAAACCCGCCCACAATCCCCAGAACTGACTCATCTTGGACGCTTTCCTGTGCCTGTGGTCAACACAACAGATCTGACACAAAGAGCAGAAAATTTTGTGCCTTAACCTGAAAAGGAACCAATGCAGGTCTCGCGATGGCCTCTGTTTCACGCAGTGGCATGACCTGAAACAGTTGGAATATAGCAGACTGTTACAAACAGAAGACTGTAAATAATTGCACAATCCAACATTTGTATTGTGGGTTTTGGTTCCTGTTTGGATGGGTTTTTGGGAACACAAACCCTTTCATGCACGATGTCCACTTGAGTGTATGGAAATAAAAAGTTTTTTTTATCATAATAAATGGGTTTTTTTTTTTGTCAAAGTTGCACATAGGCCACTAAAGTGGACGTTAAAGCATCACCCTATATTGTGCCACCCAGTGGCCAGCCGTTGGAACTGCACCTAAATTGACAAACAAACAAGATGGCTGACAGAAACACAGACATGCCAAACTGCTCAGGTATATCCATCCAAAACTTCTATGGAAGAAGACACTTGCAGGTAAAATATTTTTTGTTACATCGAGTAACATCTAAAGAGCAATATATCTTAAATTTCCCAAGTATTGATTTTATTTAGTGAGCGATTGCGATGTGGACATTGCGCGTCAGTGACTACAATTCATGCTATTACCGCCACTCTTTTTCTTCTCGAAAAGGTTTCATCTGCAGTAACTTTTTAGGGTATAAATAAATGTTTTCATGTTATTAGAATAAATTAATTATAATTTATGTAAGAATGTTTTGTTTATATCAAAAAAAATGTTGTGCATCATTATTTACATTATATGAGTAACATTTAGTGTATGTTTATTTTGTAGGGCTCAAGTGCATATTGTGATAAAACAGCCTACAGGATAGTTGAGGAGATTCCATTTGAGTCAAGTGAAGATGATGAAACTGACAGTTGTGACAGTGAGGATCAATGGTTGCCAGAAAAACAATGAATAGCAAATCCTAGCAGTGACAGTGGGCCTGAGGATGCTGATGGAGCTGTGGATACTGAGGATGTGGGAGGGGCTGATGATGTGCCACCTGCCAGAGCTAAAGCACAGAAGAAAAGCAAACATCTTTGGAGAGCCAAGGACAACCAGTTTGAGGCAGACTTGCCACCTTTTTTAGGAGAGTGGAAATTGAATGTCAATGGATCAGAACCAATTGAATTCTTTACACATCTATTTCCTGAAGAGCTGGTGAATGAGATAGTGCAAAATACAAACTTGTATGCACTCCAAGAAGGAAAGGAAAACCTGGCAGTGACAAAAGAAGAAATGATGACATTTCTAAGAATCAACATGGCCATGTCATACATCAGATATCCGAGAATAAGAATATACTGGTCATCAGAGGCAGGGCTTCACTTTGATTTGATTGCAAATGCCATGCCAGTGAACAGATTCTGAGGTATATTCACTTTGTGGATAACTACTCAAAGAAGCCAGGAGATGCTGATAAGCTCTTCAAGCTCAGACCACTGTTGGAATCACTCAAGAAATCCTTCCATTCAGCTGTCGACCCTGAAGAATTCCAATTCATTGATGAGCAGATCATTCCCTTCAAGGGCAGACTGTCTATCGAGCAGTACATCCCCAAAAAAATGAAACCCTGGGGTGTGAAAGTGTGGGTGAGAGCAGGGACCTCTGGATATACTGTATGTACCGTTTTGAAGTGTATCAGGGTGCAGCCAGGCGTGGTGAAATCAGCCAAATGGGATTGGCTCCAGATGTCATCGTGCGCCTCTGTGATGATATAAAGCAGAAGAACCACAAGGTGTTTTTTGATCATTTCTTTTGCACCATCCCACTCATTGAGGCGTTGCAACAACAGGGCATCTATAGCACTGGCACGTGTAGAGTCAACAGGCTGCAGGGAGCTGGAGCAAAACTGAAGAGTGAAAAGCAACTAAAAGAAGAAGGAAGAGGAGCATGCTCTGTTGTCACCAATGCTGAATCGTCAATGTAACCCGTTGGCTGGATAATAAAGGGATCCACATGGCCTCTTCCTGCGTTGGCAGGTCCCCAACAGATGAGGCCCAGAGATGGTGCGAGAAAGACAAAAAGATGCTCAAAATCCAAAGGCCATTTTCTGTGAAGCTTTATAATCAGCACATGGGAGGGGTCGACCAGTTAGATCAGATGGTTGCAATGTATCCCCACAGAAGGAAAAACAAACGGTGGTACATCAGAGTGTTCTTCCACTTCTTGGATGTGACCGTTGTGAATGCCTGGCACCTCGAAAGAATGTCTGGATTGGAAAAGAGGGATCTTCTGCATTTCAAGGCATCTGTGGCTCGTTCACTGATAAATGCAGGTTCGTTTCAGATTAGATTCAGCTTTATTTGTCACATCACAGATTTGACAGATGTAAAAGTAGTGGGTGAAATACTTTTTGTTGTTTTGTTGCAGGCTTCATCCAAATACGCAAAAGAGGAAGACCAAGTGAGGGCTCACCTCCTTCTCCTCTTCCTCCTGGGAATCGCAGAGGCAGAGCAGTGTCCAAGACACCCGCTGAGATCCAGTTTGCCCCTGGAAACCACTGGCCCCGGCTAACCGATGTAAAAAAATGCAAACCGATGCAAGGATGCTGCATGCACACGAAAGAGCAAGTATATCTGCATGCAGTGTGATGTGGCTTTGTGCCCTGGGTGCTTTGCCAATTTTCACACAAGATAAACTGATGTAGTACAGGCTAGTACAGGTCAGTTAAACTGAAGAGACTACTAAAATCTGAAAGAGAGAGTCAATCACAATGTTTACAGTTGTTATTCTATTAGAAAAGTTTCATTGAAATAGTAAAACTCCATGGGAGTTGTTTTGTACAGAATTTTTGCACTGGACCTTTGTGCTTCATTTCCACTGCATATTGGTTTTCACTGGACAGTTAGATCTATATTGAAATAATAGAGCTCCATGTGAGTTGTTTGTATTGTATTTTGCACTGGACTTCTGTGCTTTATTTTGACTATCTGGTTTTCACTGGACAGTAGATTTATATTGAAATAATAGAGCTCCATGGGAGTTGTTTTTGTATTTGTGCTGTATTTTGCACTGATTTTTGTTAGTTTTCCTAATAAATGGTAAATGGATGGTAAATGGACTGCATTTGTAAAGTGCCTTTCTAGTCTTCTGACCACTCAATGTACAAGTGTACTACAAGTGTTCTTTCACCCAATCACACATATTCATACACTGATGGCGGTGGCTGCCATGCAAGGTGCGACTGCTCTACCTCTGAGCCACAGCCGCCCTAAAACACTCATTTTAGTTTTCAATTGAGAGTAGAAGCACATGCGTTTTGTGTTTGTTGAGCTGAGGAGTTAAGAGTGAGTATTAGAATATGTGAAAATGTGTTAAACAGCATTACAAATACAATTTATTTAATATTATTTGATTTTTATCATTTTATTCATTGATTTGTTAAATACACACTGTTCTGTTTCTGTTCCTCAGACGCACAATATCCACTTGAGTGGACATTTCAGTAACTCCTTAAATAATTGGTGTAAAAAAAACAAACAAATTAATTTGTTCTTTTTATGCCTAATAAATAAAAACACTTGGGAAAAAAATCCTGAGGCTTTCATAATTCGTGCATTTTTTTTCAAATTGTATTTTTTTCCCCGTGTGAGTTCCTTTCTATTTGCTGGTTGGCTGTTAAAAAAGTTGATATGTTGAAATATTAAAATGCACATTTTAGCCATCAGGAGGTTTTGCCCACCTAAGGGATACCGTGTAGTCAAATGCCTTATACAAGCTCAATTTTGGTATTGCGTGAACAGGACATTTTGGAGCACAGAACTGTCTGTAAAGAGTTTTATTAATTTCATGTTTTTAGAAAGTTTGGATTTATTTCACTTGTTGTTGACTTTGTTTTCGATAAATAAATTTTGTGATTTAAGATGTTCAAGTGTCTTTTTTAATGTCTTTGCTATGTTTCTGTGATGTGTGAAAAGCAATGACATAGGTAAGAATGGTCAATTGCTGCTTTAACAGGCATTAATATATGTATGTGTGAAGTAAAAGTTAATAAGGATGTGACTGGTGAGATGTGTGGTTGGTGTGACTAATGGGTTAATGGTGGAGGTGGGATTACATCAATGTTCGACTCTCGGTCCTCGTTCGCAATGGTGATTTACAGACAAGATTAGGCAGGAGTCTTCATGGACTATGATGTTCTCTGTTGGCTTTGCGATCTGTAGGGAAGTTTAATGTGGAGGGGTAGAGGTATCCACTGGAGAGAGGAGGAAAGTCAGTTGGAGCAAAACGGGATCCCAAGGGCAAATTGCACAGACCCAAACTTGTTGAGCTCTCAAGAGATTCACTCACTCTACAAAGTGTTTCACCTTTTCCTTACAGTACTTGTTGACTTTTGTTCTCATGCTGGTATTTAGCCTTAGATTAGTTTACCATTTCCCTGTCTGCATTCCCTTACGACCCAACTCAGAAAGAGCTGGACCCAAGTGCACGGGGAACGTTGTGATCGCCATGATCGCTGCAGAAATCGGTCACAAAAATTCCAGTTTATAGATGGAGCCAAATAGGACATTATTAGACATTATCAGTTAGTATATATCAGTCATTTAATTAGATTTGATTTAGCTTCCTCTACCACTGCATCTTAGTTAATCTATCTTCATCCTTGTCTTGTTTTAGGATCAGAGAAGCTCAACCAGGCCCAAAACTCACCAATGTCAACTCTGTGACAAAGCCTTCACAACGTCACACCAGCTGAAGGACCACCAGAGTGTACACACCGGAGAGAGGCCGTTCCCCTGTGATCAGTGTGGGAAATCTTTCACACGCCTAAGGACCTTGAAAACCCACCAGCGCATTCACAGCGGGGAGAAACCGTACCGCTGTGACGAGTGTGGGCGGTCTTTCACTCAGTCCAGCACCCTGAAAATCCACCAGCGGAGGCACTTGGGAGAAAAACCATACAGTTGTGAGTTCTGTGGCAAGAGCTTCAGTGAGGCACTGACATGTGAGCAACACAAACACATCCACACTGGAGACAAACCATACCAGTGTCAGCATTGCTCCAAAACCTTCATCACACAGTCCAATCTGACTCGTCATCAACGTATTCACACGGGGGAGAAACTCTACTCCTGTGACCTGTGTGGGCAGAGCTTCCATCATTACTCCTCATATACACTCCATCAACGCAACCATACCGGAGAGAGACCTTACCAGTGCCGGTTCTGTGGCAAAACCTTTACTTCCTCGTCAAACCACTCTGAGCACGAGCGTGTCCACACAGGTGAGAAACCATACTCCTGTGACCAGTGCGGGAAGAGCTTTAGTCACCGAACGACATGGCTGCTACATAAGCGAATCCACAGTGGAGACAAACCGTATCAATGTCAACACTGCCAGAAGTATTTCCACACAGCTTCGATCCTGACAAGACATCAACGGATCCACACAGGAGAAAAACCATACTCGTGTGATCAGTGTAAGAAGAACTTTACTTTCTTGAATCAGCTGAAGAGACATAGATGTGTCTGAATGACTATCTCATATTTACCACAGCCAAGGCACTGATGTTTTGTTGCACTTTCTGATTTCTGAAAAAGTTCACTGATTTCAGTGAATCTCGGTGGGCAGGTTGGACATCTTTCAGGGAAGAACATGTTACATTTTGGTACCAACTGGCTTGATGGTTGCGCTGTATTGTCCACTTTTACATTTTGGACCAAAAGCTATAGAATCAATATTATTTGGTCCCACGAGTTCTGTTAATATCCTCCCACTGCACCACGCTAGTATGTCCGCCATTTTCTTTAATGTTTTGATATAATTATCTGCCAAAGTTGAGTGGGCGTGCCTCATCCTTTACAAAATGAAAGCATAGACTGTAACTTAAACTTGGTGAACATTTGACATCAGTCGACCTGATGGTGGTGCTACAAGAATAACTGTTTTTATGCTGAGTGCCATTAATTTTAATGCTATCATTCATTTACTGGTATTCATTATTGATGTATTTTATTATAATAAAATTTCATGAAACCTAGAATGTTAGGTGTTTTTCAGCGAATTTGTGCAGATATTAAATTTTTTTAAATGTCAATAATAAGTGCCGGCACTTGCTATTGACATTTTTACGCATACTATAAACATATTATTCAACCAAACATCCTGTCTGGATTCATGGGTTAGAAACCTTCAGGTTATCCATATGGGGAGAAACCATACTACTGCGACCTGTGTGGGAATATTTTTTTGTAATGATGTGATTGGTCAATCGTTATCATGTTACACTTAATGTTGTAAATCCTGATCATAATTCTGCAGGTATAATCATTGAGTTTTATATTCAAGTGACATCATCCCGACCCTATAAAAAATGGTCAACATTTATTTGTCGTAGGATTTCTTCACTTGCAGCGTGTCGGTGATGCAGTTCTTCCGTGTTGGCTGCAGACGGCGTGTGCAGTTCATACAGCCAGCAGTAATCTTGCACAGGAATGTTCTGCTCGTACAGCTGCTCCAACCTGTTTCCAGTGACTGAAGACGTAACAAATGCATCAGGACGACCACAGCTTTGACAATTGGACATAAATACTTCATTATATGTATTGTTTACATAATTTATTGCATTTGTAATTGCACAGGACTGATATTAGGTTTTCCTGTATCATCCTGCAATGGTGATAGTTAAATTGCACCTGAAAAATGTGCCACAACTTATAACATGGAGGGGTGGTGGAATAAGTTTATTTCTGTTTTATAGTTGGTGTTTGGACAGGTGCATATGGTGTCAAACTAGCAAATGACAAGCAGGAGGCAGGGCTGAGGTTTGCTGCTTGGTGAGTTTCACTCAAAGAGAGAAGTGAGGTTATTACAATAATTACAGGGTTAACAAGCAGGGCCTGTACTCAGCAGACTGTAACACACACACACACACACGTATAGTGTGTCTATAAACTCAGGAATCTGTCAGGCTAACGGCTAACTACCAATCATGTTTCCGGCTGCTCTTCCCCTTCATCTGCCTCATCTTTGTGTGTTTGTGTGTTTGCATCTATGCCATCTCCCTTGAAGCAGATGTTACACAAATCACCAGGCTCAATCCTCTCTCTTTTTTCTCTGTGTCTTACCTGAGGCATTATGGCAGAGGTCAAGTTTTAGGGTGGATTCTACATCTGCACTTTACACACATGCACACACAGATAAGGGCAGATTTGCTGTGGGTAAGTATTGAGTCAGAATGATGTATTTTTTTGCTGTTGTTCACTATGGACTGTATACTGTTAGTGAACACCAAATGTCTGCAAAATGCGACAGCTAACAAATAAATATCAGAGATTGATGTCAATAACTTTATAAAATCTCTATAAAAGCTTGCACAGGAAAACGTGAATGTGCGTGAATGAGACCCTGCGACACTTAGAATTCCTTTATGTTGCAGCAACTCGCTCACACCAAATGTTCAAGCAAAGTCCAAACTTTACCTGTGTTTTTAGAAGAAAAGATGGTTTAGTTGTAACCTGTTGGTCCCTTTCATTTGAGCCAGGGATCACACACACACACACACACACACATTTAAACATAAACACACACAAACACACTGCCTGTCTGTCTGGCTTTGAATCTGTCAACCTTTTACTGGGTTTGTTTCTCTTAATTCGCGCATGAAAGTGGAAGAATATCGATTAAAAAACCATCTACTCATTTTTAAATTTTGTTTGTTGTTGAACATGACCGTAACCGATAGATTTATCAGCACTGATGTGATTTATCAGTCGATTACGTTACGTTACATTAATATCTCAAATAAATACGATTTGAAATAAACCTGGGTTAACTAATTAATAACCCTTTGGATATTATAAGTAATATAGCTGAAGGACATCAGTAATAATTGAAATATTTATCAGATTATTTGACTGTACAGAAAAAATACTATTACATATAAGAAGAATTAACATATTTAGTATGTCACTCAACATTCATTAAACACATACAATTCCAATTTCACATCGGAAAATTTGATCAATATTTGTAATTAATATAAAACCACAGAGTAGGTATATACATGGAAGAACATGCAACATACAAACAAACATGAATAGCTTGTATTCTATTTGAAAAATATACAAAAAAATATAAACAAAAGTGGCATATATACCGTACACAGATTTATACTAATGTAATAACTTATTAATAGTACTTTTTCTGAATGACGAGGTCTTGCTGGTGGTTTACATTTGAATCACTGAATGGTTTAATTGACATTAAATTGGCTGAAATAATAAACAATCATTAATTGTCGATAAATTGAATCAATCAAAGTTGTGTTTGGTGATGGTGGGCATTTTAAGCTGAAAATTCAGTTCAGTCCGATACTTTAATTGGAAAAGTCTTACAGGATGTCATGGGAGGACTGTCCCGAAGGTCATGAGGGTGTCATCGACATGCTCCCCGCCGCAGTGTGACATCATCAACAGCGATCTGTCCACGCTGTCCTCTCCCCCGCTCGGCCTTCAGTAACACCTACACACACACACACTAATTTAAATTTAAGTTGTTATCGATAATGATTGTGATGATGACGTTGTGTGTGTCTCACCCTGTCCACAGAGTGTGTTGTAAGGGTAACCTCAGTGTGTCTCCACCCATGTCCTCTTGTCCTGCTCCAGAGGGCAGGGCTATACCTGCAGCAGCCAATCAGAAAACAGTAGCAGTGTCACTTGAGGCAATGATAATAATAATAATAATAATGCTTATAGATCTGTCTGTCATTCTTGTGTATCAGTAAGAAGTTCATTATCGGTTGTCTTACTGCACCTCTTATCCCACCCCTTTTTCCTGACAAACAGCTGCAGCACACCCACATGGTGCCCTGTCAGCCAATGGGAGAAGGAGAAACACAGGTCGCCATGGCTCCATGGTGGGACTATTTGGAAAACCAATCGGGCACCACGGATGCTCCTTTTTCCAGCCTTCAGCTCTGGGACAGACAGGTAGCGTCCCCCTTAGAGAGAGAGAGTGAGAGAGAGCGAGAGAGAGAGAAACAATAAAAAATAACTGATGTTTATGATATGTGTGTGTGTGTGTTTGTTACCTCCTGGGTTGTCTGTTGTTTCCCAGTGCAGGTCTCCTTCTCTGTCGGACATCCAGTCACACACTCCCTGGTTGAAAGAACAGTGGAGCACTCCGGCCCCTAAACACACACACACACACACACACACACACACACAAACACATCACATCACATCAGTTCTGGTCAGATAAACTATCTCTCTGTCTCTGTCTCTGTCTCTGTCTCTCACTCTCACTCTCACTCTCACTCTCACTCTCACTCTCACTCTCACTCTCACTCTCACTCTCACCTGGATCGTCCCTGGCGTCCTCTGCTGTGTTTCCCAGTTCAATGTCAAAGTCCCACACCTGGTTGTGGCCAGGATGGCGAGGGACTGTAACAAACAACGTACACACACACACACACACACACACACACACACACACACACACACACATGTATGTTTGCATTTCCAACAGGCAATGATTTGGTTGCATCAGTCAGAAATGTTTAAATCCTCACTGTGTACGTCTCCCCGCTGACGCTGTGTCACATCCTTATTGATCGCGTTGTACACGGTGCTCGTCATCATGAGGGTGGTGGCTCGAGTTGTGGTGGTTGTTACCACTGTTGTGGTTGACACAATCGTAGCCGTTGGTGTTGTAGAAGTAGTAATTATAGGATCCAGTTTGGTTGTAGTAGGAATACGGGTTATATAGGGAGTAGTAGTAGTACTAGGGGTAGGGGCAGTAGTAGTAGTTGTAGGGGGAGTTGTAGTAGTAGTAGGGGGAGTGGTAGAAGTAGTAGTTGTAGGGGGAGTTGTAGTAGTAGTAGGGGGAGTGGTAGAAGTAGTAGTTGTAGGGGGAGTAGTTGCAGTACTAGTTGTTGAAGTAGTAGTAGTAGGAGGAGTGGTCGTAATAGTAGTAGGGGGAGTCATGGTAGTACGAGTTGTTGTCGGGATTGAAGTGGTGGTAGTAGCTGGAGTGGTAGTTGTCATGGGAACGGTGGTGGTGGGCAGAGCTGTGGTGGTTGTTGTGGTGGTTTTGGAAGGTTTCCAGGTTGTACTTTTCGGTCTTTGTGGCTCCAGCGTGACTTTGGGAACAGCTTTGGGGAAGAGATGGGAACAGGGAAGGCAGCACATTCACGTCAGAGTTTCCAGATTTTAATTCCAAAAAACTTTTTTGGTTTGTGATGTGCAATATGTTGTATGTTTCCATGGCAATGTCGGGTCTTTACTCAGCTTACACCCAAACAACGGTAAACAAAAAGCTTGTTCGACGTCACCAGAACCTGACATAGTCCGCACAGGAGTACAAAGGCTGCAACCCATGAAAGGAGATTTGAGTGCGGCAAACTGCAAATTAACAGTCACAAGTAGCAGCCAACAAGAACATACGTGTGCTTGTTCTCGTCCTAGTTCACAGAGCTGCTGTGAAGGTCTGTAAGTTGGAATTGCTTGATGGTCAATGCTCAAACGTGCTTACTGTTGGAGGACTGACTGAAACTCGTCGTCATTCTTTTCCATAGACGTGATCCGGTTACCATGGAGACTAAAGAACGTTTGACCCTTGTCCTGTTGATGAACATGGACTTGGTTTGTGTTTGACTCCTGGAAATGTGGTCAGTGTCCTATTAGGGTTCCTGGCTAGCAGATTCTCCGTTACCTTTGCAGCTTCCGTCTTTGCATTTGCACTTTGGAGATGCTGGATTCAAAACGCAGAACGGCCTGGTATCTTTATCTGCAGAGAGAGCGAGGGGTTCATTTATGGAAACATCCTGCTTAGTTATTAGGCTGGAGTCAGTACGAGGGTAAACATGAAACATTCAGCATTTTTTACGTGACCTGGTGGTGGCGCTGGAAAAGCTTTAAGATGACAGGGACATGAAGATTCATCCTCTGGGGACCATGAAAAGTAACACATACACTCACCGATGCAGTTGTACTGTCCGTTGATGTATGTGAGTTTGAATCCGAGGTGACATCTGCACAGAAAGCTCCCAAACGTGTTCACACACTTCCTGCGGCGAGGACACACACCTCCACCAGACACGCACTCGTCTATGTCTGCAGGGGGACAGAGAGAGGGAAACAGATAGACAGACATGAGACAGATAGGAGACAGACAGAGAGAGAGAGAGAGAGAAAGTGTGAGAGACAGCCAGACATTGGGAAAGTGACAACGGGAGAGAGAGAAAGAGCAAGAGAGCAAGTGAGAGACAGGCAGTCAGACTGACCAACACATGTGCGTCTGTCTGGTCCCAGCTGTAACCCAGGTGACGGGCAGGTGCATCGGACAGCGCCCTTGATGACCACACAGCCGTACTGACAGTTGGCATGGTAACAGGTACGAGCGTCTACAAGCACACAAAACAAAGCAAAGAAGGTTAAACAAAGAATCAAAGAGAGAGAATTTCAATTTTTTTGCCACAAAACAAATGTGTAAAAACAAAAAAAGCTTTAGGCTTAGCCCCCAGCGCCGCCTAAGAGATGCCAATAGGTTAAAGCTGATGATGATTATTATGCACAAAGACCAGCACAGCAACACACAGAGCATACATGTTATCATCATCATCACTTTTTACATCATCATCGTCACCTTCATTAGCTTCTGAAGCACAAAAACAGCTGAGAGGAAATGACAAACTTCACTTTTCAAATTACAAACTAGCAACAAATCAAGAAAACCTCAATGCACAGCTCCTCCCTCATACTTCCTGTTTGTGTGTGTGTGTGTGTGTGTCCTCACTCATGCAGCTGCCATCCGGCTGCAGCATGTATCCATCCGCGCAGTAACACTTGTAGCTGCCGAGTGTGTTCATGCAGCGATGTTTACAGGGTCGAGGCTTCAGACCGCACTCGTTCTGATCTGACGTGCGCACACACGCACGCGCACACACACACACGCACACACGCGCACACACAAGCACACACGCAGAGAGAGAGAAATGAGCAATTAAACATTAAACTGTGAACGTCCATTTATTTGTGTTTTCACTCATCGTGTCAGCTTGTTGGATTAACCTTTGACCCTCTGCCTCTCGGTCAAAGAGGATTTAAGTTGTGGGTGTGGGTGTGTGGGTGGTGTTATATTACAGAGTGTGTGTGAAGCCACTACTTTAAAACCAGATGTTGTTTTATAGTCAGGATATGACTCATAATGTAGCCTCTAATCAGGGTTAGATTAACACTGTGAATGTGTGTGTGTGTGTGTGTGTGTGTGTGTGTGTGTGTGTGTGGGTGGGTGCTTGTGCGTGTGCATGTGCGTGTATGTGTGTGTTTTGAGGGTCTTCAGGTGAAACACGCCTATGCAGGTCAAACAAGCATGACTGGAATGTGTGTGTCTTTCTCAACGGCATGACGGGAAATCAAATCTCTGTGAAAGCACCACTGAAACACACATACACACACGGTTACCTTGGTTACAGGCCTTGCCGGTGTATCCTGGGTGACATTTGCATCTGTCAGGTCCGACACACTCCCCCTGTTTACAGCCCTGTTGACAGTGAGCTACGCACACATACATACACACACACACACACACACACACACACACACACACACACACACACACACACAACCCACTATAATTTGAATCTGGACAATTTAATAGTAATATTCTTCACACAATCACTTGTGTGAGTGTGTGAGAGGACTCACGTTGACAGCGCCCCCAGTCCGTTTGTCTCCATCCCCAGCAGCACTCCACACTGTTACCATAGCGACAGACACCATTAGACACCACCTGCTCCATCCAGCTGCAGAGAGACAAGTATTGAATCAGCCAATAACAGGAGGATTGTTACAATAAAGTGACATCATGGCTCACAAACCCTTTTCTGCAAACTTTATGATTAAATGGAGGATCAAATACAATATCCACTCGCTCGACAGTGTAAACAAAGATTTAGTTTAATTCAATTCAATTCAATTCAATTCAATTCAATTCAATTCAATTCAATTCAATTCAATTCAATTCAATTCAATTCAATTCAATTCAATTCAATTCAAATATATTCGTATAGCACCAAATCACAACAGACGTTATCTGAAGGCACTTAACCCTCAATTAAACAGGATTTATCTTTTGGTATTTAATTGATGTTGATGAGATCTGAACCTTATAATTTTGTTACCATGGAAATCTGTGAACATAGGCGACACATGAGGTCATTAAAGTGACTTTGGCTCATTTTTCTGGTTGTCATGGTCGCTGCAGATGTGACAGACATTAACATGAAAATTCTGTAAACCTCAAGAACACAGCTCAGCCAGACATACATGGTTGGAATCCACACACACTCACACACTCTCACATACTCACACACACTCACACACAGACGTGGATTTATTGGCCTGAGTTGGAACACCAGAGTTACGACTCCATGGGTCACTTGCGAGCTGAGATGGCAATGGATCATTTCTGCTGACATCTGGGAGAATGATGTCAACTGATTTCTGATTGGCTGTCGACAAAAATGTGAATTTTAGTGAAATTGTTTGTTTCCAACCAGCTTAACAAGCTGAGTTTATGTAAGCGCTACCAGTTTGGACTGGCTCAGTGTGTCTCTGTGTGAGTCTGTGTAAGTGTGTGTGACTGTGTGTGTCCATACGTTCTTGACATCTCCTGTTCCCTTGTGCCTGTCTGAACATGAATTATATCTGAGAGGAGGTCGTTTACTCGTCACACTCCTCTTTTTCCATATATCTCTCTCCCCTCTCTCCCTCTCACATATTTTCTCACTCTTTTTCCCATTACGCTCCTCACCAGGTCACCTCTTAACCACTCCTCCCCTTGTCTTTCTCTCGCTCTGTTACCTCCTCCCTCACTTCCTAACATCTACAGACACATTCTTTCATTTCTTCTTCATGAATTCTTACTACAACAACAAACTACAACTTAACTACAAATATAACTTATATGTATAACCTTATCCACTACAGGATCTAGCAAATTTAGATTGTATTTAGATATAATGAATGGGTGAATGTTATTTAATTTTATTTCTCACTGTAAATTCCTGAATTATAGTAGGTTTTATTTTGCAAATCACTAGTAAAGTCTCAAGTCTTTGCACCTTAGCGCCAAATCAAGCCAAGACAGAAAAGTCAGGAGTTAAGAGTTTAGATCATTTGTGGGTGTTTTCCAATGTCGCGTTAATCTGCAGATGAAGTGATTATAAAACACACGTGTCTAGTCTGGAGTCCACACAAGTCTGGAGTCAGTCTGACTGCAGGCTCGAGTCCCTCTGCAGCTTTAAACGGCTAAATTTAGAATCTGGGATCTTTACAGGCTGCATTCTGATGTGCAATTAATCCTTATTTTGACTTCATTAAAGTTTTGTTTCGTTATGTACTATCTTTATCAATTTCTCAAAAGGATATAAGTCAGAACACGAGTTCACATTGCATAAATCTAAAAAATATTCAATAATAACAACAGTGTTGATTTTGGTTATTAAATAAAGTTCCTCACCCGTCAAAGTCTGTGTTCTGAGCCTGAGTCCAGGCCCAAGACCAGGACCAGGAGAACAGAACGAGGCTAACCCGGACCAGCATAACGACCGCGACCCGAATTACGCCACCACTGATCTGACTCCGGTCCGATCCGAGCCGAACCTGGACTCAAAACCGAGATAAAGTCCAGCTTTACAGATCCATAACAGGTTTAAACTCCAAACCCGAGCGAGGACATGAAGAAGATGTGAGAGGAAAGAGAAGAGAGGAAAATAAATGTGAAATTAAAGCGATTTAAGTCAAGAGGAAAAGTCGTTCACGTTTCGCTGCTGCTGCCGGTGTGATCGACGCGCGCTCCCGCGGACCTCGTGAACGCGTCGCGAAGAAACAGAAAGGTGCCGAGAGAGAAAGGGAGAGAGAAGAGAGGGGGGGCGAGGGGGCGGGTGAGCGGTGGAAGGGTGAAGAGACAGAAAGAGAAACAGTGGCCAGTGGGTCAATGAGAGAAGAAGAGATGAGAGAAAGAAGAAGAAGAGGGAGGAGAGAGGGGGGGGTTTGAACTAATTTGCCACTAAAGTTACTTGTATAATGTATATAATGACCTTATAGATGAGGCTGACCCTTGTGTGTGTTTATGCCTCTCTCTCTTTCTGTCTGCAGACTTCACGATCATTTCAGCAAACTGCCATTTGCAGAAGTTCTCTGACGACTCTGCGATCGTCCGCCTCATCACAGATAGAGATGATAGAGTACAGGGAACTGATGCAGGATTTTGCAGTCTAGTGCCAGAGGAACCATCTCCAGCTCAATGTGGGGAAGACCAAGGAGCTGGTGGTGGACTTCCGGAGGCGAAAGCATTCTCCTCCCACACTGGTGAACATCCAGGGAATGGACATCGAGATTGGGAGATCTTACATCTGGAAGACAAACTGGACTGGTCGGACAATTGCACTGCTCTCTATAAGAAAGAACAGAGCAGACTCTTTCTGCTCAGGAGACTCCGGTCTTTTGGAGTGGAGGTGGGTCTCCCGAAGTCCTTCTTTGACTCTGTGGTGGCATCAGCCATCTTTTATGGAACAGTATGCAGGAGTAGTGGCATCTCAGCCACTGACAGGAAGAGACTGAACAAGCTGGTGAAGAAGGCCAGCTCTGTCCTGGGCTGCCCTCTGGACTCTGTGGAGGTGGTGGGAGACAGGAGGATGATGGCTAAAGCTGTTCTCTTTACTTTGTTAGGCTCTTATTTTATCTTATCTTAATGCCCTTTATTGCAGTATCCACTTTGCTGCTGTAACAGTGTAGTAACAACATTAAACCAACAGAGGGCAGTGCCATTCTTTGTTGAAAGAGGAGTAAAACTAATTTGATAAATCTCTCTCCCTCTCTCTCCCTCCCTCTACCCCTTTCTCTTTTCTTCCCTGCTCTTTCTCACTTTCAGCTCTGATCATCACTGAGTCTGATTCAGCAGATCAGCAGCTGCAGATTTGGAGGGATACAAGAGTCTGTCTCTAAACCTGACTTGTCTGTCTCTAAACCTGTCTGTTTGTCCCTCTGTCCTTCAGCAGAAAAATGAAGACGCAGCAGAGATCTTGGTTCCTTTTCTGGGTAAGACAACTGATTTTTTTGTATTTTTTTGTAACTGTATTTCAAAATGAATTAAACTGTTTTATTTTATAACATCTGTAATAATAGGGTAAAATGTCACATCATTTATTAACTTTGGTTTTGGTTCTAAATGTCAAGTATATGTTAATGTGCCTGTATTTCATTTGATTTATTACCAAAACTAAAGCACATACTGATCTGGGCTGCATTCTATTTTGAAAGTCTCTTTATTTTATTTTAATATCTGCTGCTGGTTCCTGATTTGTGCGACTTCATTGGTTTATTAGTTCCTGCTTTATGAGTATTGGTGTCGAGTTATTAATGATTCATGGATTCTACTTAAGGATCATTGATTCTTGGTTATTGACCTGTTGTCCAGGTTTGTGTGCTCTATGTTGGTCCGGCTTCCTGTTGGCACGACCTGGACAACAGTGAGTACGACTGCTGGCCTCTTGACCGACCCAATGAAAACAACATGATCGACTGTGGAGGTGAGAACCTGTCTGTCTGTTTTCCAATTAGACTTCTTTAATTTGGGCATTTGGAATTAACAATTAATTTGAAAAATATTGTGTTCTCTGTCTGTCTGTCTGTCTGTCTGTCTGTCTGTCTGTCTGTCTGTCTGTCTGTCTGGTGCCAGGTCTGGAGATGGCCTGGGTGGTCCGTCCTCCAGAGGCTGTCAAGAGTGGCGAGCCGTTCTATGTCACGTACTCAGTAACGTGTCAGGACTCTTTCTATCGCTGGGCTGTGGACCATAATGTCTTCACACACAGGTTCATAAACCAGAACAAACCGGTTTATACATACATTTTGTCGTGTGATACACATATGAGATCTGAATACAACTCAAGTTAACATCTAGTCCGGACAGAACTAGAAGAGAGTGCCAAGAAGCTAAGAGGTAAAGCCTGGAGGAGGTATAGCTGGAGAGACAGGTTGTTTTATTGTTTTAAATAGGTAGATATTAGGTATGAAGGTGTCTACAAAAGTGTTGGGTCTTTAACTCCCTCCACCTCAGGACCACAAAGGAGAGATGTGTGGATAGAGATTCAGGCCCTGGTTGTGGTGGTGACACCAGGTGCCATCGGTTGACAGGGCGGAGAGAGCGTGAGGGAGCATAAACCTGAATATTAGAGTTCAGATAAGCAGGCACCATATTGGACGCTGCCAAAATATCGAGGACTTGTACTTGATGCTGGCAGCAACTGGTAGCCAAAGGAGGGACATGAAGAGAGGAGTGACGTGTGCTTTTTTGGGTCAGTTGAAGACCAGATGAGCTGCTGCGTTCTGGATCATTTGTAAGGTTTGAATGCAGATGCCGGTAAACATGCCAGTAAGGTGATGCAATAGTCAAGGAGAGAGATGACAAGAGCCTGAACCAGGAGCTTAAACTGGATTTAACCCCAAGGGTTAACCCACCCATTCACACTCATTTATAGTTGTTTCAAGCCAATTTATATCAGACTGGTTTAGTCTTAACTGGCCTACACTTGCTTGTGTTGTCTGGTATGTTTTCACATGTGTGTGTTTGTGTGTGTATAGCTCCATAGTAAATGCTGAGGCAGCTCGGAGCTTCTGCGAGCATCACGACTGTCCTGCAAACTGGAAAGATGCAGATGGAGAAAACTGCTGCATCCACCATGCTAATATCCACTCCTGTCCACTGGGATACATGGTGCGAGCGCACTCACACTCACACACACACACACACACACACACACACATACACACACACACACACACCCAACCCTGTTCTAAACTGTAATTGTTTCTAATTGTGGATATTCCGGCTTTGTTTCTTCTGTCAGACCACTGAAAGTATCTGTGGCCCCTGGATTCCCGACGATGGAAAGATTTTCACACACACTATCTCCACATCCGGAAAGATGACACAGAACAACTGGACCGCCAAAGTAACACACACACATATTCACACACACAGACACACACTTCATCGGCTGCTGGTATATCCATCGCTCTGTCTCTCAGGTGGTTCTTCATCATGTGGGTCTGACGTCGCTAATCGCTCACATCAGAGTAGGTCTCATGCAGGTGGCGCTGGAGGCTAAGAGCACCGTGCTGCCGGCTGTAGGTGTGTTACAGGACAAACGCAAGAAATAAAAGACTACACACTTAAAAATCTAAACCTGGACTAAACCTCTCTCTCTCTCTCTCTCTCTCTCTCTCTCTCTCTCTCTCTCTCTCTCTCAGTGTGTGGTGACGAGGTGTGTGAGGAGGTGGAGCTCTGTTCCACCTGTCCGGCTGATTGTGGTGAATGCCCTTTGACCCCGGCCACCAAGCTGGCCATCGGCCTGCCGCTCAGCTTGCTCTGCCTCTGTGTCGTGCTGACCGCTGTGGTGGGATTGACATGAAAACACACTGGTCGCAAGCAAATATACAAAAAAATAAATCAATCAGCCTATCAATCAGTCAATCAATCAACCTATCAATTGCTTTGTCTCCTTTGCTCAGTGGCTGAGGTACCAGAAGCAGAAGCTGCTGTGGGATGAGAGCTGGATCATCGACTTCACTCTGATAAAACAAGGTACCAGTCTGGATCAAACCGGTTTAACGTCCCCACAGCCCTGAATCTACTTAGCCAGCTTAGCCAGAGAAACGTATAAACCTGATGCAAAGAAACTGATGAATCCGGTGAAAACCATAAATACAAGGCATTAAGCTTCTAAGCTGGTTTGATACTGGTTTGAAACTCATCTAAACACATTTATCTTATGTTCTCGTATCTTATTTGATCCTTTATAATTAATAATTCATTAGTTAATGACTACAATAGTGTAGCACTTCACAAAAAATATTTTCAGATCATGAAGCTCGTATGACCATGGGGAGCATCATGAGTGTGCCGGTGGGGAACAGTGACAGTAACACCAGCTGTGTGACGGCTCTCAGCTCCTGCACGGGACCAGGAACCCGGAAAATCCTCTTCACCTGCACTGGGATATAGTAGGTCAAGTCCAAAAATGTTTACAGCCCCTAAATGTTACTGTTGTCAATGTGAACAATAATGTGATTTGCTGAGATTATATCTAGCGCCACCTTCAGGTTAAATGTACGTACCCGAACTTAAACAAGCTTATATAGGGAAAGCTACCAATGCCAGTGAGCTAACATGCTAAATTATTTTTTGTAAATGTTACAGGTTTACATGCTAACTGTAGTTCTGCTAACATGTGAACATTAGGATTCTTCTCAAAGCTAGCTAGCTTACATTGCTTTTAGACATTTACACTTTAACCAAAGAAGATTCTTTAACGTGTAGTGACGGCAGGACCGTGGCCATCAAGAGGATTAAAACCAAGACCTTCTCTCTGCCCAAAGCCATCAGACAGGAAGTTAAACAAGTCAGGTACTGCAGGCACACACACACACACACACACACACACACACACACACACACACACACACACACACACACACACACACACACACACACACACACCTATCGACTTCACCTATCAGCAGAGTGCCTGGAGGTTTACCTGCCACCAGATTTTCAGAAATCCAATGTTGAGCCGACGCTGGCTGGGGATGTGTTCATTGTTGCAAATATGGTTTTGCTCCCTCTCTCTTTCTCTCTCTGTTTCCAGGGAGCTCGATCACCCAAACCTCTGTAAATTCATTGGAGGATGTGTTGACGTGCCTAACGTTGCCATAGTAACAGAATATTGTCCAAAAGGGAGCCTTAACGACGTCCTTCTCAATGAAGAGATTCCCCTTAATTGGGGCTTCAGGTACATGCAGTATACATGCAGTTCATTAATAAAACCTGTGACCTCAAACTGGACATCAGACAAATAAGGCATCAAATTCTGTGTCAGGTTTTCCTTTGCCACAGACATTGCTAGAGGAATGTCGTACCTCCACCACCACAGGATCTGTCATGGCCGCCTCAAGTCTCTAAACTGTGTCTTAGACGACCGCTGGGTCTGCAAAATCACTGGTAATATATCTGTGTGCTCTATGTGTGAGTACAACCACAATATTACTGGGACTACAACCGCTGAATATGTACGTCCCGTCAGACTATGGCCTGAGGACATATCGGCGGGAGGACGGGGCGGAGCCTCTGTCCACCTATCAGCAGAGAGTCCTGGAGGTTTACCTGCCACCAGAGTTTCAGAATTCCAACGTTGAGCCGACGCTGGCTGGGGATGTGTTCAGGTAACACACACACACACACACACACACACACACACACACACACACACACACACACGCACACACACACACACACACACACACGCGCACACACACACATTCAGTCTAGTCTTAGTGTTAATCTTTACTTGACCTCTTTAAACTCTTCATTGCGCTTTGTGCCTGTTATCTGTTATTTGCCATTTGTTTATTGAAAGATTTCTCTTGTTTCTCTATAACATTCTTTGTGGTCTGCGAACCTGCACGGGCTGCCACCTCCTGGACTGGAGTCAGCTCAGCACTTTCTCACTGTAATAACGTCTGTGTGTGTTTCTAGTTACTCCATCATTCTTCTGGAGATTGCCACTCGCAGCGACCCCGTCCCTGTAAGTCACCATCGTGTTTGATTGTCTCTCCTGACGCTCACCCCTGAGCTAAGGGTGTTGTGTTGGGTTGTGTTGTGTGCAGGTGGAGGAGTCCGGCCTGGAGTGCGCCTGTTGTCCTCCGCTACCTGAGCTCATCTCCAGCAAATCTGACAGCACCTGTCCTTGTCCTGCAGACTACGTGGAGGTGTGTGTGCGTGTATGTGTGTATGATGTTTGCTGAGGTAAACGCTGTGTCTCACCTGCTGCCTTTTGTTCCGTTTGTGTCTCTGTAGCTGATTCGACGATGTCGTTCTCCTAACCCCGCCCACCGGCCCACATTTGAACAAATCAGGAAGTTTGTTCATAGAATCAACCCCATCAAAGTCAGTCCAGTGGACATGATGATGAACCTGGTGAGGGGTGTAGTGTCACATCGTAGTCGTAGCAATAATAACCTGCTGACAATACATTAACCCTTAATAACTTTGTTGTTGCTGTTGTATACGTCTTAAGATATGTATCATATGACCCCCCCCCCCCCCAGATGGAGAAGTACAGTAAACACCTGGAGGTTTTGGTGGCTGAAAGAACTCAGGATCTGACGCACGAGAAACAGAAGACGGACAGGCTGCTATACAGTAACATCCGCACACACACACACACACACACACACACACACACACACACACACACACACACACATTCACACACACACACACACCACCAGGTGCTGGCCTTATGCAAGAGCACCTTCAGTAATAGACTCATTCCTCCCAGGTGTACAACTGAACGCCACAGGGAGGAAGAATTTCCTGTGGCGTTCAGTTGTACACCTGGGAGGTCCATTGGACTTTATAATAAATCTACCTCGGGTCGGGGAGGGACAGTGGGATCATAGAGATGAGAACAAGATCCAAGATCCATGTGGAAAGTGTAAACAACAACTGGATCTTGGTCCCATAAGATGTTCGCCCATGATCAGACTTTGCTCAACATGCCATGATATCTTGTTTGCGAAAACATGACCTGTTCCAAACTAAATCCATTTTGCTCACATATTTATATATAGTGTTTTATTTGCACAAGATAAGATTTTGTTCTCACAAAATAAGTTGCATATGACACAACACTTTGTGACTCCAGGCTCTGTGTGCTGTAGGTGGTGTTGCTACAGTGCGTTGTGTGTGTGTTGCAGGTGGTATTGTTACAGTGCATTGTGTGTGTTGCAGGTATGCTTCCTCGTCAGGTCGCTGATGACCTGAGGCAGGGGAAACCGTCACAGGCTCAGAGCTATGTCAGCGCCACCGTCTTCTTCAGGTAGAAACCGAAAGATAAAACAAAAGCTGCTCCTTTCCTCTTTTGCATCTGATTCTGTGTGTGCGTGTGCGCAGTGACATCGTGGGCTTCACCCAGCTGTCCTGCAGCAGCACTCCTTACCAGGTCGTGGATTTCCTTAACAAGCTGTACACTACATTTGACGACATCATTGACAACTACGATGTCTACAAGGTGGAAACCATCGGAGACGCATGTGAGCCTCACACACACACACACACACACACGCAAGTTGAATTTATGATCTTAACCTCAACTGTGTGTGCTTATGCGTGTGTGTAGATATGGTGGTGTCGGGCGTCCCTCTGGTAAACGGGATCCTTCACGCCTCAGAGATCGCCAGCATGGCTCTGGACCTGGTGGCTGTCTGCAAAACCTTCAAGATCCCCCACAAACCAAACACACAACTACAGATACGAGCTGGAATACACTCTGGTACACACGCACAGACACAAACACACACACACGCACAAATGGGACACAGCTCTATATTGAATTTTGACATCCCCCCACCGTAGGCCCGGTGGTTGCTGGTGTTGTCGGGACAAAGATGCCTCGTTATTGTCTGTTTGGAGACACGGTGAACACAGCATCCAGGATGGAGTCCACCAGCCTGGGTAAAGCTGAGCCACACACCAGCTGCTGTGGTGCCAAATTCCTACTCATCACCATCTTTACAAGACGAGCAAGAACCTAATATTGTCGTTTCCTGTAAATCCACCCCCGGTTCATCTCAGTGAACCACACAGTGACGGTTACTGTCGTTGTTATTATGTTTTTGCAGCTCTGAAGATCCAGTGCAGCTCCAGTGTGTTTTACCTGCTGGAGGAGATTGGTGGCTACATGCTGGAGTGCAGAGGAACGCTGCAGGTGAAGGTGGGCTGCCAAGTTAGCACATCGATTTTATCAATTTTCCTCGATTTTCGGTTACTAGAGCCTCCCAGTAACGCTGCCTGTGTCCATCAGGGAAAAGGAGACATGGTGACCTACTGGTTGGAGGGCAAAAAAATGTCCTTGACCGGCAAAGACCTGAGCCCAGACGGCGCCAAGCTTGCCGAACATTACACCATGGAGACGGAGAGGGAGGAGAGAGAGGAGAAAGAGCTCTACTCGTCCATGCCGGGATATCTCAACCACGATCTGCTCCTGGATGCCATCTGACCCCAGGACCCGCTAAAACTGCACATCCACGTGGTGTTTCCCATGTGAATTCTTCAGTGCCTGTAAATTATGCAGACATTCATTGAAGTTACAGTTATGCATTTTCCTGTGACGTGGCCGTTTACTTATGCGTCTGCTTCAATCGTAGAAAGGTAAAAATTACGTCCTCATTACAATACAAAGATGTAAAAGTTAAACAAATCATAAATCCAAGTGAGATACTTTGTTTGTGTTTGGTAAAGTAGAAAATGATAAATATAAACAATCCTCATCTTATTTTATTGCTTGCTGTGTCCGTTTTGTGATTTATTGTCATTTTGTTGTTGAGGTGTTTAATTTGGACAAAAATGCCAAATAAATACAGATTCTGGGTCAGGACCTCGTTTGAACTTTATTGTAGCGTCTGAAATTGGTCGAGTCAAAGTCTGAATGCGTGTGATGCTTATGAACACGAGGAGAGAGTTGGCAATGTGACTTTGTGTGTGTTGTCTTGTGTGTTTGGGTCACGTGATAAAGAGTGACCTACGCACACCAAGACATGTGCTGCTTCTGCTTCTTTCTTTCTGTATAAAGTTAAGTTAACAATAGGAAAGTTTTTGTTTAGGTTACTTTACTCTTCACATTATGGAAACATTTTGGAATTTAATTAGCTAATAAGTGTATAGAGAAACAAGAGTATTATGACATTTTTTACTGCCGAAAAATCTAAACTACGCTAAGATAGAAGCTGTGTGTGTGGGTGTGTGCGACAAAAGGTGTGTGTGATGAAGAGATGGTGGAGCACAGCCAGCATGATGCAGAAATGTGTGTAAAAGGCAGCAATCTTGTTCTTACACACACACAAACATATGCAGACAGGCCCCAGCTGGCCCCAGGCAGACTGATTAAGATTGAATTTAAACCTGTTAAAATGTTGTTGTTTTTTATTTCCTTTAAATGCATCAATCAAAACGAAACCCAATGCTTTATTATCATTATTAGAGTTCTTACATTGTGTGTTCTAGTAAAAAATATCACAAATAATCAAAAATGTAAAAAATAATCTGTATCCACACTGATGGAGAATCACATCGATGGATGAAGGAGGATGATGAGTAAACAGGGGGGGGATGGAAACAGCGTTTTAATTACACATGAGACAGGGGGAGTGTTTGAAGTGTTTTCAGTAATAGAATGAGTGAGCGCTCTCTCTCTCTCTCTCTCTCAATGCCTTGCTCGCCCTCTCATCCTCCTCTCACCCATTCTATTACAGAGAATTTGCATATGAGAGAACACACACACACACATCAAAGAATGTGTGTGTCTTTTATTTACTGAATACATCAAACTGACAGATGAGTTGTGTACTGTTTACAATAATTTATGACATAAGCTTTGGTCCAGCGCTCAGATACATCAAAATCAAAGTCTAATAAGTCTCTTATTGGTCTGAGGAACCTGAAGAACATAAAAAAACGGACACGACGACCTCATTACAGCCCAGACGTGTCTTAGTTAATGAGCAACAACGTGTTCCCATGATCCAACCGACCTCGCGGCAGATTTGCAATTCAAAGCATCTCAGTGCAGTTATGTTCTTTGTATCCCCATCAAATGGCAGCAGGGTTCAGTTAAGTTACCTGTGTTCTGCTCCAAGTCTAGACCGGGTCCAGAATCCCAGGACGGTTCAGACCTGACCAGTGTGTTTTATGTGTCTGTGCAGATTCTTCAGGTGGGGTCGCTCTGGTCTGCAGCAGGACGGGATCAGAAGTTCAGCCATCTCTGCCCACCTGAGACCAGGGCAGGTGTGGACGGATGAATCAAGGTCAAGTGGTCATAGTGTCCTGATAAATAAAGAAACGTCATAATGTGATGAGATTATAGAAGAATGGCAGTAAAGCGCTGCTTACCTGATTGGCTGGTCCAGCGGTCAGTCCCTCTGTGAAGCTGCCGTCCTCTTCTCCAGCAGCCAATGAGCTGACACCCTGCTGGCATAGATCACATAGGACCAAGACAACACCACGATGCCCAGCAGGACCTGAGAGAGACAGAGAGGGAACCTGTTATGAGCTCATGCTCAGTCTGAAAGCAAGAAGAGTGAGGAAGAGCCTAGTAAAGAAGACGTCGGAAATTCGAAATAGATTCACAGAAAATCACAAATAACTTGGTAAAAGTCGGATTTTTTTGAAATGTAAATCAAAAAGCGGAAAAGTGTAACGCTTTTTGTTGAGTTAATATTTGAACATAATGGGTTATTTATTCCCCCAAACAGGCTACTTCGCCGTTAGCCGCTAATTTAGCACAGCTCGCTGGTGATAAACAGACATGATGCTTAAATCTGAAAACACGGTACCGCAGAATAAATCCGGTCCAGGTTCCGTCTGCTCAACGTCCCCATCCTCTCATCCGGCCGCACTTTGAGCCGCTCAAACACCAAACAGGCTCGGTTTAGTTTAAACCACTTCGGATTTGTTTACATCACCTCGTTCCGCCTCCTCTGCTTCTTCTGTTGAATCAAATGCTCGTACATGACAGACTTACCCTGCCCCCTGGTGTAGATACGATGAACAGCAGCGTATGCAATAGAACTTTTTTTTCAGCTCTGCATTCAACACAGTTGTTCTGATTGCTGATTGTGATTGTCCATCAGCATCATCATTCTTAATGATCTCATTGATCATATGATAAGCTCACATGATTACATCATTAACATCATCCTATGCTCCTGACATTTCCTATGGACATAAGTATATTAACTATATTAATTATTATATTTAACATCCTATTCTCTTGTTATATTTGCATCATCGGCTGGATCTTTTTTTGCTGTTAGTGTTTATAAGCTCATGTATTTTGCTGCTCTTGTCAAACTGCTGTCATCGCCCTTACTTTTTCTTTGTTTACTACGTAGTTTTCCTTTCATTATGAAATATTAAAATATTCAGTCTTTTTTATTTTACTTCTAATTATATAAATACGTATGTAGATATGAGACATGCACAGATATTTGATTACTGTCATTACAGATTATCACTATTCATTTTTGCTGAATATTTTCATTTAAAGCGTCTGACAATGAGCTAGCGGTTATGAAACATTTTGGAGATCGTTTTAATACACAGAGAGCAGCAAAATTAAAAAAAACTAAATCACTACGGACTGCCAACATTAGCGTGTAATACATAACATAAAGTAAATATTGAATAAAATATTAACTTTTTTACATTGACACACACACACGCACACTTACTCAATTTCCCAGCATGCACTGCGGCAGCCCTCCTCCAGCTGTGTAGCTCTCTCGTCCATCGGTAATTTCCTCCACAGATATGTCTCATTTTTAAACACATTCCCGGTTCTGAACGCGGCCGGTAGTGTCTCCGGTGGTTCATGCGGCGCACGGTGCGGTAATCTACCCAGAGGAGGAGGACAAACCCGGATGAAAACCCCACGGAGCCGCTCAGGGAGTCGGCTTCTGCTCAGGTACTGGAAGCCAACGGCGCTAGCATGCTAGGATGCTATCAAAGTGACATTCATTTGGAATGTGATTCACTTTTCGCTTCTCTCTGAGGGCCCAGACTGTGTGGTGCTCATGTTAATGCTAATTACAGACGGAAACGAGTAACGTTTCTAAATGGGGCGAACAAACGAGTGAACAGTGGCACGCGCCGGTCTGCTAAATGCTACATGCTATCAGTCCACTGTGTCTGTTCGCTAGGCTTAGCATGCTAGGTTTGTAGCATACCAAGTAGCTGATGTAAGTCGTTGTCTGTCCCCAGCGGTTTGTTTTTGTTTCCGGACGACAATTAGATGCCAAAATAGCACCAGACTACAGCTGGAGATGACAGTAAATGTAGAATAAAGTTAGAATAGAATAGAAACTCGGTTGAGAAATGAGAGAATAGAGAGGAGCAGAAGCTGTGTTGACTCTGCTAACATGAGCTAAAACACTGCCGGACCAGCGCCATTAAGATGCACATCGGTGCTATAAATGATTGATTAATCATGATAATTAACGCAAACGGCCGCGTCGGTTGCCACGTGACCTTAATTCAGTGATTTGGTGTAAACGGTGTAAAGATTGCCGTTTTGTTGTGGACTTACAGAAATATTTTGAAGCATTAAAGATTTACTGTGACACTGAGCTGTCATAGCGCCGTACGGGCTCTAGTCGGCGCTGTTTTCCAGGTGCTCTTGTCCATATCCGACAGTGGTAACGTCTGATCAGTCACGTGTATCATGTTTAACTTCCCCTTTGGCAGGGCTTACAATTTATAGGCAATTGTTTATAGTTCCATGTTTGCATAAAGCCAAGAAATAAATCAATTTAAATGCAAATAATCTTTAAGAGAAAGTCACTAAACAGAGAGTGAGTGACGAACTTCCTGCTTGTGTGCTCTGGATTCTTTCTTTAAGCTGTAGTGGTTATTTTCTTTGTGTTTTTAGGTGATGGCGCCCACCCGGATGAAACTGCGTGTGAGGCGGCGCGGCAACGGTCCCAGTGGTACGAGCACAGCGGCAGGAAGTGGGCAGGCAGATGAGGACGAGGAAAGGAACCAAACACGAACTGTCCACGGTGGCAGGAAGAAAACCAGCAGTGCCGCCGCCCCGTCATCTCCTCCCACCTCCTCGGCCTCGGTGCGGGCTGCCATAGCAACAGAGGATGCATCCCCGGACTCCAAGTGTCCCATCTGCCTGGACCGTTTTAACAACCTGGCGTACCTGGACCGCTGCCTGCACCGTTTCTGCTTCCCCTGCATCCAGGAGTGGTCGCACAACAAGGCGGAGTGCCCGCTCTGCAAGCAGCCCTTCACCTCCATCCTGCACTCCGTCAGAGCGGAAGACGACTTCAAGGAATACACGCTGCGTCCCGCGCCTGAGAACGGTGGCGTCACCGCCACCGTCGCCATAGTGGCTGAGATGGCGTCGGCGGTGAGGAGCGACCACCAGATGAGGCTCATGCTGAGGAGGCACAGAGCAGGAGAGGGAGACGAGACCACAACGAGGAGGAGGAGGAGGGAGAGAGGAGGAAGAGGAGGCAGCAGGAGGGCAGGGGTGAGCAGGGTGTGGGAGTGGTACCTTAGCTCCCCTCCACCTCCTCCTCTTCCTCCTTCCAATCCTCCTGCAATCTCTCCCATCATCAGTGACGACAGTGATGTGGGAGAGGAGGAGCAGGAGGGAAGGCCAAGGGGAGGGGCGGAGCTGTCGGACCGTGGAGTGATCTTTGAAGGATTGACGGGGCTCGGGGGGGCAGTGATGCCTCTTGCACCCAATGATCGGTCGTCACGGCGGCATATGATCCGTTTGGCGGCACGGCGGCGCTTGCAGCGAGAAGGCGGGACCATACGGCGCCTGAGGGAGAACGAGATGCTAATTTTTCGCCGTGGCCTCTACCGCAGCGGCATACGGGTTGTTGGCATCGCCGGCGATGCCCAGGGGTCACAACATCGCGACGTCACAGCAGAAAGCTTCCGGCAGAACCCGGCGCTCCTGCACAGACTCCACCCATGGCTGCGGCGGGAGCTCACGGTGCTTTACGGCGCCCACACGTCGCTGATTGACATTGTGCAGCGTATCATCATGGCCCGCCTCGCCCGCCACGGACTGCAGCACATGCCCACCATCGAGGAGGAACTCAGGCCCTGCCTACTGGCTCGCACTGATCACTTCCTACACGAACTGGTTAGCTTTGCCCGCTCGCCGCTTAGCCTGGAAAACTACGACCTCCAGGCCGTGTACGAGCCGCCGGACGGCGCTCTGGAATTGGACGGGGTGAGCACCTCCACTGACAATGACTCCGTCATCGCCATATCGGAGGGTGAGGAGGATCAGGGAGGAGGAGGATCAGAGGGGAGGGACAGAGGGAGAGCAGGTAATGCTCTCGGCGATGTCATCCAAACAGGAAGTTCCCTCAGCCTGGCGCCCTGGGACGACGAGACCCCAGGCCCCTCCTATACAACCGCAGAGGCCGCTGGTTCTCTGGGCTCACTGTCGGTCAGCCCCACTGCGCAGGAGGGAGGGAACGAGGGGGCTGGGCAGGCGGGAAGGCCGGAGGAGGAAGTGGAGGAGGAGTGTCTGATCGTCGGGTATAAAAAACCGATTGCAGAGCGGACGCCTGAGCTGGTGCAGCTCTCCTCCGACTCAGAGGAGGAGGAGAACGTGGAAAAGAAGAACAAAAAAGAGGAGCCGACAGTCCAGAGCCTTTGTCCACCTGCCGCCGCCACTCCTCCTCTGTCCTTCCTGCCCACAATCCCGCCATCCACGTCAAGTGCGTACAGAGAGGAGCAACAGGAGAAAGAGAGCGAGGGGGCCTGTCCCCCACCACCGCGTGCAGGCTCCTGGTCCGGCAGCTCGGGGTCAAGCCAGAACCCGGTGTGCACGCTCAGCCCAGCGAGGGAGCAGGAGGGGAGGAGGAGGAAGCGAAAGAGGGCAAGGGAGCAGAGCAGCGAGGGGCCGAAGAGGAGCAGGGGTGGAGAGAGGGAGCGAGCAGGCATGTTGTCCAACCCGAACCGCACCATTTACCCCGCCATGCTGCGCCGCAACGAATGCCGCCACTCCCCGCTTCACTCCAGCGTGGGCTCGTGCTCGCCGTCATCGCCCAGCCCGCTCGACTCTACCTGGGAATACCGCTGCTCCAGACTCTCCCCGTTCTCCTCCTCTGCCTCCTCACTTTACTGCTCCCACTACCGCTCCTCCTCCTCTTCTCCCATCTCCTCTTCGCCGCATTTGCCCCGGACGCCGCCAACGCCCTCGCTCTCCCCAAAGGACGGCGATCACCACAGCGAGAAGCCAGGCGGGAAGAGGAAGTACAAGAGTCGACACCTGAACAACGATAAGGACCCCACCTGGAGGCCGAGCGGCGACAAGAAGAGGGGAGGGGAGGTAGAGAGGAAGAGAGGGAGAGATGAAGGGAGGAGAAAAGGCAGACAAAGGAAGGACGCTCATGATGGAGAGAGGTGAGATGAGAAGCGTTCATATAAAATGCAGGTGAATGTTCAATAAAAACAACGAGGTTGATGCGCTTATGGATGAATCCAACTTTGATTCTTTCCTTCAAAGGGACAACATGAGCAGCAGGAGGTACAGAGAGGAGCGGAGTCCCAGCGTGGAGATCATCTACGAGGGGACCATTGCCCCCAGCGCGGTGCGACCTCCTGCCCAGAAGCGCCGCAGGAAACGCCACCGCAAGCCGCAAAGCAGCAGGTACACAAGAAACACGTGATGCATGGCTGATGCGTGTTCAGTTATTTGATATGGGACAGCGTTTGTGTTCATTTGCAAAACTGCTCCTACCCAGTCACTCCAAGCTGCAGTTATGAATGCAACCACCAGGTGGAGACTTGCTTCCGTTAGTGAAGCTGCAGAGGAGCAGAGACTCTTCAGACAGTTAGAGAAATACAGGCTCACTTCAAGATCAAACTAAAGCAAACAATGTGGCTGTCATACTATGAATCAATATAATAAATGACTATGAATAAGATAATTAATGTTTTATCTATTCAATAAGTAAATTGTAAATATTAAATCTAAATTGTAAACAAATGGTTTTGGTCAATTCTTTGACATTTTCTGTCAATGGTTTTGATTATATTTGATTCAATTTTGATAATGAAAATTAATCCTAAAAATGAAAAATGTTAAGTAATTCCGTGAAAATTTAACTTGATAATGATTGTGTTGGAAAATGTAACCCTCTGGATTAATTTAAAGGTAACATTCTTTTATTACATTAATTATTGGAGTCATTACATATTGAAGTTAGTGAACAAAACCTGTTAAAATTCTGTTATTTAATAAAACAACCTTTATACTTGCAAATGAAGTTATTTGAAGGTGTAAGATGTGCTCCACACCTATTTGAAGCTTCTCATTGGCTGCTGTTTGACCTGTCCTCACTCTGCTTGTGTGTTAGCTGTCCCGTCATCATCACCCTGGACAGCGACAGCTCTCTGGACGACGTCAAAAACGACGACAGCGGCGGCAGCAGTCCATTCAGCAGCCGTCAGACTGTCGACTTCTCGCACCTTCCTCCGCTCTCGTCGGTGCACTCTACTGGTGTGGGCGGAGCTTTGGATGGAGAGCTCAGCGAGCTTCCCGTTGACATCCTGGACCGAGAGTCGGACAATGAGCCAGTAGTTCGATCCCAGGAGGCGGATCCTGTCGCCGTTGATGACAGCGACAACAGCGATCCTGATGTGGACGTGGAAAAGGTTGAAGATGGCGGGCAGCTGTCGGGCTGTGACACTGATGGGATGGGAACGGTTGAGCACAACAACAGCGGATGCGGGAAAGCAAAAACTGCTGTTAATCAAAGAGCAGCGGGGAGAGACGTTGCACTCACAACAAAGGATCTTAACGCTGTACAAGACAGAAAAACTGAAATGAACGCTGGGAAAAGAGACTCTGATGACACCCATCTGTTGGTGACCATCCTCAATGACCTGGAGAGCATCGCTGAGCCTAAAGGTGACTGCCCCCGGTCCAAACAATCGGCCCACCCTGACGTGAAACATTTCAACAATCAGCGTGAGGTCAGCCGGGGCCGTTCGAATCTGGATGATTGGTTGACTGAGCAAAGAGGAGTAAGAGAATATGGAGTTTGCCGTATGGATTTGACTCAGGGGGACAACAAAGACGACCGCCGTCAGAGTTTTGACTCGACTTACTCCTCACTGCCTCATCCTCCTCAGTGGCCTAAAGATAGCAACGCTCCTCCTCTCAAACAGACAAGTCCCATTCACTCATTCAACAGAGACACACCGCCACCACTTAGACACAATGATGTAGGGGGTGGACACTCGCTTCCTGAGGACGTCCAGTCGTCTCCTTTTGCCCGTGAACCTATTCGCTTAGCGTCCTGGCGGGAAGCTTCCGGGTCCTCTGGTGACTCGAACCCAATCACAGAAAATCTCTCTGTGGAGTTCAAATTAAATCGTGTGATTGATTCTCAATGTGAGCCTAATGACGCTCCGTCTCCTTCTTCAGCCTCGACTAGCTGCGCGCTGGCTGTCGATGGGAGTTCTTCCTTTCGTTTATCACCCGTTGACACCCATTCAACTGCTACTCATGGATTTAAAAGCGGAGAATCGTCCACCGGCCACAAATCCCCCCCTGACTCCTCTTCTTCTTCTGGGTCTGTAAATAGACGTAGAGGTGTGAATTACTCACAATGTCTCGACTTCAGTTCTTTTCTGTCTTCAGATTTGCATTCCACCCATGGGATCGCAGAGGACAAACCTGCTTCTGCTTTCAAATCTTCGCTTGTCGAGTCTCATCCTGCTCGTTTTGTATCGCCAGTAGATCTCAATGCAGCCACTTGTTGGTCCAAAGACTCTACCTCCAGAAGTTGTAAGAGAAAGACTCAAGTAGCGCCCTTTGACCTTCATCCTTCCAGTGGTGTCTCTGCCAAAGATAGACAGGCGAGTGGCGATCATTTCTCAGGGGTCACCTCTAACGACGCATCGTCTTCCAGTTTAGTTTCCTGCGTCGACGCAAGCCCTCAGAATCCCACCTGTCCCACTGACTCTTCCAGCGAAGCTGCCAATAAAAAGAGAATGTCAGAGAGAGCACTGCTCCCTGCAGATGGTTCAAAGGAAACACTGGCGCCCATTAACTCCCTTTGTAAAGGTTGTGAATCTCCCACCGGCACCTCAGAGAGACGTGCAGGTGACAAAATGTCACCGGCGGTCCGTCCTTACTGTGACAGTCCTCCACCTGTTGACCTACACTCTTCTGTTTCTGCCATCTCTACAGTTGAAGGGCACGATGCTGCATTTTCTTGTGCTCCAGCTGAAAACAGTGGCACCGCCTCGACGCACAGAACATCCGCTTCCAACGACCCTCATCCAAACCATCCCCGCCCCAGTGACTCAAGTTCTGACCCCCTGCTGACTTTCAGCTCCGCACAGACAATCACGTAGCATCTTCTCCTCCCCAAATCAAGAGCAAATGGAAGTCGCCCTCAGCCATTGATGCCCGTTCAGACGTCGACAAACATTCAGCTAAATGTAAAGAGACGGCTGAAATGAGCTGATAGTTACTGTGTGACTTCAAATGGAACATGTGAGCTTCAAAATGCTGTTTCTTTTTGCCATTGTTACTGGGAGTTTTTTGTTTATAGCAAAAGAAATTCAAGGCGTTTCTGTCTGTTTGAGATGACTTGTGTGTGTGTGAAAGGACGGAGCACTTCATGCAAGTGATGAACCGCACCTACAACATGGTGTTTTTAGATTATACACATTTTTAACAATTGAATATGCAGGTGCAAAATTGTGTATAGATGTTTGATATTCTATAAATACATTCATGCAGCCGATTGAAGATTATTTGATTCCATGAAGGTTTTTGTTTCCTTTTTATGATGAAACTTGTTGAGCAAAAAACAAATATATACGTTGTGAGGAGAGTCGTGATTAGGCTCTGGGACATGCATCTGTTTCTGGTGAGCCAATCACAGTAAAGTATGGAAAATGACACTGATAACTCCACCCACCTGCTGCCTTGCTAAAGATGAAACTTGAAAGGACAATTACACACCATCTGATTCTGACTCCCGCTTTTACTTCTGGCGACACGGGTCGATAAAATTCTTTTGACCCTTTAATGGTGAGGTTGCATTTTCAGCTGCTGCAGATCCTGCTGCTGCTGAGGGGTGCCGGAGGAAGAGGATGAGGAGAGGAGGCCTGATGGTGTCGGAGAGCAATGGCGTGTAGCAACACTGACAGTGACACCTCTAACTTTAACTTTCATTCCCTCCCATAGTGGAAACAAAATATTGTATGGCGTGCGGACATCAGATCAAACATGTTTCCAATAGTTTTACTTCAATAGACACTTGGGTTCTGGACCAGATTCAGGTTTGGGCTCTGATCCTCCTCAGACTGTTTAAAAGGCACTACATTTAATCCTGATTGTCTTCCTTAGTGAGAGGCTGCCTCTCTCTCGCTCTCTGTCTTTCTCTCACTATGTCTCGCTTTCTGTCTAATTGTCTCTGTCTCTCGCCCTCATTCTCTCTCTGCCTCTCACTCTCACTCTTTCTCTGGGTCTCTCCTCCCTTTCAAACCTACCTTCTATAACGTTGGTGGGCTTCCTTTGTTAGCGCTGTTGCCAGGCAACACGGCAAAGTGCCGTCGCCATGGACAACCAGCCTCTGTCTCTCTGTGATAGCAACACCATTACTGAGATGACAAGCCCCCCCCCCACACACAGCTTCCATCTTGTGGCAGATAATTTGACACAAACACAAAACATATTGCTGGATTATATGCTACCTCTCTCCACACACACACAAAACATTTCGCACACTGTATGATGTAATCATGTGACATTCACACACACACACACATAATCTGTGAAATGCTTTATTATAATTCAGCACGAGGTCACAGAGACGGAATACAAACACTTCTCTTCCTGCCTACAGCCAAGGGTGAGGGGGAGGGGAACGTTTCCTCACAATACCCCTATAACGTAAAAAACATAAGAAGAAAAAAGTAAACGTGGATGTACACCGCTTCCAACACGTCTTTGATGTGGGAGACATTTAGACTTCAGGGTGACTGTGGTGATTTTTACTGGCGGCCATGTTGCCTCCATCACTGCGGAGCATGCTAAAGCTAACACGTTCCCTGTCCTGTAAAAAAAAGGTTGTCAGATTTGACTTGCTTTTACTATCAAAGCAGCAAACATTTGATGGGTTCAGGTTCTAATGTGGTTCTGAATAAGTAAACAATAAGATAAATGTCCCAAAGTTCTACAGAAAGGCATGTTGGAAATGTTTTAGTTGTATTAGTGTGGAATGTTTCTGATCTGATCCCTTTAGCCTTAGCTCAGTTTGCAGTTCTTCACAGTTCCACAGTTCAGGGTCGGAGCCCAGATGGTTCTGGAAGGTTCCCTATTGGCTTTCTCCCTGTACTGAGCTGCAGGTGGGTTATCCTGTTCTGTAACATGGTCTCCATCATCAATACATTGGTATGTTCTGGCACAAAACAAGAACAAAGAGAGGCCGGTTCTGAACTCTCTCCGTCCCATTTAAAACTCGTATTAAAACACAAACTCGCTCTCTGGATAATGACATTGCTTCTTAATCCAACCTGCTAGACCACATACACGCATGACCTCATTCGCATTGTGATCTTTGACATGAGAGATCTTGAGGTTTAAACACAAAATCCACATAAGTTTCTAAAAGTCACGCGCGCACGTTATTAATTAAGTTACTTTGAATCAGGAGTCGCTGATACCGTAAATGTGTAGCTGCGCCAGAACGTGGGCATGCAGCATGTTTACATCCACGTTAACACTTGATTATATTCCAATTAAAACGTTTCTCAAATAATAGCATGAACTCTCAACGCATTCTTGATTTTGGAGACATTGGAGAAAATGTATTTATTGCATTAATCGCAGTATAATCAAAGTTTTAACACACACAAAACAGGCCTGAACAGTTACAAACATTTATGAGTGACACTTAGTCTTACTTTTAAAAAATAAGAGCAAAACGCATTTAAGACTAAAATTTGACTTATGAGCGGCTTGATGCATACTGGCCCGGTCTCCTCGTGGCTGCCTGAACACGTTAAACCTGAATAAATGTGGATCGGATCAGATCTGGAGAGTTCAGAAGCAGAAGGTTTCGTACCAGCGCGATCACACAGCTCAGTAAAGGGGCCATCAAAGTTCGTAGGAGGAGGTAGACAGAGATACAGAACAGTGATGTGGTAGCTGGAGTCCAACTGTAGAGATGGTTTAGTCCTTAGCAGTCCGCCTGAGGTTGCTTTGCAAATCCCGCTGCAGTGATTTTCGGTTGATGAATGGTTTGGTATAAACCTCGGACATTCCACTGAAGGTCCACCTGAGGCCTGATCTTCCTGGTATGGTAACGTGTGGTTTGTGGTTCGCTGGAGTGAGGAGGAGAACAAGGATGAGGAGGAGGAGTCAGTGTGACCACAGTGACCCCTCATTGGCTTCCTTGCTTGCAGGTAAAATGTGATCGTGTTGTCATTTTTACCACAACAAACTGATTCTGATTAGCTGTGACCAAACCGCCCCCACCCTCCTCCTCCTCTGTGCTGGCTCCAGGTTGTGGCTGAGATGGGATTTGTAGTCTTGCGTTGTCGTCCACGCAGTATGAAGCGATCGCCTTGTTGCAACCAGCCATAGTCCTTGGAGCCTGATTTGTAGACTGTGTGCATCGCCACGTTGTGACTTCCTGCTTGGCTTCCAGCTGTGATTCTATTGGTGGAGGGAAGGAGCTAGAAGAACCAACGGAATGCTTCGCCGGTCGGGACAGAGGGCGGCCGCTGAGGAAAGAGAGACAAAATGATGCTGTTTGGCAGAAATACCACTGACATGCAATGGCCTTCCTCCAGGGGGTGACATTAATCATGGGGTAATGACAAGGGTTGATTGAAAAGTCCTGAGCCATAGTGCAGTAAGCAGGTGTATAATATTTCAGAGAGTTAAAACATAATTGTGCATATACCTTCTCTGCTTCTGTGGTGCTTCAATTGAGCGCAGGGATTCAAAGTTCAAAGTTTTAGAGGTTCCCAAGCTGTGAGTTGGACAAACTTGGACTTACCTCCTAGAACCTCCCATGGACCATGCTCAGTGACCCATACCTGCCTCGAGAACCCATCCAATCTTATATGGGACCCTGGATGCTTCTCAGTGATAACTATAACTTTCTTAGAGACCCATCAGCTGGTTGGTACTCGCATCAAACTCGAGTCGTATCAGGTGCCGTACACACAAAGTGTGTAACAATAAGCAAAAGAGAGAGGAAGTCCACATCTGCATTTCAAAATAACTTTCTAAGATATACCAAGAAGCTGCTTCGGACCTCTACAAACTTATGTACTTGGCTACTTAGCTGGCTGCTATCCATGATTGTGGCTTTGATCTACTTTCACCTTTTGTGGCTCCTCACATGTTGACTCCTCCCCAAACACAAACAAATCCTTAATATGGAAGACATTTGGCCTCGGATGATGACATCATATCAGCCAAGGTGGATGTTTAATGATGAAAGCCCTCCAGCGCCATTGGCAGACGTTTGGCGAGTTAGACCTCTCTACTCTAGGCTCAGGACTTTCCAGTCAACCCCTCTTCCCATTGGGATTAACTGAATCAATGACACTTGCTGGGTGAAATCTGCCTTTTAGGGCATCATCAAAGAGATTGGATGAGAGATGAGGCAAGAGTGTGAAACTACCTGCTAACGCACACACACGCTCACACACACACACAGCGTTGTCACTCGTAGTTAGCCTCCACAGGTCCAATTAGCATGTAATTGAACGATTACAGCTGCTAATTCACTCTGTGTGTGTGTGTGTGTTTGTGTGCGTGTGAGTTGTAGCTGAGGGAGTAATTGGTGTTAGACGAGATTCCCACAGGAAGACTTGTGTGTGAGTGTTGTGTGTGTGTGTGTGTTTGTGCATATGTGTGTGTAGAGAGCGAGAGATGTATAGAGTGATCAGTGAGGTCAAGCATTAGTGTCAATGATTTATTGATTTACATTAATTCTCATCACACACACACACACACACACACACAAGCAGATAACATAAATATCCTCCCCTCTCCCTATCTGTCTTTCCCTTGCTTGCTCTATCGCTCTGTGAATCAGTGGAGCTGTGTGTGTGTGAGTGTGTGTGTGTGTGTGTGTGTGTGTGTGTGTGTGTGTGCATGTGTTGGCAGCCTGCCAAGCCTCAGCAGGGATCGAGCTTTCTCTTTTCACCGCCCACCATCTGCACAGTGCTCTCTCACTCTGTCTCACACACGCACACACACACATTCGCGCACAGATTCTCACACTCTCAGCAGGGTAAAGCGATGCCTTCCAGCTCATGTCTCGCTGGCGGTGATCTGGGTTAAGTGAGCCAGGCCACACACTCGAGTGAGCACACACGCGCACACGCACGACACACACACACACACACACACACACACACACTCTCTTTCTCTTTTATTTAGCCATTTAGAAAAGTTTAGATGGTCTTTGTATGTTCACTCTCAGGTGTGTGTGTACCCTCACCTCCAGCGTGCCGCCTCCTCCTCCCCCTGGTTTCTTCTTTAGCTCTTCACACTTCCTGAACTTGCAGATCTGGTGACCCGTCTTCCTGTTGCGGCAGGACGAGCAGACGCCGCAGTTGATCAGCCGCCGGCATGGCCCGCACACACCACAGCGCTTCCTCTTCCTCTTAGCCACTGTCCCTGACGACGCAGATGAGGCCACGCCCCCTCCTGTCACACCCGATGTGGGCGATGAGGAGGAGTGGCAGGGAGAGGAGTTGGCGTGCTGCTGGCAGTCCGTTAACGCCCGTTGGCCGCTTGTCATCTGGAATGCACTGCCAGTGTCCGAGATCCCACCCCCTGCTGACCCCATCGCCATGACGATAACCCCGGGTGGTAATCCAAGCCCACCCAGGAAGCTGCCACCCATCACCCCTCCACTATTGCAGCTCCCGCCCTCTGATAGGCCCATCATATCTGGGTGGGCGTGACCCTGCCTGTTCATGACACCGCAATCTGCCCCGCTGCCGAAACCGGACAGGAAGTTTCCGTTGCTAGGCGCCATTGGGTGGTGGTGTGCTGTTCCCTGTGTGACAGGAAGCGAGGTGGCACCGTGTCCTTGTTTTTCAGCTCCTCCCTCCTCGCTGTTCCCCCCACCCCCCCCTGCTGACCCCCTGCCACCCTGGTGCATGCTGGTGCCATGTGGGTGAGCGGAGGCCATGTGACCCGCTGTTGTAGCCCCAGCAACAGAGGGGTGGTGGTGGTGGTGATGTGCTGTGGTGGCAGCGGCTGCAGCCGCCGCGGCTACAGGTTTGGGTCTGCCCCAGAACATGGCTGCTGGGTGGTTCACGTTCATGTTGTCGTGGCAACCCCAAGGAGCCGTCGCCATTGCTCCAAGCCGGGCGGCGGTGGATGGGAAGATGGGGGTGGCGGCGGCCAGACGCGCCGCCAGTTTGGCCGACTGAGGGAAGTTGGTGACGTTCATGTTGACGTTGGTCTTGTAGAAGTTGGCGATGGACGAACGATAGCGATCCATCTCTGTGGTGTAGTCCAGCATTGGCGCCAGGCTCGACACCTGCAACCAATCAGGAAAGACCTGCCTCAATGTTTAAAGTGGGACGCGGTTTGTGTTAGGGTTAGATTTTCAGGAAACTAAACATGAAATAAATCACAGACATGTTTTTACGTGAATTGGAACGTTTGGGAGATAAGTGGATTTAGCACTAGGCAAACCTCACAGGACAGGACAGTTGTATGAACCACTGAAAAATAGGGACTATTTTCAACTGGACTGGTCACAATTCATTGAGGCAGAAATCTCCATTTATGACCTTGAAAGAATTAGGAATGTGATGGTGGGAGGAGCCAAAGTTTCTCATCTACCTTTTTTCGCAATAATTTCATGCATTTAAAAATGTCAACGTGTGTCATAATTTGTTAAAGTGCGAATTCCCTCTTTCCCACAAAGTTGTGAAACGTCACAAAACGTAAGGGGAACTGTTGGTCTCACCTGTCCCTGTCCGGCGTAGCCATGGTGATTTGGGTGATGGTGGGAGGAGGCGGAGCTTCTCTGGAGCATCGAGGTGAGGTCGCTCTCCACGCATACACCGCTCGTCACGCCCGACATGGCCACATTCATGCAAACACATACAAACACACGCACGCGCTCCCTCACAGGGGGGAGCTGACAAGCAGTCGGTTTGGTGCGGATGACTTGCTTTACTCTGCGAATGGAAACAAAGAGACATGTGACGTTAGCGTTGAGGTAAAGATGGAGCATCATCATTACATCCTCAAATCTGTCCACAATAATTTGTTTTTCATCCTCTTACTTCCTCTTCTCTGATTAAATGAGATCAAATCTCCTCTTAGCTCCACACCCCCTCGTCCTGACCTCCCCGAAATCAAACAGTAGACGTAGTTGTTTGTGATGCTTGAGTTTTTCTGACATTTGAGCATTTCCGTTTTAAGATTTTTCTGTTCGTAACTTCAAATTGCGGGAAACACAGGTCAACCGCACTACTGAGACTCGTGATTGGTTTGTCGGAAACAGCGCCATCTAGCCTATTTCATGCTAAGAAGTGGAGGGTATGATCATGTGGCCCGTAAGGTAGAATCAATAAGTGAAAGGACACCATGAAAGAGAAGAAAAGACAAAAAAGCTAAATCAGGCAAGGAAGGAATCCACCTGAATCCTGCCATGGTGCCTCTGAGCAAGGCACCAGCATAACCTCTGACCAACTCACACAGACACGCAGGCAGGGTAACACAGCAGATGCAACACAGATGGTCAAACCTGATTGTGAGGCGCTCAGTGTGTGTGTATGTGTGTGTGTGCGTGCGTGCGCGCGCGCGGGCGTGCACGATCTTAAAACGTGTGAATGATTGCAAGTAAATGTTTGTTTGTGTGGTTTCACACACACATTCACAAGTGAGAGTGTGTGTGTACGAACGTGTTTAGTGTGTGTTTGGAATCGAGAAACAGCGTGCAGCTTCCAAGGAGCACGAGTGTGCCTCCGCTCTGTGTGTGTGTGTGTGTGTGTTTGTGCGCGCCTGTACAAGCCCGTGCGTGTGTGTGTGCGCGTGTGTGTGTGTGTATCCTCCACCCACCCTCCCCCTTTCCTCCCTCGAGGCGTAACTAATTACCCTGTCTGGTCAACCGGGCCAGCATGAGCTCCGACAGAAGGTCACGGTGGCCACCGGCCGCGAGGGGGAAACGACTCTCCCACGCGACACATTAACCCCCCCCCCCCCCCTCCCCCCTGCGGCGCAGCGCGAGGAAGGAAGGGGGAGGGAGGGGGGTGTAAAAAAAAAAAACCCCACTCACACACCCGATAAGAACCGATAAATACCGTAAACACAGCATGCAGAGAGAGGGAGGAGGAGAAAAGGAGAAGATGGACGGCGCGTGCCGCTGCTAGCTAGCTACTTACCGGGCCCGCGAGGAGGAGGTGGAGGAGGAGGGGAGGAGGGGGAGGAAGAAGAGGAGAGGATGGAGGAGAAGGAGAGGAAGAAGGAAGGAGACCGTCTGGGAATTAGCCCGCCACGGATCATGGCTGGCGGGAAGGAGAGAGAGAGAGAGAGAGAGAGAGAGAGAGAGAGAGAGAGAGAGATGGAGAGAGGGGGGAGAGAGGGATTTGTCTGACGGTACCGAGGAGAGAAGGAGGAGGAGGGGGGTAACGGATAACGCAGAGGGGGGGGGGCGCGGATGGATAATCACCTGGGCTTGGCACGAGCAAGTGAGGGAGCGAGAGAGAGAGAGAGAGTGTGTGAGGGAGGGAGGGGGGGCGTTAAATCAGTCAGGAAGCAGCGGCTCCGTGGAGACCCTGCAGAGGCGGGAAAAAAAGAGAAGAGGAGCTCGAGGAAAAAAAGAAGGAAAAAAGACACGAAGAAAAGAGGAGGAGTGGGGGGGGGGGGGGGGGGGGGGGTGATTAATGGCGGAGGTTATACGAACGGATACGTGCGTCATCCTCGTAAGGCGGGAGCGTGAAGTGAGTGAAGTGGGAGGGGGGAGGGTGCACGCGATCGACGTTGAATAGCGGAAAGAAAATGGGGGAGCAGTTAAGTCGTCCATGAGGAATCTTTACTCAAATAACCCTTCAAATACATGCCTCTTTTTGTTTATTTCATACCATGTACTGTTTGTATTTACTTTTTAAAAATGTATTCTTTTTATTGATAAATATATTCTATACATACATTTCCTTACACTTAGACGTACATTCATTCATTCATTTCCTTACAATGACAATGATTGTATTGTTTGCAAAAGTAAATAATATATTTATATGTTACAGAAAAGGACACATGACCAAACCATAATTTTCCAGTTGATCGATAAGTCTTGGGCCTATTTGTGCTGTAAGGATTTATCAGTCAGATCTTGCAACTACGTGTGTGAAAAACACTCACATTACATCACTGAAATTTTATACAGGCACTGACAAGCTCAGAATTTATCAATCAGCCTGTCGAATACGCACAAGACAGATTTAGCTCCATTAGACTAAATTACTCATTAAAGAAACCCCAGTTTCTGTGGTTGTTGATGGGTAAGATGATGTCTGATGATAAGTTGTGAGCCTAGACATTACACAACTTCTCAATTCATTAAAATGGCTTAATACTTGAATTGACTTGACTTGACTTGAATTACTTATCAATCAACTGTTCACACACACATTTGGCTTCATTAAACTTATTTGTTATTGTTAATAATAATAATAATAATGTTGTTGTTGACAAAAGTAGGATTGACTGATAAATTGTGAGGCCATTTCTATACATGTACTTCCTAAGTACTGCACACCTTCCCAATGCATAATGGGAAAGGCTTATTATTTATCAATCAGAACTTCACACACCTTTATAGGACATTGGGCTCCATTTATTTGACTGAACGACCCAGCTGTCTGTGGCTATTATCGTTGATAGGTTGTATAAGGATTGAATGATAAGTTGTGAGCCAATTTATTTAAGGATCTATCTATATATTATACAACTTCCTGGTGCATTATGGGAAAGGCTGACTACTTATCAATCAGCGCTTTTAACGGCAACAACCAGAGCGCCTGTAACGCTACACAAGTAGCTGAAGCTCGCCATCCAGTGGAAGAATTTGGTAAGCACAGAACAGTCATCCTTGCAGACTTTCTGTTTTTCTTTGTGTTTTATTTCTTTCGTTTTCTTCCATGTCTTGCTCTCTTTTCTTTCGCTCTTTTGAGTGAAAAACAAAACAAACTCTCTCGAATGACGCTGAATCTTGCATGGTCTGTTGCAAGCAGCCGTACATGTTTATGACTGCGGCTAATTGTTTAGCTCTGTTCAGGTAACAGCTAGACACAACCAACTATAAGAAAATTCAACTTAGTATATTCAATTACATATTTGTATAAATGTACAGTATAACAGTATCGAACACCTCTTCCGGGGGAACTACAGGAGAGCAGTTGCGTTGGTGGTATAGTGGTTAGCATAGCTGCCTTCCAAGCAGTTGACCCGGGTTCGATTCCCGGCCAACGCAGTCTTCTTTTCAACCCGAAACATTTTTGTTTTTACATTGTATTTCTAGATTTTTGTAGAAAAAAGTCAAGAGTTGGACAGGCGAAATCCATAAGAGAAGGAAGTTGTGGAATTGGAGGTAGGGATGTAATTGACATCCCGCAAACACGGCTGCTAGTTTAATCCATTATTTATTAAAAACAAACGCTGAAGCAGGAATATAATATGATCCGCTGTAGTGCCAATGCAATGTACTAATGACAGACAGACAGACAGACACACAGACAGACAGATAGATAGATAGATAGATAGATAGATAGATAGATAGATAGATAGATAGATAGATAGATAGATAGATAGATAACTCTGCGTGTAAACTAAACTCCGCTAACTTGGATATGGGAAAAATAAATAAATAAATAAATGAAAACCTCTTGTTGCTAGGAGCGGCAGCCTCCCGTAGCGCAGGCTCTGATTGGCCCACGGTCTGTCACCTCGGGCCAATCAGATCTCAGTGCGTCCGCCATGAGAATCCATAATCTGTTTTTTAATCATTACTACTACAATTTATTATCGATGTCAGAGGATTGAGAAGGTTGTGTTTGTTTCGTTTATTCCACCCATGTTGTACTGCTACTCGTCAATGTATCACCCATATTAAGCTGACAACTGGGTATATTTAAAGTAATTATAAATCAAAGTGGCATATTATTCTGTTATTGTTATTGTTACTGTTAATTGTGTGATGAATTTGCTGCTGTTCGGTTACATTTAGACGATTTCCAGTATATTCGTGAAATCGTCTGTATTTTCAAAGACTGACAGCAGCAGGAGGCTCGGTGCCGTTACCGGCGGCGGGGGGCTGTAATGGCGGACTATCAGGTTTTTACAACGAGAACATACAGCTCTTCCGGCTTAGGTAACGTGTGTTTTGTCTTTCAGAATAGAAGCCCGGTTTGTGGCAAAAATACAACTTCGGATCGAGTTAAGAGAAAGTGTGTTTCTTATTCAAGGGATCGCACCCCATCATTTAAGGTCCTCAGTCTTCAAAATAACTGGGCGTTTTCGAGGGATTTACAGACTTCTTGGAAAATATTTTAGGGTTAAAAGGAGCTACAGTGCTGTGAAAAAGTATTTGCCCCTTACAGATTTCTGTTTTGGCACATTTGTCAAACTTTAATGTTTCAGATTATCAAACAAATTTTGACATCAGACTTATTAAGGGGAAAAAGCTATTCAAACCAACCTGGCCCTGGGTGAAAAAGTTATGTCCCCCTAAACCTATTACCTGGTTGTGCCACCCTTGGCGGCAACAACTGCAATGAAGCTTTTGCGATAACTGGTAATGAGTCTTTCCCACTGCTGTGAAGGAGTTTTAGCCCACTCTTTTTTTTGCAGAATTGTTTTAATTCTGCCACATTGGAGGGTTTTCAAGCATGAACCACAGCATCTCAATCGAGTTTAAGTCCGGACTTTGACTAGGCCACTTCAAAACCTTCATTTTGTTTTTGTGGAGGCGGACTTGCTGGTATGCTTCGGATCTTGGCTTCTGTGGTCTCTTATGCCATAGCATGTTTTTTGTCCTGTATAAAGCATTTTGTAGTATTCCGGAACTATTATATTTGCAATTTACTGATGATCTTACGCCAGAGTGGGCTCTTATTCTGAAGGCCACGCATGGTAGACGGCGGAAGTGGGGTGCCTCGTGCCACGGGCTTGACGTACCGCTGCGCTGATGGCGGCGGGGCTGGCGGAGGGTCGCACCGAGGAGGGAGAGCGAGGAGGCGGAGAGACGGAGAAAGGAGGCCCCGGCACAGAGCCGAGACACAGCAGCAGCAGCAGCAACAACAACAACGGAGGAATCAGCAAACAACAACAACAACAGGCAGTGGAGGGAAGCGGCCGGCCCGTACACAGCATGATGGAGCGGTACGACTGTTTTGGTTTGGTAGCTAGCTTTTAGTTTTTACCGTTAACGGCAGCAGTGTTAGCTAGCAGCTACATTAACGTATGACCGTAGGATAACTCAGTTTCGTCTTAAATTAGCGTGAAATTAGCTTCTACCTGTTGTGATTAGATATAATTGAATTGTGCGTGTATGCGCGCGCGTGTGTACGTGTTTGTGTGGCCTTGTCACATGTGTGCGTGTGCATGTGTGCGTGTGCGTGTGTGTTATTTTAGAATCCCAGGCCATGACTTGTGACGTTTACTATGCTGTCATTTCATGGCTATCTGCTTGACGTGTGTGTGCGCGCGCGTGCGCGTGCAGCACTGCAGCATGCAGGCAGAACTTGGCCTCTGTGAGAAACTCTTTGCAGACCACCAGCGTTTGCTGTGAGCCCAGCTGAACTCTTGCCTTTACACTGCAGCGTGTGAATGTGTATTTATGTGTGCGTGAGAGATAGAGGGAGTGTGTGAGCGGGGGAGTGTGTGTGCTGCTGAGAGAGGGAGCATTGTAGGTTTGCGGTTGGGGTCGGCGCAGTGATGAATATCAAACAGGTCTGTAGTATTGGACGTTTCATCTGTGTGTGTGTGTGTGTGTGTGTGTGAGAGAGAGAGAGAGAGAGAGTGTGAGTGTGTGAAACATACCGCTGTCATTGTTTATCAATCAACAATTGTCTTTATTCTCTCTCGCCTTTCTCTCTAGTTTGGGACCTCCTATTGGCTATCATCCCGTCTTGCTCCACCAGCCACTGCACTACTGCCACTGCATTACTACTCATAGTTTTTAAAAGTAGTATTCAGCATTAGTAGCTGTATAAGCTTTGATTTAACTTTCCCAAGTGAATCAGTGACAACCAACTGTCTGCTGACGGTGCCGGATACAACACTGATATCTGTAATTTTCTGTTTTGAGTGCTTATGGACTTGAAAGAGCGACTATTCGGAGTTACCAGGATTGTCACATGGACTTTTGGGGGCCCCTTGATGTTTTGGGGCCCCCCCAGATTCTTCCTCCTTCCTCTTGATCTTCTGTGAAATTTTTCCTCTAACAAAATTGCTAACACCCCCCTATAAGTTTCTGTTAAACTCGAAAGAATCTTGGCTTGAAGATGTAGTTTGGCTCCATTCAGGATTTCAACTTTGTCAGCTAACATCTGGTTAGCGGCTAGTGGCTGGCAGGTAGCTGTGGCGTGGGGCTAGGTCCAGGCAGAGCAGGGGTGCGATGGAGTACCACTCTGGTGGTAGCCTGCCCCTGCTGGGGAGACCGCGATACTGCCCTGGTGCCAACGCTAATGGAGGGTACCTGTGTGAAACCGGACACTGCTGTGGAGAAACAGGTTGCTGCACATACTACTACGAACTCTGGTGTAAGTTTACTCACCTGTTGTACTTCAGTCATTGGAATTATCATGGGTGTCAAAAAATGTATGCTGAGGCAATTGGAAATGTGAACATGCAAGTACATCCAGTCAACGCAGTCTGAGTCGAGATGCAGTTGCAGTCTTAGCTGAGTTGGTTCGCTCAACAGATACTTTTCACATAATTTGGCAATGTGTCAAAAATCAGCTGCAATCGTGTAGCACATATAAATAGTTCCTGCACTGTGGGGAGAACGCATGACCTGTTGGGAGTTTGTTGATCTTGCCACTCAGTCAACTCAGTCCACTCATACGCTTACTCGTAATAGTTTTAATGAACAGTGTGCTTCGTATTTATGAATGAAGATGGCAGAGTCGGAGGCTGGGACCACATGTTCATATTCGCTTCTGAGTAAGGCTTTTAATCGCTCAACGTTAACCTCATTGATACCATAGGTATTGAAGATCCGTGGTTATTTCACTGAAATGAAATGTGTGTATTTGAGTTGAAGAAATACTGAAACTGTTGCATTTTGTAGGAAAAATACAGACCAATTGAGGATATCCAAGAAGGTAATCTCAGCTGGTCAGGTCCTGAACTGAATGTGTGTGTTCATGTTTCAGGGTTCTGGTTGTTGTGGACCGTCCTGATCCTGTTCAGCTGCTGCTGTGCTTACAGGCACCGCCGAGCCAAACTGAGAGTCCAGCAGCAGCAGAGGCAGAGAGAGATCAGCCTGCTGGCCTACCAGGGGGCCAGCTCCTACCCGTCCTCCATGCTGGACCTCAGTGAGTCGCCTGTCTGTCTCTTGGCTGACGTTCATGTAAACCTCAAGACACAAGTGACATCAGTGGGGAACATGTTTATTCTAGTGACATGCCGAAACATTTCTTTGTTTCAGAAAGTTTTTTGCCCAGGAGAAATTTTGCTGAGAAAGCTTTAGAACTTATTTGTTTCTTATTAAATGTATACTATTTTTGTCTCTGCCATTACTATTTATAGATTTTTGTTCTCTTGAAACTCATTCTGCAACTGAAACGGCTCTCCTGTGTGACAATGCAGTCGGTTGTTTTCTCAGTGGAAATTTACAGCGCCGCTTTGGGCTGAAAGGGACATTTCACAGAATATCTCCATGAGTGTCAGTGTGTTAAGTGTGTAAGAGATTCAGCAAAACTCAGCCTTTATGCCTGCATTGTGGTCTATCTGCTCCGGTTGGTGTGGAAATTTGTCGCTGTCCCACTTCTACAGTGGATTTCATGCAGTTTGATGTTCTGAAGAAAAGACGACAGCTTGTCCATGCTAACAAAGTCAGCCTTTCAGAAATTCACCCCAAAAATTTTGAGGTGCACAAAACAATCAGATAAACAAACTACTCTGAATGCAGTGAGGAGAAGTGTATTTGTTCAAGCTTACTTCAAATAAAGCCCAAATAAAGGAAGATGAGAGAACTTTTTGTCCCGACACACTCTCGACCTTTTCATGCTCCGTTCATCTAAAAACGTAGCTCTACTCTAATGTCTATCTGCCTGTCTCAGGTTTCCTGGCATCTCTGAAGTTGCCGTCTTATGAGGAGGTGGCCGCTCAGCCCTCCACCCCTCCGCCCCCGTACAGCTCTGTGTTCACCACCCCCCGCTACCCACAACCCCCCCGCACAGTCAACCCTCACCTGCTGACACAGCATGGCCCGCTGCTGCACCACCATCCACTCAGCGACGGCCCCTCCTCCCTCAGCTCTGACAACAGGTATCTGAACAGTTCTTGAATTACACTTACATTTAAATAACTTTCTAAACCAATGAGGCCTGATGTATTTTGTTAATAAATTCATAAATTATGTGTTTGGGTCTCTTTCCTCTAGTTCGAGTTGTTCCTGCGACTCCTGCTGCCCGTCTTCTCCATGTAGCTCCTCCCTCTCTGCACCCATCACCTATGAGACAGACACAAGCCATGCCTCCACACCCAGCGAGGTTGCGCCTCTCGCTCGCGACGCGACCCTGGAGACCATTTCTGCTGCTGCCTCCTGTTTGGAGGCCGATGAGATGCCATCGGGTACAGAGAGGATAGTTGATATGGAAACTCCTGAAGCGAAACTTGCGATGGACCCAGCTGTTCCTGACACTGTTACCGTGGCAGTTGTTACCAGGGTCGCTTCTCCCCAGCCTCCGCCCTCTTCCAGTCCTGAGATGGTTCTTACGGTTGGGACAGCATCTCCTGTAATGCAACAGCTTGACCTGGTACCAACTACTACAAAAATCAGCTCCAGTAGCTCACTTACACCCTCTAGTCCAACTCTTGTTGACACAAAGGTTCCTTCTACCCTAATAATAGGCACCTGTGGTCCTAATGAGGGCCCCATAACTTCCCCTGTCCCAAAATGTACCCCAAGTCCAAGTACCCCAATAGCTAGTACTTCTAAAAACCAAACCCTGGAATCCCTCAATCTAACAAGAACAGATAAAACCAATGTTACAAGTAGCCCGACCTCAAGACCATCCCCAGATGCTGGCAGAGCTATAGTTCCAACACCTGAAACCCTTCCAATACTTTCAAACCCAATCCTTTCCCCAGACCCAGCACATTCAAAACCTACCCTAGGTCCAGACTCAAATCTTATCCTTACTCCAGAACCATTGTCCTCAAATTTTACCCCAACTCCATTGCCAGGACCTTCAAACATCACCTTAGATTTAGAATCAATTTCCTCAAGCCTTGCCCAAATTTCAGTGCCAGGACCTTCAGTTCTTATCCAAGATCTAGAAACTTCTGACCCTGTCATAGCTAACAAGCTAGCCTCCTGCTCACCCACTTCAAGCCCATATCAGACTCCAGCATTGTTCCCTAGCTCAGGTCTGACCATGGGTCCTCCCAGCCCAGCATCAGACCTGTCCTCACACCCCATTGCTGTGGCTGGACTTGTAAGTGGCCTGGATCTACCTGCATGCCCTTCACTGGTCCTAACTACATCCTCACAGTTGGACCTTGCCAATCTAAGCATCCAGCCTGGTTTTAGTGGCTCTGGACCATGCTGTGGTGTTGTCTCTAGTCCTCTCTCTTCTCCTGGTGGCTCAGTTTCGACTCCTCAACTCCCAGCTCCCACCACTTCCTCTTTCCCCTGCCCAGCTATAATGGTAAACCTTGAATCCTTGTCTTCCCCCGAAGCCCGGTCATCATCCTCACCCCTTCCCTCACCTCCTTCCCCTACCTCCACCTCCCTCTTAGCCCCAGTTTTACTCTTGGACCCCCTTACTGCTCTGCACCAGTCTGATCGAGGGACCACCTCAGCCTCATCAGGCCACGCCTCCTCCCTCTCGCCTTCGCCTCGCGCCACTCAGTCCCCCCCGAAACAGACTCTCTTCTCCCCCTGTGTGGACATCTTTGAACCGGGGCCTCCTAGCTGGGGAGAAGATGAGGAGGAGGATCAGGAGGAAGAGAACAACAATGATGATGACGAAGAGGATGATGTGGGAGCAGATGAGAGCCAGTACAGACACCGGCGCCTTACTGGCGACTCTGGAATTGAAGTGTGCCGATGTCGCGTGGAGGAAGAAGATGAGGAAGAGGAAGACAGGAAGGACGATAGCAAAGATGGAGGAGAGAGGGATAAAATAGGAAGTGGCATCACCAACCTCCATGATAGCGTGGACTGTCCTGGCCGAAGTCAGGCAACCACCGGGGAAGGACTCGCACTGTGTAACCCCACGTCTACCACCATGCTGTCATCTGAGGACTGCAGGGATGTTGTTATCGTCATGGAGACGGCCTGATTGAGATGTGTCATGGATCAAAACCATTCATCATCCAAGAAACAAGTTCAGACGGGCTGAACGTGTCCACCCTTCAGACTGTTTAAAGAACATTCTGTGACCTGGAGGCTGTAAACACAGATGGTTCAGATTGTGGATGACTTAACTAGTCTTGTTCTGCCGCTGTTATGAGTCAGACGAGAGCTGATTAGTCGTAGCAGACACGGTTCCAAGTAGGATGGGCTTATGCACGAGGAGAACAGGTGTTTTTAGTAAGTGGAGAGGTTCACTAAATTATTCATACATTATCACGAAAACTTAGAAGCCCATTGTTTAAGAAAGCTTTATTAGTTCCACATCGATCTCAGGCGCCTCACAAATCTCTCAGCACATAATAAAAATAAAATCTTTAAAGTCAACTCCGTTAGGGTTTCAGACAATGAATATTAAAATAATTAACATTTCACTGTGGCATTTTTAAGCTTAAGATTATTGAGGAATTTGTCCCAATCAGAATTCACTGAAAATTTAATCATGTCCCTTCACTCAATGCCATTAGACCTCTAATGTGGCTGTGAGGGGTTGAAAATAAAGTTTGTTTTCACAACAACTCATCTACATTTTGCGGACTGGAAAATGTCTCTCTCGTCTTCAGTGATGACGAAGGTTCTGAAAACGTGTTGTTGACAAATTGACAGTCAAGCCGAAAGAGAGGGACTCAACGTAGGAGGATGATTCAGCCTGACTGACAGCAAGGCAACTGATTCATTCATCAGGTAGCACACTTTGACCAGGGCAAGAGCTGAATGGGGTGGGCGGCAGGGGGACACTTTGTCAGACCTGACGGATTTGTGGTGGGTACGGAACTGGTTTACAAGTTTAGTGGAATGTTTCAGGGTCAGGCATCAGACAGGTTTTCTGTTCAGCAGAGAGAAGCCTTTTGTGTAACCAGAACAAACAGCGTGGACTTTTTAGAGACAACACAGCCACAGGGACACGTCATCCCTTCCGTCTTGGTCTTTCTGTCTCTGCTTCTGAGCGCAGATGCAACAAAACCTCTCACACTCAAGAAAACCCTACTGTAGGCTCTGTTATCTGTTCGGTTCTCTCTGTTTCATACGCGAGTCCACATTTGAACATTTAACATTAGGCCATAGTAAGCAAGTTAATTGAGGTAAGTAAGCTGTACGCCCTTCAGAGTATATTTTGAGTAATACGTATTTGTTAACATTTGTGAAGTCCTCGTGCCGGTGTATTCTGATCTATAATCGGCGAAGAATCAGAAATTTGTGATAAGCAATATTTTCCCATTCGTAAGAGTCTGTGTTTGTTTATATTGATATAAAAATACAGGACAAATACTTCACCAAGGTTCCACGATGAAGTAAGATTGCAGGTTAAAATTGCGTAACTCCAGTTTTGGGCGTTGTTGCATTTTAACTGGCAGAGCTAGCACTTTCTTATGTCTATGAAGCCGTTAAAAATCTCTCTAAACATCTTCCGTTAAACTAAACAAAGCAAAGATTTCAATGTAATGTTTACATCCACACTATAGTCTGATTTTTGTCCTTGATGCAATAACCTAAGTAAGTAGGATTCTGCAGTTTGCGCTACATTGCCTTAATTTTAGTATAATCAAAGTTTTAACATGCATGTAAATGTACTGAGTGACTAGTCTGGTTACTATTGACCAGTTTACACAAAATATTGGCCAATTTTGAAAAGTTTATTCCATGAAATGATGTTAATCATCCTGTGATATTCAGAACACAAGTACACTTGGAGCAGGTTACCATAATCTTGCAAGAATAATTAAATCCTCAAATCTGTCTGCTTGGACTATAATGAATGACATGTCCATCGCCCAAGTTACGGTTTCATGTTCTACCATTCAGCCAATAAGGAATTGTGTCAACTTGAGCTGTTGATAACAGAGCTGAATGACTATAGGCATCCCAATATATCCTTCATCTTATTTCCCATCAGTGCCACTGCTGCACAACTCCCTTTGCTAGAGTGTGATATATTCGGAAAGTTAAGTTTCAGAAATGACTTTTTTTTTTTGCCGGTTTCCATTGTACAATTTTTAATTTGACATCAAATTGCACAAAATGCAATTCAATGGATACCTCACTGCTGACAAATTTGCTTACAAATGTTGAGATAAATCAAAGTTATTCTTTGGATTCAACTTTTTGTTGTCCTAAACTGAACATGTAATGTGCGTTAACCATTGACATAAATGGTCTCGAGTGACATCAGCTGATTGGTATAAACACAGCTAGCTGGAACCGGGACGTTTCTGACTGAAGTTCTGCTTAAGGAAGAAAGAGACGTAAAAAGTCTGTTGTCTCTGAGTTAATCCATCCTGAGCTTATGGAAGCCATTGCGCCCAGAACACAGGGCCCCTAATGGATCTTTGAGCAACAACATCAAGTCATCTTATTTAACTTTTGCCAGTGGATACACCTCAAGTGTGGTTGATGATCCATGAACCCTGTGTCCATGCTGCATTAAAACACACATAACTGGAACTTCACAGGCTTTGGTACTCCTATTGCAAAGGACAGTGGGTAATGTTGACAGGTGCCCACAATGAACAAACCTTTGTTGGACTGAAGAATGTCTCCTCTGGACTGAATCGCGATGCTGTAACAACAGCAGCATTGCAGTGGACTGTCTCTGTTTCAAAGGTTTAGCCAAACTATTTCGTAGTGGATGTTTTCTGGACTGTTACCTCAGTAGCCACGGTAGTCGCTTTCGAATCCAACATGTACACGTCTGGATTCACAGGTGGATGGATACAAATCTGGTTTTCAGCAATTTTGGACCTGTGAGAATGATGTTCAAGTTTCAGGTTCTGATGTGGATCCAGGTGGAAGTGACATCTTCGGAAGGAGAATCGATACAAAACAGTTTGTAGAGACTGATGTTTGTAAAGGACCTCCTTGATAATGGTCAAAGGTGATACTGAGCCGTAGATGTTGTGGTTATTGATGTGGTTAACTGTGTTTTTGTTTACTTGGAACTAATAAGGTTATATATCTCCATGGTTACAGAGTGCCATTTCTACTTGACAACTGTTACTACTTAGCGTTAGAGCTGTTCTTGCTCTGTGTGGGTGTGGACTGTAGACCGGAATGATTGGAGAAAAGCCGTTTTAAATACCTGTCTGTAATTTATTCTCCAAAAGTTCTCTGATCGGCTGTGATGCTGATGTCGGCACCGATCTAATGTTTGTAAACGCAATCTCTTTCTTTCTGCTGAGCTGATCTCCGGCCAGCAGAGTTGGCCATCATTTCCCAGCGAATTGGTTTTCATCAAAGGTCCAAAAATCTCCCGTTTCCCATAGGCTGGCTTCATGTCAGCATGCCCGATGTCTGATGACAGTCCAAGTGTCCCAGACTGCACTGTTGCTTGACGAACATTTTAAGCGTATGGGTGACTGCCATAGTAACATTTGCTCAGTCTAATATCTTTCTTCTACCAAGCGATGACGCTCTGCTGAACCACTGTTCTATCTTATCTAGTGGTATGCTATGTTCCCATCTTTTGGCACGTAGCAAGTTGTTATCTAGTTGCCAAGCTACATCACGGGCAAACAGATGGACAAACAGAAAAGACATTTGACTGATTGAAATGTACTATTCCTGTCATCACTATTACAGAAAACGTTCTATTAATTTAGGCAGATCACGAACACTGATGTGAATCCATCTCTAGATTTCTGTCTTTTGACCCTTTTTGACCTTTTGAAACAGCGCCACCTGTTTTACAACAAACTCTTAAACTAAAATGTGAGTGTGTTGCTGTAATTGTAGAAGCCCCTCCCACATTGAAAGTTACATTTTTAAAATTTTCCCTTCTTCTCTTCTTGCTTCCTGTTTACATGAGGTGTGAGGAAGGAAAGAGCAGAAGAGAATAAATAATTTTCTTTAAAGTCCATTTATAAAACGATTGTAACAATGCTAATTATTAGTATTACTGAATTAATCGTGCGGGCGTGTGTGTGGTGTGTGGTGTGTGTGTGTGTGTGAGAGAGAGAGAGAGAGAGAGAGACACTTAACTAAACCAGCCTGTTCTAAAAGTGTGTGAAGATATACAGAATAAAAGCATCAAATCTACTGCCCGTCTGTCTTTTCACTAGCTGTCTGTCACTCATGTCATACAGCAGGAATCCCATTCATCCACCTGATGCAGATAACAGTAGAGAAACACCTTCAGATGATTAATCTAATCCTTTAGTGATGCAAATACTATCATGAAATCAAAGTTCTCTTTTTTTAGGAAATTGTTAGAGGAAAGACAAAAATCTTTCTCCCAAAGCTAATGATTTAAAACTCAAATTGAGCTCAACTATAGATAAATTTATGAATTATCCTGACATTCAAAAATAACAACTGAAAATTTGAGAATATCGTAAACTGGCATGTAAAGCTGACAAAATTTGACTTGCAAAGATTATGAAATTATCGTAAGCCTGTTTACAAAAATGAAAAATCTATATGGAAACAATATATTGGGAGGAAAATCACAAAACGTAAATGATTTCTAGATCATTTTCCCTCCTTCGTTCATGCATTCAAACTGGATAAAGTTAAGCTTTACCCAGAAAATTCAGCAAGGGGTCCTGTGGTGCAAGCGGATGGACGTTTTCCTGTTCACACACCAGTACTCGGCAAGTGGATACAGTGCTGCAGCATGTCTGGCCGTGTGGCTTTATTTGTATAGAATATGCGTTTGTAAGATTGTATTTTTAGATGCAGATTGACCAAAATAGTTCTTCACCATGGCTAGACAATCTCAACAATTTGGTTGCTAGTTCAACAACTGTACAATGTTGTGTCTAATGACTACATGTATTTTAAAAAGCAGTTGCAACAAATTATTTCAGTAAGCAAGTAAAATTACAGTTACATTTGGGTTGTCTTTCCTGCTATATCAGTTATATTTGGTCTCGCCCTGCCAGCCCGCCCTTGGAGTGACCACAACCCTGTATGGTAGCGGCTGCAACACCACGCCCAGCCGCCCCTGCAGGTTTGGCGGAGGATCTCCGTCCGGTAGCCTGAAGCTCAATCGCTGGAGCAGAGAAGACAGGAAGAGGAAGAGCTCCACCCTGGCCAGTGATTCACCCACACAGACCCGAGGCCCCGCCCCAAACGGCAGGAAGCAGGAAGGTACGACCCGCTGGCCCTGGTTGTCAAGGAAGCGATCTGAAGAGGTGGGAAAAGGTGGGATGTGAGTGCTGCATAATGTTTCCCAACCTGTATTCTGACAGGGAAATGTGGAAGTGATGAAATCCTGCAAATACTAAAACATTTCTACACTTTGTTGGGTTATGTAGCCTCAACTTATGAACTGCAATGCCATGTTCAGACAAAACTGAGAAGGAAGTTAAACATTTCAATGTCAGAATACTTGTGGGAAAAGCAATAACAAGTGTGTGTGTGTGTGTGTGTGTGTGTGTGTGTGTGTGTGTGTGTGTGTGTGTGTGTGTGTATGTGTATGTTTATTTGTATGTGTGTGTGTGTGTGTGTGTGTGTGTTACCTGGGTTGAAAAGGTCCGGTTTGTCCCAGTGTTGTGGGTCATGGTGGATTGACCACATGTTGATCAAAACACGAGAGCCACGACGAATAGAGTGACCTCCAATACTACAGGAGAGATACAGAGAAGGAGGGAGACAGAGATACAGAGACGGAGAGGGAGAGAGTTGACACAGTTGAAGAGTGCATTCAATTATGTCAGTGATTAAGTTCAGTTATATGAATATGAGACAATTAAAAACTCCACTCTTTTTGCATAGTATTGTGTGCTCATGTATGTGTGTCTGTGTACCTGCTGTCATTCATTGCAGTGTGTGGGATCAGGACCGGGCTGACCGGTCTGATCCTCATGCCCTCGTTGATAACACTGTCCAGGTACGGCAGCCGGCCTCGATCTGACACACACACCGCTCGCTCGCCACCCACTTGTTCGTCTAGCTCCTTCTGCACACGCTCCTGGACCTGAGGGGGAGGGGCACACAAGACTTAAGAGTATGAGTACTGTGATCACTTGTAGTAGTATTGGTTGTGTTTCAGTGTAATCAG
>NW_027466931.1:275000-500000 GCF_046128005.1 Genypterus blacodes
GACAGCAGCAATGAGAGAGTGATAATCTTTAGAAATATGTCACCTCTGAGATTATAAAATATCAAAAATTAGTCAACATTATGTTCTATGTGAATCGTATATTCTGGAACTATGACATCACAGGGCTTCTGACAACTTGTTCTTCTGTTTGTCATTTTGCAAGGTTACATAATCGATAACCATTAATTGATTGAATCTTCGCCATAGAACCATTTGGAAGGTTTTCTGTCCCTCTTCTTAACAGAGTGACCCATATTATGTCTTTGAGGCACCTCCAAGGGTTCTTCAAATCATTATCTTCTCATCGAACCCTTGTCTAAAATGTCCTTTGTGGAACCCAAAATGGTTGTGCTGAAGGATGCGCATGCAGGCTGCATGCCGTCACTCGTGCTGCTTTCAGGTGATGTTGGAAATATAGAGAAATAGCAATTTTACAAATTACTGTCAGACAGCAGATGAGCTTGACAAAGTTCACAGCATTACATAACCTTTTTACCGTGTCGGCCTGACCTTAAACACCTCAGGTTTTATACTTCCATGTTTTAGTTGTTTCTTAATGAGCACTTGAATGCAGCACAAGGTTACCCTAATTGGTTGCCCTAAAAGTCTTAAAACTCCTGCTGCTTTTCCACCTATAAAGTTTTTATAGTACCGCGCCCAATTCCATTTGACATCTGTGGAATTGTCATCAATTTGCTGCAGAACTGATGCAAGAGTGTAGACTTATGATGTCATCACGGCAACAGGCTCAGGTCGTTTTCTGATTCTCGCCATGGGAACCAACTTTTCAGGTTCTGAACCAATTTACATGTGGTTGTGGCATATTTTCCTGAACCACAACGAAAACAGCTCCACCAGCCAATCATAGCAAAGGAGGTGGGATTACATCACCTGGGAGGATACACTCAGAATTGAAGTATTCACTTCTCCATATGTAGACATTTACCTTCCCCTTATCCCTCCATCTTCTCTGCTTATCCTTTCCTCACCTCTCATCCATGCATTCCTGTATGCTCAGAGGTTGTATAATCCCTCTCTCTCTCTCTCTCTCTCTCTCTCTCTCTCTCTCTCTCTCTCTCTCTCTCTCTCTCTTGCCGCAGTGAAGGAAACCCCTTCTCCCTTCTCTGTCTACGTCTCTCTCCCGTCTGTCCTTATATGGTATGGGGATACCCGCCGTCACGCCCGGATGCTGCCCATGTTTGGGCAGCTACGAAGCGCGCGGCGGGGGGAATCCCTCGCTCCGGCGTCGACCAATAAGGCCGGTCGGGAGTTACCTAGGAGACGGAGAGTATAAAAGCCGAGGAGAGCGAAGGGAGCCCAGCATCTTCAGCATCACCGACCAACAGAACAGAAAGCACCGAGAGCGGATTAATAACCGGGATTTTAACCGAGCAAGGGAATCACCAACACCGGCTGACCCAAGGCTGACACGGGTGGATTTACTCCCCGAAAACAACAACAATAACAACAACAACAACAACAACCCCGAAACTCTTCACACAATGCTTCTGGAACGAGAGGACAGCTTCATGTCAGAGCTGGAGGACGCGTGCACCGCCTGGGTGGACAGTGTGGGATCAAACCCCAGTGACGGAGCCGAATCTGATGTGGGCTCCCCTTTCTGCCAAGGTGTGTGTGTGTGTTGTCACTGCAGACTGCACGTTATTTTATTGATCAAATTTAGATTAACTCAATGCAACACGCGCTCCCTTAACATGAATGTGAAGGATCCTTTATTTATTGGCTGATATTGTCTGCATCTGTTGCATAACTGATATGACTTGCTAAAGGTGAATCTGCTACATTACAATCAGCTGTTTGTTGCAACTTGTTTCTGCTGCTGCAGATCGTATTGATTGTTTCTGTGTAGGCTGCTGAGCTGCTGCCCACTGAGGAGATATTATGCAATAATAACACCCCCCCCCCTTCTCTCTCTCTTCAGTCTTCTCTCCGGGAACTGACGCCTCAGACTCAGATTTCTTCTCCGACTTCAGCGACTGCTCCTCGGACACTCTCTCTCCTTCCCTGGGCTACTCCGGTGCCTTCTTTAGCGAACCACAGCCGGTACCGGCAGCAGGACTGAGCAGCACTGCAGACGCCATCCTCAACATGATCACAGAGATCGTCGGGATCTGTACCGAGATGGAGCAGCCGGGGGACGCCCCGTCCTCTGCGGCGCCCTCCCCAGCCGCAGTCTCTCCTTCTCAGACGCTCTTTTTCCCCTCTCCATCCATGGCTTCCAGCCCCAACCTGAGCATCTCTTCCCACGCTGCAGCTCAGTCGGTGCCGTCCGCCTCCATCTCACAGCCAGTGGTGGTTAAAAGCGAGTTTGCAGCCTCCAGCTGCAGCAGCGGATGTGTGCAGACTACCGCGCTTGCAAATGATGCACCGTACCCAGTCTGTGTCGAGTCTCTGCTCCCGCTTTCGGCTCTGGAGCAACAGGTGGATGTGGCAGATTTCATCGAGTCTCTGCTGAGTTCTGATGCCGGCCAGAGTGAGCTGAAGGCCGAGGTGAAGCAGGAGCCGTTGGGTTTGGAGGAGTGGCTGAAGAGTTTAGCACCGGGTGTCGGTGGGGATCCCGGCAGTTACGTCATCAGCCGACCGGTCGTCAAAACAGAGCTCGTGCAGAGCGACCTCATCTTCCACTCTCCCCCCTCCCTCCCCTCCACCCTGGATGCTCAGCTGCTCTCCTCCCTCCTGCAAGGCGCGTTCCCGATGGTCAACCTCACTAGCGCTGCAGGAGCGCCCAAACCCGCACGTGGGGGCAGGCGCGCTTCAGCCAAGGGCGCGCTCAAAGTGAAGCCGTTCCCGTGCTCCGTGCAGGGTTGCGACCGCCGCTTCTCGCGCTCAGATGAGCTGAACCGGCACGTGCGCATCCACACGGGACAGAAGCCGTTCCAGTGCGCTATCTGCGCGCGCAGCTTCAGCCGCAGCGACCACCTGACCACGCACACGCGCACGCACACGGGGGAAAAGCCCTTCTCATGTGACGTGTGCGGTAAGCGCTTCGCGCGCAGCGACGAGAGGAAGAGGCACGGGCGCGTGCACGTCAAACAGCAGCTTCGCGCACAAATGATGGCTGCCTACTCGCTGGCTGTGAACGCGCCTGTCGTCTAAACAACGGCGCGAGCCTTCATCCATTTACCGCGAGAGGGATCGTCAGAAGGTCCCGCTTCAAGTTTTAACCAACCGGAAAACGTCAGAGTGACGTTTGAGTGTGACGTCACATCGAAGGCGATTTTAAGTGAATGTGCTTGGAAGAGGCAATTTGAGGACTTTGAAATAGTTTCAAGTCCAGATTTTGGCGCATGCTAGACGGTTACATCACAGCTCATCTTGCACCCAGAGGAGGATTATGGGAGCTGTGAAGATTCACAGTTGAAGATGGAGATGAACAGAGAAGGAGGAGTATTTCACAATAAGACTGTTCAGGTCTGGATTTACCTCCTGATTCTCACGGTGCTTTGAGCTACAAAGGCTGTTTATTATACAAAAAACTCTTTATTTTGTGGTGAACTGAACGCGATGCACAACGGAGAGACTTAACAGCAAAATACACACAGTCAGACCGAGTTTGTCTTGTAAATTATTACTTTAAACTTAAACCCATTTATTTACTGCATGAGGAAACAGCGATTCTACGCTCTGTGAACGTGAATGGTGACGTCAGAATGTCGCACAACGTGATTTTTGTTTCTGTTGCTCCAGAGTTGAAAGGTTCTCAGAGTTTTACGTGAAAACGCTTTATATTTGACAAATATATACAGTATATGTTTGTAACATATTTATATTTTTCTAAATTGTTTGTCTACCTCTTCCTGTCATGTTGTTTCAAAATAAGAGTGTATATATTTCTACAAACGCTGCCAGATTTCTATGGCGGATTAATGTGCAATGATGTCACTTTTCTATGAAATGATTGTAAACGGACGCTGAATGAACTTTATTATATAATCTTCATTCTGAAATGTCAAAGCAGGTTTAGAGCCACAGAACCCATCTGTTTGTGTGCTGTTGCATCAGAGGATTGTGGGATATGTGGTCCTGGTGTTGTGTTAGCTCAGTATGAGCTGAGCCTGAGTAGCACACATGGCTGTGCAGCTTTACGTTCACCTTGAACTGCATGGCAGCTGTCAATAAAACTCACGGAGAGGAAGAACACGAGTACAGTCTGATTCTTCATCTTCATGACTCTCACTATCATCATCATCTCCAAAAAACAGGACATCTATACACTTCTTCATTGCTATCATCATCATCATCATCGTCATGTTTCAGACAAGACAGCGGAACAGTATGGAGTTCATCATCGTCATCATTATCTTCTTCATCATTATGGACATCATCACTATCATCTGTCAATATTACCTGGAGAGTACAGTCTGCTTGCTGATCATCATCGTCGTCGTTGTCAGACAACTGAGAGGTAGAATATAATCATGATCATTACAATGGGCTTCATCATCAATAGACCTCAGGCAGGAAGCGCATGGTGTGCTTTCTAATCATCATCGTCATCATCATCATCATCAAAAAACACTCAGAAAGGAAGAGAACAGAGCTGCTTCTTCAAAATCGTCATCATCACTGTGAGCATCATCTTCATCATCACTGTGTATCATCCGTCAATGAAACCAACAGAGGAAGATGATCATCATCAGCCTCATCACTATGATCATCATCTTCTTCATCACTGATCATCATCTATCACTATATTCCACAGACAGGAAGCATATAACGTAGGGAAATCATCATCATCATCATCATCATCATCATCGTTCAGCCCATCTGTATCAGCGAGACCTCATTCTCATCCTCCACCTTACCATCAACTTCATCACCCTCTTCACCAACTTTGTCTCTGTGGGTATGTTTTTCCTCCTCTTCATCATCATCATCATCATCACTCCTAGCGAGCTCTCAGTACGTCCTGCTACAGTGATCAATAGACTGCTGTTGCTAGGCGACACACTGGTTGTTAGTTCTCTCAGTTTGTCCAGTTTGACAAGCTGTGATCTCTCTCTGTTTCCACGGCAACGGTCCGGAGACTCAACTTTCATCTTGCTAATTTCCACTGTGAAAACGCACAAGCTGCTCCGTGTAACTCTCCACGGTCAAGCTCACCATCAGGTTCTTCACTACTAATCATATTACTCACGATATTGATTATGTAAATCATTATTCAGAGCTACTGTAGAAAGAAGTAACAATTTATACAAATTAAACACGAGACATTACAGAAATACAAAGAAACGATAAATCAACCATCTCTCTCTCTCTCTCTCTCTCTCTTTCTCTCTCTCTCTCTCTCTCTCTCTCTCTCTCTCTCTCTCTCTTTCTCTCTCTCTCTCTCTCTCTCTCTCTCTCTCTCTTTCTCTCTCTCTCTCTCTCTCTCTCTCTCTCCCTCTCTCTCTCTCTCTCTCTCTGTCTCTCTCTGTCCCTCTGTCTCTCTGTGGCCTCACACTTTCTCCCTGCAGACCCTTGACGCCCTCCAGTGTTCACCAGGCGACACTGCAGCTCTCCTGACAGGTCAGTTGTTCCCATTTGAGCCATAGAATGATTGTTTCTTATCAAAACTGGAGCGGACGTAAAAGGCGATCGATTTCAGTGTTTTAAACTTGGAAAACAATAATTTGTAAATTAGACGAATTATTACACAAGACTTGTTCAGGACTCAAAAACTTACTGTAAACAGAACATTACCTAAGTATTTTGTCTCCGCTAGAATCACAATTTTCTGCACAATTAATACATTGAATGGTTAAACGAAATTGCTAGGTAAATACTTGTTTCAAGGTGTCATAAGATTCATTATGATGGTATTTATCAAACACTTTTTCAGTATTTGAAAATAGTTTAGCACCTTTTATGAACGATGACTTCTAGAAATGTATTTCAATAATCAAATTCACTATAAATGTATTACATTCTCCAGGCTAGCATTTAGCTTTCAGCATCCGGTCATCATGACATCATCATCAGAGCGCGCGGCTGCACGCGGGCACACGCAGTGACGATGCTGCCGCCGCTGCACGAGACCATCACGGCACCGGAGGTAGCGGATCAATATAGAGCGGAACGAGCGACTTCCTGACCGGGAAACCATGGTAACGAGTTTTACGATGATGCTGACACGCGGACAGATGAACGTTTAGCAGCGGTAAGAGTGAAATGATTAACCCTAAAGATTCATGCGCTCATAGACGAAGGAAGAAATGTGTGTGTGAAATATTTCTGTAAAATTCATCCAATACATGTGTATAATACGAAACAGAATAGCATATAAATAAATATAACAACAATTTAAAACTATGTAAAGAAGCATCCAGGATTTTACGGCTGGATTTGAGGCGTTAACATGGATTATAATCGGTTATTTTAGGAAAATGTTAACCGATACAAACGAATCCTCCTTTAAATCTGTTGCTGGATTATATCCTTTATATTTACTGCACTGCATTAAAGGCTTGCAGTGTTTTCATTGACTGTCTCGAGTTAAAATCAGTGAAGTTTGAGTGATGGGAGGAAGAAGTATGACATGGATCCCATACACTCAATCATTTCCTCCTTCATGATCATCCATTCATGCGTAACATCCTCTGCACACACACATACACGCAGAGATGCATGCCTCACTGGACGATTAGCTTCACAACACACACGTGTCCCACTAATGTCAAACCCAACAGGCAGCTCTGTGGGAATGTAACAACAAGAGCGCTTCTCTCTCTCTCTCTCTCTCTCTCTCTCTCTCTCTCTCTCTCTCTCACACACTCTCACACACACACTCTCACACACACCTTAGGAAGCTGACCCAAAGATTCCAGCCTCATTAAATCTTTATTTCTACTAAATCAATTATGTAGAGACCTTTATACACACACACACACACACACACACACACACACACAGACACACACACACTCAGTGACCTAGTTTTTCCCCAGGTTTATATACTTGTATGTGTGTGTGTGCCTGCAAAAGTAAAACACAAATTGCACATACCAATTGTATAGGTTTAGCTTATGTTTGAGATAGTGCTGTTTCTCATCTAACACTGATATTACATCAACTAATTCTACAAAATTACTACCTCTCTTACTATTACTACTTCTGTAACTGCTGTTGCTATTTCTGACACTACAACAATCAATTCTTTATTGCTACCATTACTCATGTTAGTATGTAAGGATGAAAAAACTCACACCCTCATATGGACTGAGATAGTGAACTGTGTTTTATCTGACTCCATTAATAAATAAGAATGGCACTGTGATTTAGTGATGCTAAGTTAGCTTTACAGAGAGGCATGGCACAATAGGAGTGAGAGGAAATGTGGATATGTTTACTAACATGAGCTGATAGCTGACATTACAGTTACAGTTACAGTTACAACAGCTGAGACATTGGTAAACAAAAGTGATACAAATGACAAGAAGAATGGAAAAGGAAATAGAGTGAAAGAAACAGCAAGACAAGGAAAGGATCAGGGAGAAAGAGAAGAGCCAGGGAGAAAGAGCCCCTGGTAGAAGAGCAGGAGGTAGAACAGGGGAGGCCCTCTTCACAATGCCCTCTTAAATACCCTTATCCTGGACATTTACATACTTTTGCCATTAAGGTTAGCCCTGAGATTCCTTTGCAGTCTGTGTAAACACTTATTAGAAACTGGACAACAACAGACCCAAACACAGTTACATAAACACTAAAATTAAAACTATTACAACTAAATAATGGCCGCATTTTGAGACGTCCATAGAGGTTTAAAGCCAACAGGCCGACTTCTGTCTTGTGTGCAGCAATTTGGATGTCATTTTTTGTCTTACAAGTATTTCCTTTAATATTGTCACTAATACTACTGTAGCTGCTGTACACTGATGCGTTCCTCTTCTCTCCTGCAGTGCAGTTACTCCCTGGTGAATCATGTCCTCCTCCTCCTCCTCCTCCTCATCAGAGCTGCCCTACTTCTGCCCTCGCTGTGGTGACAAGTTTCGATTCTCCTCTGTGCCCGATCTCCGTGCTCACCTGGTCAGCCGACACACCTATGAAACCCTGCTGGTGCTCTCGAAGGTAACACGCACATAAATACACTTGGTACTGCGATGAAACCACTGTAATCAATAGGCTATGTGAAGTAGCAGAGTGTAGTTTAGTTTTGGCGCCCCCCAGTGTTTTGTTGTGGTAACGCCCTTTCTCTCAGGCTCGGGTGAGAAGCTCCAGGTCCGGTGCTCTCCTCCCACTCCCCGGCCCCGGTGTATCCCAGAGACGGAGCTCCTCTCTGGGCATGGAGCCGCCCGGCCTGCCCTCGCCTTTGGCCTGTCTGGATCTTGCCACGTCAGCTGCTTCAGTGCGGATGCTCAGGGAAATGTTCTACTCTTCCAACCGTGGTCTTCCGATGGCAGCCATCACTCCAGAGGGCCCCTCCTCCACTTTGGCCCTCTGTGGCTCCCTGGAGCTGCTCACCCGGGATAAACTGAGTGAGCAGGGGGTACGGCTGGGCCTGGAGTTTGGGTTCTACCCTGTCAGTGTTGGGCTGGAGGAAAGGCTAGGGTTGGGCCTGGAGCGCAAGATCACCTGGATGTTCACTGAAGTGGAGGAGAGGGTGAACCAACGCGTTGCACATCTGAGGGCAGAGCTGCAGAAGAGGGAAGCAAAGCTAGAGCAGGAGAGGAGGGACAGGGAGCGACTCAGAAGTGAGAAACAGGAAGTGGAGGAGAGAGCGGCCTACCTGTCCAGACAGGTAAGGAGGAATGCTGATGCTGAGATGTTACCATGGCAAATTAAAACATACAGCACAAGACATATATATAATCTTTGGTCCAATAGGTGTCTGCTGCCATGGCAATGATGGAGGGATTACAGAAAAATCTGGAGGGAAGAGAGAGAGAACTTGGCGAACGACAACAGTCAGTCATCTGTTTCTGTCCATCACTGCTTTCTAAAATCTGTCTATTCCTCCTTTATTTTGGTCCAGATGACACGATTCTTAACGCTGTCATTCACAAAAACATACAAGAGTTGATTGCTATGTCCTGATCCTGATCGGAGACAGCTGTAAAAACATCTCTGCCCCTTTATCAAACAGCTGGCCAGGTTTACCTTCCTTCAGGTGCAACAAATTCTTCCCAGGGCAGGCTCAGATGTTATCAATCAACCTGAGTTGCACCGCTGCTCCAGTTTTACTGTCGTGGTCGTGTACTATGTAATATCCTATAAAATATACAACAGGAATACTCAGTGAACTCTGGCATGATGCGTGAGGTCCAGACAGAGGAGAGTCTGCTTCAGCGGACACACACGCACACACACAAAAACACACAAAAGCACAGCACGCACAGTTGAGGCCTTGTTTGATGCATTATGTAAGATGACAGTGAAGCACAGTTTGTGTGTGTGTGTGTGTGTTGCAGGGAGATGGTGGACATAGAGTGTTTTCTGAGAGAGACGGCAGAGAGGGAAGCTGAGGCCAAAGCCAGGCTGCAGGTGAGACAAATGACAAAAAGGTGACATCAGAGGGGCGGAGCCAACAGCCGCTACTGCACAATCCCAGAGACACATGTTGTCTCTCTTTCTCCTGGCCTGTCTCTCTCTGTCGATCTGCCTTGTCTGCATGTCGCTCTTCCTCCGTTTGTCTCTCTCTCAATTTGTTGATGACTCTTTGTCTTAGTCTATTGCTGTCTGTCTCTCTTGGACTGTGTCTTTAGCTCTCCCTTTCCTTTGTCTGTCTGTCTGTCTGTCTCTCTCTGTCTGATTTTGTATTGTTTATTGGATACATTATGTGACATATGTTGTTTGGTGCTGAGTGACAGAATGAGCTTAGGGTATCACAGCAGCAGAGCTTAAAGGGTTAATGTGTATTTATTATGGCAGATCTTCATCGAGACGTTGTTGGAGCGTGCTGAGCGTGCAGAGAGACACTTACTGCTGCTCAGCTCACACACTCACCTCACACACACGCTGGGATACACTCCAGCTCCGGGCCGGAGCGGGCGCAGTCTGGACAGCAGCACAGATGACATCGTCACAAATAAGGCGAAGGAAACCCTTGGATACCGGGTGACAAAACAAAACAATGTGGTGTTCCTCTTCTTCTCTGCTTTGTGCCTGCTCCTCCTCTAACATCTCCTCTTCCTCCTCCTCCTCCTCCTCCTCCTCTTCCTCCTCCTGCAGAGGAGTCACAGTGTCTCAAGCTCCGACAAACTGCTGGGAGATCAGCTGTGCAGCCGCCATCACTACAGGTAAACACAATCACACACGTTAACAACACACACCTGATATGTGCTGCTCAACAAACATCTGTCTATGTTGCTCTCTCTCTGATTCTACTTTTCCTCGCATTTTCCTCTTCTTTTTCCTGTTGTTTTGTGTTTGCAGAGTGGTGGATGAAGATTGGGGGAGGACGTGGAGCAAAAGAAGCCTTCGTCACCACAGCACTGAGGAAGAGGAGGAGGAAGAGGAAGAAGAGGACCTCTGGGACAACACTAAGATGAGGAGGCTGGTTTTCACTAGGATACACACACCTGGAACAGGTAGACACACACACGCAAACACCCATCCACACACACACCTCCTCTTCCTCCTCTCATCCTTCTCTCTTCCTGAAGGCTCCTCTTCCTCCCCTCATTCAACTCTGTCCCGTCGTCACGGAAACAGTGGCTTGGGGGCGGACACTTTGCGGCTGAGGGCGGTGCTTTTCTGTGCGTTTCCATATTTGGACGTGGACTCTCTGCTGTGTGCTGCTGAGGTCTGCTCTGATTGGCGATTTGTTGCTCGACACCCAGCAGTTTGGACACGCCTCCGACTGGAGAATGCCCGAGTGTCAGCCAAGGTAGAGGAGCCTTCATCATCTTCATCATCAAACTGTTACTAATGTAGCCGTCATCATCATCTTCATCAAACTGTTACCAGTGTTGTCGTCCTCCTCCTCCAGCTGTCACTCACAGCATTGATGGTGTCATCTTCATCACAAATGTTAGTCTAAGCTGTTACTATTTTCATCATGATCACCATTGAACTGTCTTATAAATTATCCTCATGACACAAATATGGTCATCATCATCATCATCATCATCATCATCATCAACAGTTCTTTTTCGGTCTCATTTTTACAGTTTGCATCCTTTTCAGTATCTTCATCACTAATGTATGGTTCAATGTATTTATTTAATCCAGTGAGTGTGTGTGTGTGTGTGTGTGCGTGTGGGTGCGTGCATGTGTGTGTAGTTCCTCTGCACTCTCTCTCAGTGGTGCACTCAGACTCAGTCTTTAGCTCTGAACAATTTGAAGCCCAGAAACAGACGAGCAGACGAGACCCCAGAGGATTACCACAGGGACACACGGTACCACACACACACACACACACACACACACAAACACCAACACACACACACACACACACACACACACACACACACACACACACACACACACTGAATGGTGGGAAAATATCTGAGTTAATCTTTTCTTTCTAGAAATGTGCAGCGTTGCCTTGGAAACAGGATTGAATTTAATATTCAGTTGTAAAAGACATTCTCTCTCTCTCTCTCTCTCTCTCTCTCTCTCTCTTTCTATCCACCTGTCTGTCTGTCTGTCTGTCTGTCTGTCTGTCCCAGAGGCACCATGGAGGTTGGGGTGGAGGCCTTGTTGCGGTCAGCAGGGGGCAGTCTGCTCCACCTATCTGTCTCTCAGTGTCCTCACATCCTGACAGACAGGACGCTGTGGCTGGCCAGCTGCTACTGCAGGAACCTACACACACTCATATACAGGTACCTGTCTGTGTCTCATCATCTCTCTGATTGCGTGTCCACCTCTCTGTCGTCCTGTTTGCCTGCCTGCCTGCCTATCTTTCTTTTTGAATTTCTATCTTTGCACTTGTCTCCTGTTCTCCTGTGTGTCTGCAGGAGTTCCTCAGATCCCATCTGTCAGGAGGTTCTCTGGGCCTTGGGTGCAGGTTGCAGGAACATCAGCAGCCTGCAGGTGGCGCCAACATACCCCTGGTCAGTACATACACACTTACACACTTACACACTTACACACACACACACATAAAATATATGCTAGAATGCTATATTTTAGAAAACTCTAACATAAAAAAGCTTTATTTATGAAAAAAAAGGTGTTATTAATATAGTAGTTGTTCTCATGTATATTATTTGCATGTATATTTCATTTTCAATTTATATATTACATTTTACTGCATTTGTGCACAAAATGTTTCTGTGTGAAAAATAACTTCTGACCCCCTTCTCTCTTTCAGTCAGCAACCCACTCGCTTTGGTAACCGTTGCCTGCAGACGATTGGCCGATGTTGGCCACACCTCTGCTCGCTGAGTGTGGGTGGGGCTGGCTGTGGAATTCAGGGATTGGTCGCTGTGGGTGAGTGACAGCCACCAAGAGTTTGTTTTTAGTTTGCACTCAGTGTAACATAGTTTCATCCAGTGAGAGAAAATGATAAAGAAATCACTTTTGAAATACTCTTTTTTGAATTACATTACATTAATTTAAATTAATTGTGTGTGCGTGTGTGTGTGTCCAGTGCGTAGCTGTGTTCATCTCCAGGAGTTGGAGTTGGAGCGCATCACTGACCTTGGCCTGCAGGCGGCGACAGAGCTGTGTGGAATGGGACTGAGGAGTCTGCGCAAGCTGATCTTGACACGCACGCCCGTCAGTGGACAGGCAGTCCTGCATTTCCACAGTGAGACACATTCAAAATGAACATCACCACAGCCATACTAGGTTTCTGTTTATGCAATTACCAGCAGAGACCGCAGGGGGGAGCTATTGTTTCAGATATATAGATAGACAGTGAGAGATAGATAGATAGATAGATAGATAGATAGATAGATAAATGTGTTATTCTTAGTTTATGCCAAATTCTAAATCAGTGTGTGTTTGTTTCAGGTGTGTGTCCTGAGCTCAGGTGTATAGTGGTGAAAGTGTCAGCAACAGATTACTTTGAAGAACCAAACACTCAGGAAGCTCAACATCTGTTTGGAGAGATTCTCAACACGCTAAAGGTGTGTCTGTATGTGTGCATGTGTGTGAGAGATGCACTCTGGTTTGGTTGAGACTGTAGGAAATGAATGTAAGTTAATGTAATGTTCTTGTGTGTGTGTGTTCCTCAGGTTCTTCAAAAACGTGCCGGGTTGTGTGACATTCTCCAAGTTAACGTTGAATGATATTGCTGACCTAACGCACACTCACATTCTCTGTCTCTAACATACACACACACACACACACACACACACACACACACGCACACACACGCACACCTCACAATCTTAAGTGTATCCTAACATGACCTAACTCTGCCTATATTTTTCTCAAAAATGTGACCTCAATTGTCCTAAATCATCTAATTCTGTTTTTTGAGAAAGCCCTTAATATGCCCTTAAACCCTTAATCACACACCTGAAGCTTAAACTTTTAATCTTACAAACTCTCCCAAATACACTTTCACTAACAAAACCCTTATACTAGCAAAATGTAACCATAAACTTAAAATTTTCTTTCTAGGAAAACCCTTAACCTTAGCCTAAACAAATGAGCACATTTTAACCTTACTTCTTCAGAAAACCCTTATCTTCTTAGGAAACCCCTTGTCTCCCACAAACCAGCACACTTTAACCCTAGATATCTATTAGAATTCTATTTTCTTCCTCAACCTTGTCTTCCACAAATGAGCACAACTTAACCTAAGAATTCTATTTTTCTCCTTGAGCTAACCCTTATCCTCTACTAACATGCACAATCTCCCTTAAAAATCTATTTTTTGCCCTCTATAAAAATCTTGGTTTCAACTGTAAACATCAACTTTCTTGCTGAACACACCTTTATATTCTCTTTGTCGCTTTAGTCTTTTCTTGGATTGGAATTAAGTGAAACATGACTCATAAAAGCATTAAGCGTTTAAGAGAATCCTTCTTGTTCCTCACGAAGCTATAAATGTCATACTTGAATTGTTTGTTAGATTCATCTTGCCTTTTATGTTAAAAGTGGCACACACACCAAAGATGATCCATCAGTCAATCATTCCCTTCATGTCTGGTGCCTGTAATAACAGTGATTTGCGGAGCTGTAAATTACTCAAATGTTAGACTTTAACATCAATAAACCTCCTGCCGTGTCTATTTCCTGCTGTTTGTGTTTCCTGTGGGATTGTTTCAGATTCAGAAAGGTTCAATAACATGGTAAGAATATTGGTATTGGTTTTGCCAGGTTGTTAAGATATCAGTTGTGCCATGTGTAGACAGAAATCTGAAAACCTTTATTTGAATTTACGACGAACAAACACTATACACAACATTGTATATGCCTGTGTATTCATCTCCTCGGGCAAAAGTCAAGTTCAAAGGCCGCCAAGAGGGAGGAGCGAAAAATAGAGAGAGAGAGTGACCTTTATTCCCAGTGAGAGAGAGCAAGAGCAAAAGAACAAGGGAAAATTAGATTAGGAGATAAAATCAGGAGAAAAGTGAGAGACACAGAGAGAGAGACAGACAGAGGGAGAGAGAGAGAGAGAGTTAAAGCTGGAAAAGATATGAGTGGACTTTGGATCTGTTCAGAAAACGTGTGTGTGTGTGAGAGAGTATTAAACTACAGCTTCAAACTGTGTCTCATTCATTAAAAGCCGTAGAGTGTGTGTGAGTGTGTGTTTGTGTGTGTCTATTCTGCACGTGTCGGTTGCCATGGTGTTGGACGGGCGTAGGATGCTACCGCGTTTCCTGCTCTTCTCCTCTGTAGTGGCTCTGCTCGTCTTCCTCAGCTCCTACTGGCTACGTGAGTTTCCTGTTCCTGCGTGCTGTTTCGTTCGAATCCAACGATCATGTTTGTCTGTTTTTGGTCATTTTGTGTAAATGCCGCCAAAGCAAATGATTTCAGATCTGAAAACCTCCTAAAACTGCTTTGTCTCCAGCTCAGGGTGGAGGCGGAGACTGTGGCGCTGCTTGGCATCCATGTTTGAGTTTTTACAGCAAGATGGTAAAGCGCACTCTATCTCACACACGCGCACGCGCACGCGCACACGCACACGCAGTGGCCTTCATCACTCCTCATCTTCTTCTCAGCCTGAGCCCCAGTCTGTTCCTAAGCAGTGGGTGGAGCTGACCACAGCCCCGCCCCTCTTGCAGGAGTGTTCCGGCCAGTCGTTCCAGGTATGGCGTCTGCTGCTGCACCTGAGGTCCTGCGTGACGGCTGACGGCGACGTTGTGCTGGAGCCCTACCTCCAGAGCTGGAACGAGCTCGTCAAGTACACACACGCACGCACACACACACATACACACACACACACACACACACACCATCACGCTCAGCTATCTCGGTTACACATCATTGACCGATTTGTCTGTCATTGGTATGTGAATGGATTGTGAGGTCATGGCTTCTCTCTGTAGGTTCATGGAGTCTCTGGGGACCATCGTCAGTTTCTTCTCCCAGAAGGTCAAAGTTAAAGTGGCTCTGATTCAGGAGCTGTCACTCAAACACAGCGCACAGGCTCAACTCTCTGCACGACAAACCCCAGCGTGGTATGGAGAGAGCCGGGTGAGTTCAGCCAGGAAGTGAAGCAATCAGTCAATCACAATTCATTTTTTATTATGTAATTAACAGATAAGACAAATTATTTTATTGTGTTGTTTTTAAAAGACTAAAAAAGTAATTGTCAAATTTTAAAAGAACTAAAAACTGAAACCTGATTTGTTTACTTGTCAATCCACCACATACTGTTTATCTTACCTTTGAGCAACTCTGTGTGGTTATCTTTGTCTCCAGGCCTATCGTTCGCTTCGCTCCATGATGGAGGCGGAGCTAAAAGCCGGCTTGGTTGACTTCTACCGCCGCACCGACTCTGGCTGCAGGACACTGTTAAGGCTGCATCGGTCCCTCCTGTGGTTGAAGCTCCTGCTGGAAGGTTTGGCCGAAGGTGCCGACACAGATGGGCGACACAAGACGCCGGGAGAGCTGAGCAGGTAAGACGAATGCTGACACACACGGATCACACGGTGAGCAAGCTTGGAGGAATTCTCAAGAATCCAATGTGAGTTTCTTGATTGTGATCGTTATTGATGAGGCTGATGATGTCCTCATCAGTTAACATCAATCAAATTCTAATGGATTCAAGAGAATTCCTCATCTTCATCGTTGTGGGATGGCAGTTTGGCAGATTCAAAGTGGTTTGGGGCCCCTGACGCTGAGCTTACAGTACCCTTATGTGGCCCTCAGGGAAGCCTACCGAATAGCGTTGGCCCCGCATCACTCCTGGATACTCCGCCAGGCTGCTGAGCTTGTCTTCCTCGCTCTGCCTGACAGGAAGTTCTTCTTCCAGCTGGTGTGCGTGCAGAGCCAGTTAGAGGCCACGCCAAAGCTGCATACGATCATCCAGGCCCTGGCGGAGGTGCACACGCACACCCATCAAATCCTGCAAGACGGCAACATGCTGGAGCTGCCCTGACACATGAACGCACCACGCTGCTCACTGGAAAACTGGAACTGGACTGTATCCAGTGAGACTGACGGGGTGTTTGAGAGGCGCCACTAGTTTGCTAGTGGACTGCAGTGAGGCGCTGTGGAAACCAAACCTCCTAAAAATAAATAGATTTGTGTGGAAGATCACACGATTTTCTGGAAATAGAAATTTTTCAGAATTATAAAGATTAAGATACTTCATTTGTCAGGTCACATGCAATTCACAATGTTTATCACATGCAACTCAAACCGTGTCTTACACATCACACACACAAACAGAGGGGAGGGCTGCTATTCTACGGCACCCCTGGAGCGGTTGGGGGTTCGGCGCCTTGCTCCTGGGCACCTCGGCAGTGCCCTGGAGGCAAACTGGCAACTCTCCAGCTGCCAGTTCACTTTCTTGGTCTTGAACCAGCGACCCTCCGGTTCCCAGGTTCAGTTCAGTGGAAAGTTTGAACAGGAGAGACAGACGGATGAACAAGGCAGAGGCATTTTTGGCAAAAATAATTTATTTGAAAACAAGTTACTAGTTTTGTTACTAATAATAAAATAACTTGATAATAAAATAACTATAATAATAAAAATCCTTACAATACACCATACATCATATATGTACCATACACCTCCATACAATGTATGTTACTAAAAGTGCTTTTTTGAAGAAGGTTGAAAACATAGTGCAGAACTTTTTAAAACACAGAATTTCGATTGAGAGTAGCAAAATGGTCCTGTGCATTTTGTTAATTCACAGTGCAATAGTTTAGGAAGAACTCCAAAGTAGCTAATAAGTTCCCTTAAACAGAAAATTCACATTTTTATCACATTTTTATTTAGGGTACAGGTCGCTGAATGCTATCATCTCTGTGAACCAAAGATCAACAACAAACCCATCTACTGAACAAGAAGTGACATCTCAGATCAACACCTTATGGTCAAATAAAGTGAAACAAATATGTCACACACACACACACACACACACACACACACACACACACACACACACACACACACACACACACACACACACACACACACACCTTGAGCTTACAAACTCCAATGGAATTTATTTTAACAGTGTAATTTATAAAACTGCAAATTATTCAAACAAAACAACAAAATAAATAATACAGTAACAAATCACTTTTACAGTGGAATTATTAAAAAGTCCAACTGTGTAATACTGTCATTTCTAAGCTAAGTTACCTTTTGCAAAAATTACACCTTAATCACCACATCTGTTCAGTGACTGGTGTGGGCTTCTGCTTTGTGCTGCAGATCTTCCAAGGCCTCCGTTTCTGCCATAATGTATCTATCAAGAGTTCTTTCTTCTCTCGTCGTTAGGTCCCATCAGCGTGACCTCTGGGGACTGGATTTCCCCGAAAAAAGGTTTTGCATCAGATTAAATTGTGTCTGCTCCAGTGAGTCCTGCTGGGTCTGGAGGGGTTGTTGGTTCAAATCCTTCAACAAAATGGAACAATCGGGGCAGAAAAGGTGTAAATGCTCTCGTCTATAGGATTCTGGGCGATTTCTGACTCTTCGTCAGATTTTGACGCTTTACTATCACAGTCATCACAGTTGCTATGAGAACCACACAGGAAGCGAAAACAACAGGCACGATCCAGACCTGACGGGAACGACCACCTGACGGAAAGACGAGACGAAATAAAGACATAAATCATCTGTGCTAACTGCAGCGCAATAACGTAACAAGCCTGGTTTCAGAATTTCTCAAACGGTGGCAATCACTTTCTCACCTTTGACCTTTGGCTCTTGGGTTTGGAGGCTTGGTAGCGTTGTCGTCATTGTCCAGGTTTTTGTCAAGTTTGGTTCTTAAAAAAAAGTGTAATGATTAAAATCACATTGATGATTGAGTACTTCATGCAGAAAGGTTGAGGATCAACTCTGGGTTTGAACCTGGAACCTTTTCCCTTGATTGTCCATCTTTTAGAGGCTTTAAGACGTGTTCATGGATTCATTAAGCTCCACAATTGCCACAAATGTTCTGACATCCAACGAGAATGTCAGAGTGACAGTTTGCGAATCAGTTTTCCAGACGCACTTCCTGTCTATTAATGAAAAAAAGTGCTCACCAACCACAAGCTGGATATCCGCCATCTTGGATGAGCCCACTAATTTGGGGACCTTACAGCGGTAAACGCCCTCATCCGCCAGCGTCACATTGATGATTTTCAGTGATATGTCTCCTCGCCTCAGTCCGTCTGCAGACAGGAACGTCCTCCCGTTGTACGACGCCAGCTTCATGTCTGGAAATTCGCGTCCGTGGCGGTAAAGGTGCACGTACTCCCGCTGCAGGTCGTTCCTCCTCCACTCCACCGTTGTGTCCTCTGCGTTAAAGGCAGGCTCCAGGTGACAAGGCAGGATGACGTCATCGCCAAGCGCCGCCACGACCGGCTCAGGTGAGCCAGTCACCACAGGGTGACCTGCAACGATCCAGCAGGAGATTCACATGATGAGGGAAAAAGGCTCAGGAATCAAGAAAGATGTCTGTTTTGAGTCAATGATTGGATATTTTCTGGCTGTGTGTGTTCACTTCCATTCCAGGCTCACACACAATGGCTCATTACATTACAGTCCTGATCTTGTTTAAGGTTTTTAATGCAAGAACTGTTGAATAGGGGAGATTTAAAAAAAATTGCCCGTATTCTACAAACATTACGTCTAAAAATCCCAATTAAAATAGACTTTTTTCTTGGTTTTTCAGTGACTTTTGCTATGAGAAACAACAAGAACAACAACCAAATTTGTTGTAGACTGGATAGCGTCTGTTTGTTCACGTTTGACATGAATTTACATTAACGTAGTTCATGTCTCCTAGCAACAGTAAACAGTAAACAGTAAAACCCACTCTGTACTCAATAAATCCGACAAATAAGACATTTATCTTAGTTAGAAGTCCCAAATAATCCTGAAATGTCTGTGCACCCCAAAGTCATTACATACTTTTAAAAAGATGAATAAATAATCAAATAAGTAGTAATGTAAAATATCGCATGAATATTACAACAGTAGATAAAAAACATTTAGTTCAACAGAAACTCTCACAGTCACTGTTCGGTTTACTGACGCGACATTTTAACCGTTTTAAAAACGTTTTACATTCAAAACAAAGCAGTTCTTACCGTCAGCACGCCCGATGTAAACCAGCCATAAGAGCGTAAAAGGAAAACGCATCAATGAAACCGACCGTGTAACAGTGTAACGGAGCAGCGCGAAGCTCGTTTGTAACGATAAAAGTGAAAGAAAACCAACAGATTAAGTTCCCAATGTCGCTAAAGCGTCAACGTCGCCTCCACCTCTTCTTCTTCGCTGTCACACACCCTAGACCAGTTGCCTTTAAACGGCGACAGAACGCTCTCGAGCAGTCCTGAACGCTCCTCCCGCTCCTCTTTTCGTGACGTCAGGCATAATTTTCCACAACGACGTCAGGGGATTCCCACACCTTCCTTTATGATGATTCATAGGAGTCATGTGAGAACTAGACCAAGTATTTATTGGTTACTAAGCAACAATCATGTATTTTAGTTACATTACATTACATTACGAGCATTTGGCAGACGCTTTTATCCAAAGCGACTTACATTACATTACCACCCTACGCAGCCTGTGACAGCCTACCACCCTAGTTCCAGTTCATTTCAGTTAAGAATAATTTAGATGATTGATTTTGACCTGATAATTCATTCAGAAAGGGTAGAAACTAAATAAAAGTTATTATCATTATAAACAGCTGATATTGACTTGAATCACTTTTAACCCTTTATAGCCCCTTTGTCTTGTTGCAGTGTAAAGGAACTCTACTTTGAAGATGGATCAATAACATAATAACTGCTTAATGAAGTTAAACTTTGTGGATTTATACTCAATAAAATGTCTGCTGTTTTTGTTTTTACTGACTGTATATTATTTTTTCATTGTATTTAATCCTTTAATTGTAGGATAGGATAGGACTTTATTGTTCTCACCAATGAGACATTCGGGCTTCTGTGTAATTGTGATGGTCTGTGTTTCCTTTCTCTCTCTCTCTCTACCCTTTTCTCATTTCTATAACTATATTCATCCATATTGAACTTAATAATGAAACGTAATAATATTAGTAATAAAATAGTCATAACAACAGAAAGAAGTTCTGATTTGTGTAACTCTTTGTTGATAATCCTTCAAATGGTAAAGCACTTTGAGTTACATTTACTGTATGGAAGACGGCAAATAAAATACATTTATTCTAGAGACAAGTTTATTTACAGCACAATATACATATTAAAATCGGTCCACAGCAGCAAATGATTCCAATCTGTGTAGGAAGACCAGTAAAAGCCTCAATATGACTCAGAGACAAGAACATATTTAAACAACTACATTAGGAAACTGCTACTGCTGTAAAGTGTTATGGTTTTATGGTTTTTATCGTCTTTTTCTGTTTTTTTTATCATCATCATTGTTATCATTTCCTCAGCCCTGTGAGCCGCTCTGTCACAGCCACTGAGTCATTGCAGTTGGACTGAGTTATGTCAAAACAGTAGAACATTCCAGATGCTGCTACAACTATAGTGATTATCATTTATACTTTGATACCGAAGTGAAATTACTTCTAATAAACACACATTTATGTATCGTGGATACACAATAGTATCATATTCTGACATGTGATTTGCTCCTTAGTATAACCAACATATACTTGGTGTTTGTATTGACTATTTGATACTCATTAATAAGCTGATTGTTTGAACAATAGATGACATAACGTATTGGATCGTATTAAAACAGAATTGTGTGGTTTATATAACATTTTGGTGCAAAATGTGGATAATTTCTCTCCCTGTTTACGCCCTGATTACAGTCACATCCTGATGGATCACAGTTTATTTTGTGATCTGCATCGTGTGTTCTGATAATGTTTCATAATAATAATAATAATAATTGCTTCAGTAATGTTCTTTTAAAAGTTATGGCGTACTGTCCCATACGCTCAGGTGGTTTGAACAGAAAGTGAAAGTGTTGTTCTGCTCGTGAGACCTAAGAGCTAAGAGGGCTAAGAGCCTCCGGAGTGTCGAACTTCTTTCAGCTTGTGGCTTGAAAATGAATGGAAAGCTGCTCATCTTTGTTCTTTTCTTTCAGATCTTGGGAAATCCAGGTAATGATTTTGACAAGAGATTGTTTTATTCCGCGTCTCATTTCCTGCTCCACTCGAGCTCTCGTCACGTCTCGTAATGATCGTCACCCTGAAATGAGCTGTTGCCGCTATCTGAATTCTGATTGACATCGTCATACTGATGTTTATGATGGAACTTTGAAGGTTTTGGAAATTTGAATTCGTTGTACCTGAGGATTCATACAGTGACACTTTCACGTTATTACGGTTTGACTTGCGGGAGCCTCATAGGCACCCTCCGTTTTATTTCCTCATACAAAATGTCTGCGGATGTAATTCTGTGGAAACACACAGGTGATATAATAACATTAGGGCACAGATTGTGTTTTAGGTTGAGTTTGTTTGTCTGTTACAGATTTGGGTGAATTGTCTGAACCAAGCTGGACAAAAGTTAAATCATTGTTTTTTCATTTTCTTTAATGTTCTGTTATAATTAATAATATATTTGGTTTAATTATTAATATAATTGGTTGCACGAGTGAGCATGGAGGAGTTGTTTTGATCATATTCTAATCAATAACCTTTTAAATTAATTCACTGAGAGACAGAGTCAGGATTGGAGGACTACTAGGCCTTGGTGGCGGTATTAACCCTCAGTGCCTTTCAGCTGTGTCTGTAATTTAAATATTGTGTTGACTCTAGTGGTTGACTATGTCCACTTGGTCAGATTTCACAATGGCATTGATTGAAATATTTACTCACCGACTTATGTTACATTAATAATTCAGTACAATCATTAATAATTGTTTGTTTTGTATGATCTAATCAAAACTAATGTGGAAATGTCATTTAAAAACACCGATGATGTGACCATAATCTTTGTTTCCACAGAGGGGAAATTGATAGAAAAGTGTACAGCAGTTGTGGGACAGCACATCGTTCTCCTGTGCTATCTGAAGGCTCCATTCGACAAGCACATTACAGTGAGGTGGAAATTAGGAAATGACAATGTGTTGTTCTCTCGGTCTGGAAAGGAAATGGAACATGATAAGTCCGAGAAATTCGAGGGAAGAACATCATTCGCAGGAGTCATCACCTCAGGAAACTTCTCACTTAACCTCACTAATGTGACGAAGAGTGATGAAGGAATTTACAAATGTAGATATATGGATAAGGATTCATTCAGACCAATCTGTGACATTGAACTCACTGTTGGTAAGTATTACAGAGATATTACTCAGAATGGACAAAGCCCTCAAAACAGTCATGTTTTGAGACGCAGTGTTCATTCTTGTTCTTCTCTTTTTTTATTCATTTTATTAAATTTTAAGATGTTAAAAATGTAGAGCAGTTACAGTGTGTCAAGTCAAGTCAGTTGTATTTGTATAGCCCAATATCACGTATAATGTCTCAAAGGGCTTACAGACCCACAACATCAGGAACATTACCGACCCAGCCCAAAGCTCTCATGAAGACGAGGACAACGTATAGGGAAAAAAGGAAGAAACCTCGGCCCGGTGTGCAATAGGAACTTCCAGTGGGATTACAGAGGTACACAAAAAGGCATGCATCAGGAAATAGCATGCAAGACAAAGACTAGGGAGAACAAGACAGGCAGAGAGAGAGGGAGAGAGAGTGAAAGAGATGAGGAGAATGGTAAAGCACAGTACAGTGCAGTCCAATTATTGAGAGTCTCTCTCCTGGGGCAGCAGGTCATGAAGTTACAACAGTTTCAAATCTCTTTTTATCCCACATCCCCTCATAACCATGTATCAGATTCTCTTATTAGATATTTTTCTCCACAGTAGACTCATCAGGTATCACACATAACATATCAGATCACCTTAGCCTACATTTTAAATATCATTTATTGCTGAGGGTTTAAAAATGTAGCTATTACCATGGCAACAGTCCTGATGCCTTATCCTACGCAACATTACCATTATTATGATGGTTTCATTGATCTTACATTATTGATAATAATATAAGCTGCCCCTGGATGTCAAAACCACTGACCTCTGGGGCTGCCAGGTGGAACACGGAGTATTCTCTATATGACATGTGTGTATGCTCTCATCACCACAACATGACCAAAACATCATTTGCATTTTGTCCACAAAAACGTTCACTCAGAACACCCTCATGAATTGATTTCATACACAAAAATAAAAACAACACACTTTATTTCATTCACAAAATACTAAAGACACATTATCATTTTGTGGACGAAATGCAACTTGGCCATTTTGTCGATGCATTAAGAATTTTGCTGTCCTCCAAATGATAGAGTGTTTCTTGTTTTCTACAGTGGAAGTCAATAATAACACGGACAAGGATACGGGTCCAGGTGAGTAAATATGTTCAGTGTTTCTATGGAGCAGAACCTGTGTTTAATCTCTGCTGTGCACAGCAGGGGGCAGCAGGTAGATTTACGCATGTTTGAATCATTGGAGGCCAACAGGGATCGTAATTGCCAAAGACATGATGCTGCACCAGATCCTCACATTACATTCACACACATCCAGGTACAGGAGGGTCGGGTTCAATTTAAAAATATTTTTGTTTAGAAATTGAATGTGTTTAGAAATTGAATGTCCTACCACTGTGGTAAAATCTTTTGCCTCAAACAGACACCTATACGCTGTCTGGCCCAGTGCATTCTGGGATAAGCTCCAGCCTTCATGGACCCAGTAAACAGTAAAAAGCAGGAATTGGATGATGGGTGAAATAAGCCTGCAGTAAACCATGCTATTTACCATCTCTCTTACATTCTTTCAGGTGGTAACCTGATAACATGATGTTAACAAAATGTAACATAGATCTTGAGGTGAAGTTTTCACACATTGTTTTTATATGTTTTACATGATGAAGTTGGCAGAGTTGGGGTTGATTCTCATCGGACGCACTGGAGTCTCATTGCCGTTATCATCCTCCTTGTAATTGGCATTGTTGCATTTTTGAAGTGTAAGTCTCACACATACACTCTTTTTGTTATGATATACACAAAATACGAGATATACATGATATCATGTGTGTATTTCAGTATGATGTAATCATACACCAACACACTTTGATACATAACAGATGTGTAATGTTCTCTTCTGAGTGTTTGACTGCACTCATAGACAACTGTTATTTCCCATTGTACTTGATTATATTTTGGATGATGAATATCTTATCAGATTGTTTGGTTGTTAGCCCTGATGTCACAGACCTCTCTCCCTGCTTCTCTGTGTGAATGTGTTTGCCCCTCCCTTCTTGCTTTCACTTGTGTCTGATTGGTTTCCCTTTGTCAGGTGTCTTTGTCCACTAATCAATTCTCACTTCTCCCCAACCACACATTCCCTCATTTCTGGCATTTATGTTTTTTTGTTGTATATTTGTATAGAAGCAAGCATTGACATGACAGTGCACATACAATAATGGGACATTTGGGAGATTGGTTTTAATGCAGAAAGTATTATTATTATTATTGTTGTTGTTTAACTTTTTTCGAAGAGAGGCAGAGAGCCAGGGGGGGGGGGGGGGGGGGGGGGGGGGGGGGAGAGAAAGGAGAACATGTTGCATTTGTTGTTACTTTGTCCATTGCCAGGTCGCTGTTGCAGGTGCCCAAGTTCCTGCATGAATGCCTCAAACCTGGTCATCTGATGTCGCTTCGCTCCTTGTTATATTCCTGGATTAGCGATTGTTTTCCTGGATTCCTCATTCGTTCCTCTGTATTTTTTCCCTTGTGCCTGTGTAAGCCTGTGTAAGGATAAAATATAGATACATGATACAAGACTTAGGATCCACAAAGGTTGCATTCATAATCAACACAATGGCTCCGAATCGTCTGCGCCTAATCTATGAAACACAGAGGAATGATTGCCATCCACCATAGGGGACCCAGGAAACATACATATGACTAGACAGGAAAAGGACGACTTGAGTCCAGGATAAAGACTTCTAACACTTCGCCATTCAAAGCACACCCACACTCACACTCACACACACACCCACACACACACAGACACACAGACTGGTCCACAATCCAAGGACCTGATACACACACACACACGCACACACACATACACGTTGGTCTACAATCCAAGAACGTGCTACACACATGCACACACAAACTGAACACTAACACTAACACGACACACACGCACACACACACACACACACACACACACTAACATCCACATTCACACACCCACCAACATCAGGTACACATTTACATTTACACACACTCACCTCTCTCACAGACACAGATCAACACACACACCCACACACACCACACACACACACACACACACACACACACACACACACACACACACACACACACACACACACACACACACACACCAGAGATACAGAAGTATCACACCAACACACTCACATTTACTACATCACACTCTGTACATTGAACTTGGGACACATAATGTAAATAGAGAATAACATGGAATAAAGGTTACAGGAGACTTAAAGTATCTGTTCAGGAACATAAATAACACTGAATTAGATTGGGAATGGGGAATATCAATTGGTGCCAAAATGTCTGGGGTCTCTTCTCTCAGACTACTGATTAGCATGTCTACAGTCAGAGCTGTTAATGAACTACATGACAGAGAAGAAACCCAGCCACACTCAATAGGGGTTAGGAGGTAGAGAGCTTCACATAGGAGATAGAAAAACATTTATAGATATTCATGATTGTAAGAAGTGGATTTAAGGGAAAAGGAACAGGCATCAAGGTAGCATCTGTCTCCAGATCTACCCGCGTCGGAACGCTGTGTTAACTACTCGTTGCTACGTGCCATAGTCCTGAGGTATGTACAAGGTTCTGCTGCTTGACAAAGGGATTTTTCATGTTATGTGCTTTCTATTTATTTTTCGTGACTTCGATATTATCATTGTTGATATGTAGAATACCAAATGTTAGAAATGAAATAAATTGTCAATTGTTTAAGTTTGATCTCAGACTACCGTTTTAAGTTATGATTTCAACTTTTCAGAGACATTTGCGTTTCCGCGTCTTGAAAATGGCGTGGAGATTTTCGGGGCTGCTTTACCCACACGGGCGAAAAGAGGTTACCGGATAGGAAAGATTTGGACAAATTTGGTTTGGAGAACTTAACGCGCACCACGCCAATGAATTGGTGAGAAAGAGATCTGAGAAATAGAACTCGCCAAAATACGCATTAACGGCCTCTGGATCAGTAAGAATATGTTCTTTCTCTTTTTTAACCCCCCCCCCCCACACACACACATAGCTTGGCCTACGGGTGACTGCTTCCTCTTGGCTACCCTCTGCCACCAAGCTTCATTCAGCCTCAGCGTCTGCATTGTCGCCATCTCTGTGCCACCATCCCTGTCCCACCATCCCTGTCCCACCATCCCTGTCCCGCCCTTGTAGTTTGGCCCGTCTACCTTTGCCTGAACTATTCCTACCTCCTTAATATTGTAGGCTCCTCCAAGGACAATGTTAAAGAATATCAAATGTCAACAAACAATCTGAGGGACACAACAACCTCAACGAATCAACACCCAGCAACTTTGTCAACTGTAGACCTGCGCACAGCACTGATCACAGACTCCACTTCACTACAGTGACAGTTGTGAAGTCATACAATCCACTGGCTTTTTTGAGTCATTGCTCTTTTAAATGACATTTGAAGCTACGAAATCTGATATTGTAATCGGAGTAAGACACTTCCTATGTAGGATTCTTGGGTCTTTCTGCATGCATCTGTGTTTATCACGCACATTGGTTCCTGGACCGTAATACTGTTTTAAGTACTTGTGTATTTGTTGGTTTTTTGAACAAGTGTTGTGTTGCTCTGGAGGCATACTACATACTGCATACACTAAATACTACATATGTACTGATGGTATTGAAAGATGCTTTGCAAACAAAGCAAGAATCATTTAAATATTTGTCTCAATTACAAATGTAATGAACAAATATTCAAATACTCAGGGCAGCTGCTTTAAAGTATGTTTGTGATGACTAAAAGTATTTCTGATTGGATTTGGACATTATACCATATCAGATACAAAAGTGATTTTGTGAAAAGTTTTGATGATTTTGATCTTAAAAATGTGAAAACACAGATAATCTGTTTGTGATGTTCTTTGTATTGTTGTATTTGTCATTACTAATTACATTTCATATGATTGTATTATTCATTATATATTGTTAGATAAACAGCAGATTGTCGTCATTCCAAATGAATTGCTTTTTAACCCTTTCTTGGCCCTTGTGTCTTTTTGACGACACTGGGATCACAATCAATAACAACTTTATAAAGTCAAACTAAATATCTTGATTGGATGTAAACATGGTTAGAATGGATTTGTGTTTGTGTCTCCATATCTCTGGCCTTGGCTCGGTCACCATTTTACACATGAAGAAGAAGGAAGTGTGAAGATGCATTCAGAACAACAAGAGTGCAGTTATTCCTTGTGACTTCAGAGATAATGCAGGTTTGGTTTTTGTGGTCTGTCTCCAATAACCAATAGTAAATGTCACTGGAAAGGCAGGGTGGGGTTGTCAAAAACAATGCATATTAGATATAAATCATAAAGATACCGCTATATTGAAACATTCAAACTGAAGACATGTGCACATGTTTGGTCCAAATCTGGTTTCTGGGTCCAAATTGAGTCACAACAGCCACAACCCCCATAAAACGCATGTTATTCTTCTATAACATTGTTTCCAGGTTCGTACTAAAATATACACGCTGCCACCTACTTATCTGCCAACACAAAAACAGTAACTTATACAACAAAAACAGCTTGGAAGTGATTCTTTAATTTAGATTAATTTAAAACAAGAAAAGTGAAGTATTGATTTTGAAGTATCTTAATGGGCAGATGTTTTATTCAAAGGAACAAAGAAATGTTGCATTCAACAAACTTCCGCATCAGATCATTTGTTTGCCTTGTAATCATCTTAGGGTCCTCTGAAGGTCTTGTTTCCTGCTTCATGTTTATTTAGCCTGTATGTTTCTCTACACTGACATAGAGTACTTGCAGCTAAACCAGAGACACAGCTGTAACAGCGTTCAGGCGAGCTGCAAACAAACCCACTAAGTATTTAGAGAGGCTGTGGTTACACACACACACAGTCACATTTTTAGATCACAAAGTATTACGTGGTTTGAGTCAGAACAAACAGACGTTCTCTCAGACGTGACACCACCAAGTCAGTGTCTCAAGAAGCTAAATGTGTCAGTATAAACTCATTGCTTATTATTACATACATGTGATGAACTGTAATAAAGCAACCAAATGTTTCAACTCATGACCTTTAACAGGACAAAACAGAAAAGTTTTTTGTTGTTGTTTATGTACTACAAATCTAAGCTTTGTACCGTTTAAAAACTTACTGAATGAAATGAACTCATAGTGATGTTGTATGTTAGTCGCAACATTACCCATTGTGCTCATTACACTTTTTGGAAAACGTGCTGATGACATCAGATCTGACCTGACCTAAAACAATTTAACCTGACCTAATCTAATCTAATCTAATCTACTCTAATCTAATCTAATCTAATCTAATCTAATCTAATCTAATCTAATCTAATCTAATCTAATCTAATCTAATCTAATCTAATCTAATTTGATCTATTCTGCTGCATTTTACCTCAGCATTTCTTATTTTCACGGAGTTTCAATGCAGCCAGCATCAGAGCCATCAACACAAGGGAAAGAATGCTCTTCAACAGGAGGAAGAGGAGGACAGAGAAATGATCCAGCGATGGATGGTTCCAGTTGAGCTCTGTCTGGAATTCTGGAAAGATGATACAAAGTAACAAGGTGGACTAACGCACAAACAACAAAGGCTGTTCATTCATTGGTTAGTGAGAAAATCATCTTGCAGCGATGGAAGTGTTTGCTTATGTTCCACTAGACTAGACTTTGCGTGTTCGTCTCTGTAGATAAAAGCACCGAGGGTCTTTTCCCTCTCACCTGTAACAGTCAGACGGCTCTCTGCTGAGTCTCCACGTCCAGCGATGCGACACTTGTACAGACCTTGGTCGTCCATGGAAACATTGCGGATGGTCATCTCAGCTGAGTAAGACGTCCCCACGAGGAGGCCGTCTTTGTAAAAGTCAACTGTGATGTTGGAGGAAGCTTCTTTGTTCTTACAGCGCAGAGTTGCGGCGTCTCCCTCCATCACAGGATGAACCGGACTCTCCAGGATCACCGCACCACCTGAAGGACATGTTTCCATGCATTTACCATCATGGCCTCCACCCAGGCCATGTGTTCGGTGGGTGTAAACCTACCAGAGACGCTGATGTTGACAGCCTTTCCTCTCTCTCCTCCCTCACCCTGGCACCAGTACTCCCCACTGTCCGATGGATAAACAATTTTGATGGTGCACACGGACCAGGACAGCGTCCCCCAGTCGGTCGCACACGTGCTAACCGTAGCCCCGATCTTCCTCGTCACTTTCCATCCGGAAGACCCATCAAAAACATCACAGGTAAAAGAGACGGACTCGTACTCAAAGAGCTGCAGGCTGGAAGGGACCAAACGAGGATAAACCACACCTGAGACAAGGATGGACACAGATGGAGGAAGGGCAAAGCAGACTCATAGAATGCCTCATCTAGTTTCTGCACAAAGGCCAAGTGTCCCTCAGCTCAGTCTCTCAGGGATGAAATTGAACAGCTTTTTGATCTGATCATGATCAACAAACTTCTAATTCTATCATGTCTTGTTCCGAAGTTATTGAAAATGTACTGTTGTTTTTATGTCACCATGATAATTTGGTCTAACATGCAAAACTCTGTTCACCTTTAGTTTAATCTATGATGAATAATGAAGGAAACATGCATGGTGTCTTTTTGTAATGATGCAATGAGATTAAACTAAGATGTCATTGGTCGTGTATCATCAGTGACTGTGATACATGTATCAGTAAATCGCTCTTACCAGTTTTTTGAGCGCAGTCACGGCTGTGTCCTTGTGTGATGAGCAGCAGAAACACATTGATGACTGGAGGAGCAAAGATATCCATCAGACTGCTATCAAGTAGATGTGTGAGTTTGGCTTAATCAGGTCTTTGAAAGTTTGTTTGTCAATGTGCGATATAGAATATGCATACACATTTTTTCATAAATATTTAAAAAAATCAAATCAAATTCACTAGTACATTTATAAAGATCAAACATTTTTTCATTACTCTGCAGCAGCATCAGACTGTTTCAGTATAATTAATGTTTGATCTCTATCTTACATATAAATCAGACAATCAAAGCAGTTTTGTCTGTGAAGGAGTATTGAACCAACAGGCTTCTGTTTCACACGTACAAACCTCACAGTTTGTAAAGGAGCCGTGACAAAGAAAAAAAAGGAGTGACTCACGCAGGCTGATGCACAGAGCTGTAACCTCCATGCTGTCTGTCTGTCGACTGACAGGTCTTTGACTGACAGGTCAATATATAGCTGGAGATCCTCCTCTTCCTGTGGTGTGTTTGAGTTGCTGTTTGATGTTTGCTGTGAGCGTTGACCTTCATCTCAGTCACAAAAAGAGGTCAAACTTTGAGCTCTTTAGCACATCTTGAGAAAAACACTGCGTGTTTGTTTCAGCGCATTTTGTCTGTCATGGTCAAAGTCTTCTCGCTCAAAGGCACATAATCAAAGTTAGGGCTTGAGACAGCACCACCTGATGCTGATAATCAAAAAATGTATTCATCAAATGTATTTTATTTTCTATTGATAATTATAGATGATCATACATTAATAATCATACATTGTACAGAAGACTACATTGTTGTACAAATCCATTGATTGAACTTAAGTTGACCACACAGCTTCTCCTCTGTAGCTCATCTTCTCCTCCCACCCCTCTCTCAGTATATCAACAGAACCGTCATCTATCTCATGAGAACTTCCTGTTTCCTGTTGTATGTTTTTGCACATATTTGGTTTGTTGTGAAGTACAGACTGTAACTGTTAATTTAAAGCAGCAGGACTGAAACAGATTATAAGGATTTACAGTGAGAAAGTGATATGAGGACTTTTGATAGACACACAGAGCTGAGTTGAGGGAGAAGCGGGTAGACTAAGTTGACCATTACAAAAATACTTCTGATAATTATTTAATTATCACTTAATACTTATAGTATCAAATGTATTGATTTTGGCATTTTTCCCGACTTCACAACATTTTGGTTTGGATGGATTTTCAGACTTCCAGGATGTTTCTTCTTCTGAAGTTTGATCTGTTCTGGAAATTCCCACTCAGATCCCTTGATGCCCGATTTTCCTTCTCCCGACTTCCCTTCTTCTCTTAAGAAGCTGTTTTGCAAGTAACTTACACACAAACACAGAAGTCATACTTGTGTGTTACATTCCTTATGTTGTGCCAATAACATTACTGTCACACACACGTTTACACACATGAAGGTGATCCATGCTCAGTGTGGGCAGCTATCCACCAAAGTTTGTGAGCCAGTCAGTCAGACACGCTGTTTTGTGTTCCAGAGACATCACTGCACTTTCACTCTCTTCATTGGTATGACAGAATCAACAGCAGATTCTCCGTGGCACCGTATTACTTATTTATTTATTGAACGGTCTCTTTAGTGGTCAACAGAAGATAAACAAACTAAGAGACAAAATCAACGAGCTGGTGGAAGCAGAGAAGAAGCTGCAAAGCACCAGAATGTATCTCGACCAGAAGCTGTGTGTTTATACTGGGGCGGTTCATGAACAGAGAAGATGAGTGTGTGTCTGCAACACTCCCCTCTCACCCACTCTCCAATACAATTCCAAACAAAAGACCTGACCCCAAACAGGTGCAAGTAATCACTAATCATCGCTACGCTCCGTGACACACACACGTATACACACTCACACTGACGCACAATCACACAGACGCACGCCCACACAGACGCACAATCACACAGACGCACACCCACCATCAAGTGGCCAAGTGACAGATAAAGATTCAAGCACCTCCCTTGCCCCTACACTCAGTAACTTTATGAACTGAAGCAGAGCGACCTTGTACGTGTGCAAGACATGTTCATTCATTTCATGTCAAGTAGAACATTTCATGTCACGTAATACACATTGAGTTATCATATTAACCTGCCCCCAGCTCACCTATGAAAAGAATATGCTTTTAAAGCCTTTTAATGTGCTTTCTGCTGCTTTCTCATGTTTTGCTGCTAAATGAAGACATACTGAACAATCTTCACTGGGAATGTTACAGATTTATCACTGAGGGTCAACTGGTAGCAAAATTGATATATTATGTGTGATGCTGACTGTCAAAATGAGCTTCAGTGGCTGAACTTTTCTGTCTGCAGGAGTTGAAATCAAATATCTCTCCTGCAGGTCAGGAGCTTCAGCTCATTGGTTCATCTCAACCTGTCGTGGTCATGATGGGCAGTGACATTACTTTGCTGTACCTCCTGAAACCTTCTGTGGACGCTGTTGCCATGGCATTAAAGTGGACCAGACAACACATTTTCTGCTTTAGAGCTCTGCATTCTAAAAGAGATGTTTATAATGCATCTTTGTCTCTACTGTGTCTTCATGTCACAGTAGAGACACTAGAATTTGTCCGAGATCAGATCAAAACTTTTCAATTAAATAAAGTTATTTATCAACGGAGGGAGCTTAGATATCAGATTTTTTGATGATCGACACTTGTGAGGCAAATGCAGTTTAAATTACTCAGATTTTATACGGATGAGATTCACATTCAGACTAATACTTGACCTAGTGTGGCGCTTCATCAACATGCAAATGAGGAAATATCACTGTAATCGCTCTGTCAACAATTAAATAAAAATGTTTTACTTTGTGAAATAAAAAATTTAGACTTCATGCAGAGATAAAGAGAAACCAACTGGATGAACTTCAGACTCTGAATGTAGGAGGTTGAAGAAGAGGACGAAGAAACACAAGGGACACATACAACGGACGACTGGAATTGTACTTAAACACACAGAACAGGTTGACATGTTTTGACCTGTTACAGCCAACAGAGAAAACAAACCCTTGTAAGATGTAATCACTGTATCAGTTGATAAAAACATGTTTGTCATAACCAATCAAGATTATTCATGGAAATGTTGTGAATCACAAGTTCCACACAGGACGGCCTCGAGCCTCATTTCCTCTTTGATCTGTAAATCCTCATTAGATCAATCAGTCTCAAAGTTGATGCGCATGTAGAAAAGCAGAGGAAGAAAATCTAGAAACAGAGAGAAGGTCAAAGCTAAAGAGGTGAAGGCAGAGAACCAGGGAGAGGAAGAGGAGAGCAAGCTTCACTCAACCTGAATCCACAAGCTGCCAGCAGAGGGTAGCACTCAGCAGCTCCATCCACTCACATACCTTCATGTAATGACGTCATCGTGTCGCTCTACACCTTCCAGGTTAACTCGCTGAATCCCTGGAAAAAAAGCTTTGCGGGAAAAACAGAAGAGAGAGAGAGCTGAAACTGAGAAGAAGAAGCTGGAGGAGGTGCAGAGCAGAAACACTGAGGTTTAACTTTTCACTTTAGTCTTTGTTTATATTTAAGCTGCAGATGAAAAACACACAGGTTCAAGTCTTCACGTGTGTCTTCTCTGTCCCTCTTTGCTTCAGACAAACTTCATTCATCTGTTTTAACTAAGGGAGACATTTAACAGAATATTTCTTCTCTTTCCTCATTTTTGAGGTTTCACTTGGATAAAAACCTCAGTGAAGCTCTTTGGCAGAGCTTCAGGTGGAGACGATGAGGAGAAATTAAGATGAAACTGAGAAGAAGAAGCTGGACAAGAGAAGCTGCAGATGAAGAACACAGAGGTTTTGTCCTCATTATCATTTTTTTTTGCTGGCTTCCTGTTTGATTAAATTTCCACTTCTTTATTTCTCAGATTTCCTTCAAAACCTCTGAGTAGATTTATGCAGGATTTGACTTTGAATTGCAGACACTTAGAAATTCAATGTTCACCGTTACCTAACACATCTTTATAAGAGCAAATGTTGAATTTCCCTCCATGATAAAGACGTTAAGGAGGAGGAGGAGAAAAGGGGAGAGGAGGAGCTGAGGAAGCTGAATGAAGAGAAGAGGACGATGATGAAGATGATGCAGAGCAGAAACACTGAGCTTTAACTTTTCACTTAAATCTTTGTTTTTATTCAGTTTCTGATCATTTTCACACATTTGAAGAATCCCCCGTGTTCATCTCTCCAGCTGGAGAAGGAGAGGAAGACGAGAGAAGAGGTTGAGACGGAAAAGAAGGAGCTGCATATGAAGAACACACAGGTTCACGTCTTCACATGATCATCATGTGTTGTATCCGTCCCTTCTCTGTCCCTCTGGGCTTCAGATAAACTTCATTCATCTGGTTTAGCTGCAGGAGACATTCAACAGAATATTTCTTCTCTTTCCTCATTTTTGTCAGTTGGATAAAAACCTCAGTAAAGTTCATCTGCAGCTTCAGGTGGAGACGAAGAGGAGAAATGAAGCTGAAACTGAGAAGAAGAAGCTGGAGGAGGTGCTGAAAGTTGAAGAACACACAGGTTTTGTCTCCTCATCATCAGTTTATTTCTGGCTTCCTGTTTGGCTAAATTTCCACTTCAGATGAACTTTTTACTTCTCAGATTTCCAACAAAATGTCTGAGTAGATTTATAAAATTAAATGTTGAATTCATATACAAGATGAAGAAGCTTCAGGTGGAGAAGATGACGACAGATGCAGAGCTGAGGAAACAGCTGCAGATAAAGGACACAGAGGTTTCTTCTTGATCTGATTGGATTTCAGTTTGTTTCTGATAAATTGAGTTTTTCCTCTGAGAGCAGAAAGACTTTTCAGACCAAATCACCAGAAGATCCAAATCCAACAGTTCATGTTCAGTTCATTCTCCAGATTCATGTGGAGACAAACGTTCTCCTTAATGAGGACAGGAAGGAGACATTTGAACACACACACACACACACACGCACACACACACACACACACACACACACACACACACACACACACACACACACACACACACACACACACACACACACACACTTAATGTAGTGATCATCTGTGTGTCTGATAGGTGGAGAAGATCAGTCAATCAGCTAAGGAGGGGAAGAGGGAGCAGATCAGAGAGATGCTGAAGAGAAGAGAAGAACTTATGATGATGATGATCTCTCTCTCTCTCTCTCTCTCTCTCTCTCTCTCTCTCTCTCTCTCCTCTCACTCTCTGTGTGCGTGTGCCCTTCAACTGATGGCCCCTCCATCAAAGGCGTCAGATGTTCATATGGATAAATCTGACGGATCAACAGAAGAGAAGCGAAATACAAGACAAAATCTGCAAACTGGTGCACAAAAACAACAAGCTGCAAACAAACAGGAAACAGCTTTTAGGTCAATTATCACAAAATGTTTGATGTCTTTGTTTTTCTTGTTTGTTTTCTTCACATTATAGAACAAGCATAGATATTGATGTACATGTATATGTTGTGGTTTATCTTTTACATTCTTTTGGACAATGAGATGTTGGTACATAGGATATATTTAATCTGATTTGTTTACATTGTCATCATCGTAAATCTTTTATTTTACTGCATCATCTGTGTCTGATATCTTTTTGATTATGTCAACAGTTGACAAGGAAACAAAGTCATTCTTATGCTAAGCTGATTGTAAACCTTTTAACTAATGATATCATGGTGTTACATTACAGTGTGATCTTACTGAAAGCAAACAAAGATTGAATTAAGATCAAACCAATCGCAAAACATAACAATCTGCCTTCAGCAAAGCAGTCAAAGCATTGACATTTTGTCCAGAATAAACTTCTTTATTGAGTAGCAGCGGCCATGTTTGCGTCGCCTCCCAACAGATACAGAGCAAACAACAAATAACAAACAACAAACAACAAACAACACAACACGAACACACAAACCACCTCTAGACTCAACTGACATGAGGGATTTTCTCTGTGCTCATTAAACACTTTAACTTTGCTGTGTGACATGAGTGTAACTTTGAAAGCTCTACACCTGTTTGCACAATGTCATGTACAATATCTGCTTCAATAAAACAAATTGCAAAAAAAAAAAAGAAAAAAGAAAGCTCTGACAGCGTTAACTTGTGAGGAAATGTTATATTTTTGTCATTTACAAATTGAAAGTAATTCAGGTTTCAGTCAAGGAAATAGCTTTGTGGCTTGTTAGCTAGCAGGCTAAGAGTGGCACAGCATGTGTTTGTTTGGGATTTTTCTGTTTTGCTCTGATTGTCTGCCAAAGTTGAGTGGGTGTGGCTCATTCTTCAGTGCTACATCTCATTAATGACAGAGTCAAAGATCCAATAATGTAAAAAGTAAAAAAATTAAGTAAAAAAAAAATCCATTGACCTGATGGTGATGCATAAAAGTTACTTTTTGTCTATAACTTTGAAATCCAACATGACAGGATCAAAATAGTTTTGGTTTGTTAGTGGGGGAGGGGCATTGAGATAGATGATGGTTCTGTTGATTTGCTGCAGGGGCCAGCAGCAGACTGGTGAGCCTCATCAGGTGATGGAAGGCGTGTGTCGCATCAGGAATTGGTGGTGTGAGGATGTAGGAGAAGTTTTCTCCCTGAAGGATGCTGGAGAATCTTTGTGGGTGACTGTCATCTGTGACTTACCAAAATTATCACAACCACACAGATATGACGCTGACTAACCTTTATTGGTTTGTTTTATTTCACTTCCACATGTTCAGATTCCCCAGCTCCTTCTCTCCTCTCATCTTCTCCTTCCTCAGCTCTTCATCAGTCTTCATCTCCTCCTGAAGATTCATAATCTAGTAGAGAAATTCAACATTTCATTTCTTTCCATCTACTCAGAGATTTTGATGAAATCTGAGAAGTAAAAAGTTTATCTGAAGTTGAAATTTAGTCAAAGAGGAGGCCAGAAACACACTGATAATTAGGACAAAACCTCTGTGTTCTTCATCTGAAGAAGACAGACGGGACGATTCATCAAATGTGTGAAAATGTAATAGAAACTGAAGATTAAAGTGAAAAGTTAAACCTCAGTGTTCAGCATCTTTATCATCGTCATCTTCTCTTCATTCAGCTTCCTCAGCTCCTCCTCTCCTCTCCTCTTCTCCTCTTGCAGCTGTTTCCTCAGCTCCTCCTCTCCTCTCCTCTTCTCGTGCTTCAGATTCCCAAACTCATTCTCTCCTCTAATCTTCTCCTTTCTCAGCTCTTCATCAGACTTCATCTTCTCCTCCTGAAGCTTCATAATGTAATAGAGAAATTCAACATTTCATTTCTTTCCATCTACTCAGAGGTTTTGTTGGAAATCTGAGAAGTAAAAAGTTTATCTGAAGTTGAAATTTAGTCAAAGAGGAGGCCAGAAACACACTGATAATTAGGACAAAACCTCTGTGTTCTTCATCTGAAGAAGACAGACGGGACGATTCATCAAATGTGTGAAAATGTAACAGAAACTGAATAAAAACAGAGATTAAAGTGAAAAGTTAAACCTTAGTGTTCAGCGTCTTTATCATCGTCATCTTCTCTTCATTCAGCTTCCTCAGCTCCTCCTCTCCTCTCCTCTTCTCCTCTTGCAGCTGTTTCCTCAGCTCCTCCTCTCCTCTCCTCTTCTCGTGCTTCAGATTCCCCAGCTCCTTCTCTCCTCTAATCTTCTCCTTTCTCAGCTCTTCATCAGACTTCATCTTCTCCTCCTGAAGCTTCATAATGTAATAGAGAAATTCAACATTTCATTTCTTTCCATCTACTCAGAGGTTTTGTTGGAAATCTGAGAAGTAAAAAGTTTATCTGAAGTTGAAATTTAGTCAAAGAGGAGGCCAGAAACACACTGATAATTAGGACAAAACCTCTGTGTTCTTCATCTGAAGAAGACAGACGGGACGATTCATCAAATGTGTGAAAATGTAATAGAAACTGAAGATTAAGGTGAAAAGTTAAACCTCAGTGTTCAGCATCTTTATCATCGTCATCTTCTCTTCGTTCAGCTTCCTCAGCTCCTCCTCTCTCCTTAACTTATCCTCCTCCTGGTGCTTCTTCATCTGGGAGGGAAATTAAACATTTGCTGTTATAAAGATGTGTCAGGTAACGGTGAACATTGAGTTTCTAAGTGTCTGCAATTCAAAGTCAAATCGTACATAAATCTACTTAGAGGTTTTGTAGTTAATCTGAGAAATAAAATGTTCATCTGAAGTGGAAGCCAGAAACAAACTGATAATTAGGAGACAAAACCTGTGTGTTCTTTATCTGCAGCTTATTCTTTTCTGTCTCAACCTCGTCTCTCCTCTTCCTCTCTGCCTCCAGCTGAAACTCTATTTACATTTTTATTAATTTATAATTATATTTAATATATATAGTATATATAGTTTATTCTGTATATATTCTGTATACTGTATTATATATGTATAATTGTACACTTTTGCACTTCTGATTGGATGCTAACTGCATTTCATTGGCTTGTACCTGTACTTGCTCATTGACAATAAAGTTGAATCTAATCTAATCTAATCTAATCTAAGTGATGAAGACAGACGGGACGATACTTCAAATGTGTGAAAATATAAACAGAAACATCTGAATAAAAACAAAGATTAAAGTGAAAAATTAAACCTCAGTGTTTCTGCTCTGCAGCATCTTCATCACCATCGTCTTCTCTTCCTTCAGCTTCCTCAGCTCCTCCTCTCCTCTTGTCTTCTCCTTCCTCAGCTCTTCAGTCACCATCTTCTCCTCCTGAAGCTTCATCATGTAGTAGAGAAATTCAACATTTCATTTCTTTCCATCTACTCAGAGATATTGTTATTGATATTGAAATATTCCTCCTCCAGCTGAAGAGATGAAGACAGACGGGGCGATTCATCAAATGTGTCAAAATGTAAACAGAAACTTCTCAATAAAAACGAAGATTAAAGTGAAAAACCTCAGTTTCAGCTCTCTCTCTCCTCTCTTTTTCCAGCCGAGCTTTTTTCCAGGGATTCAGCGAGTTAACCTGGGAGGTGAAGAGTGACACGATGACGTCATTACATGAAGGTATGTGAGTAATTGAAGCACACAGAGGTGTGAGAACCTGTCAGAATGGATGGAGCTGCTGAATGCTGTCCTCTGCTGGCAGCTCCTGGCTTCAGGTTGAGTGAAGCTTGCTCTCCTCTTCCTCTCTCTCGTTTTCTGCCTTCTCCTCTTTAGCTTTGACCTTCTCTCTGTTTGTTTGTTCATCTGCTGTCTACACGTGCACCAACTTTGAGACTGATTGATGTACTGATGTTTTACAGATCAAAGAGGAAATGAGGCTCCACGGTGTCCTGGTATGTGTAGAATGTCCAAAATGGCTGAAATGTGACTCGCAACTCACATTTCCATGAATAATCTTGATAAACACGTTTGGTTACGGCAAATATATTTTTCCTAACTGATACAGTGATTTAATCTTACAAGGGTGTGCTTTCTCTGTAGGCTGTAACAGGTCGTCACAGGTTCAGCCAACAGGGAGCGAGCAAAAACACTTCAACCTGTTCTGTGTGTTCACGTACACATTCAGTCGTCTGTTGTCTTTGTATCTGTTGTGTCTTCCCGTCTGTCACACTCTGATCTCTTCTTCTTCCTCCTTCGCTCAGAGGCTGAAGTTCGTTTGGTTGGTTTCTCTTTATCTCTACGTGAAGACAGAAGCGGATTAATCAAAGAAAACCTCCAGAGTAAATCTTAAAACTGTCAGATTGATGTGCTGATAAGGGGATATTGCATCACGCTAACATGTTCCCTCATTCATAAATGCTTGTTAGCATCTTTTTTAGTGTTAGCATAGAAACAGAGATTACTATTTAGTAATTGTACAACTAATTAGAAACTTACCAGGTTTGGTTTGTTTGCATTTCCACACAGCAAAGAAAATTAGACACAAAATGCAAACCACCAAGACACCAGATAAGATGATGGAGACGTAAAGAGACAAATTAGACTGAGTGATGAAGAAGTCCCCTGAAACAAGAAAACATAGAACACAATGACAATTTATTCATCATTAATTAATGAAGTTGGTGTTTAATGATCTATAATCTATCTTGCTGCTCTAATTCTGTCTGCTGATCTCAGCACTGTAAGCAATCAACGATCTATAAGTTTAATTCTCGATTCCATGGTGATTCCCTCTGAAAGTTCACATGGTTGCGATCAACCAATCACGTGGAACCTTTGATTATCCACCTCACATGTGGAAACAGCCTGTCTATCTTTTGTTGCCTGATGAAGAAATCAGTCGACCAGTCTTCTGAAACTGCAAAGGCTTGATGATGACGCAACACAAACATCCTCTGCGGACATAGATAAAACATTTTACTGTGGACAGAAGACATGTCCTCTACCTGAAACGTGTATCTGTGTCTCTCTGGTCTGGTTGGTTTTGTTCTCTTGTAGTTTACAGGTGAATGTGTTGCCGTGTTTGTTGTCCACAGTCACTGAGCTGCTGTCAGTATAGAGACCATCGGGACCTCTGAGCGTCTCTGTAGGTCCAGCAGAGACGATGTTTCCCTCAGTGTCCAGCCAAAGCACCTCAGGCTCTGGATACCAGCCTGCAGCTTCACACTCTAACATCACTTCACCGGTCGACGCATCAATCCCTGATAACCTGATCAGAGGTGAGGACGCTGAACCTGATAAAGAGGGAGAGGAGAAGGTTTGTTTTGGTATCCTGCCAACAGTAAAAATAGGAGGAAAGAACCAGGCAAGGATTCCTTCTTATAAGTTCAGGATGAAATGGGTCCACAGAGGTCCATGTGATAGGAAAACAACTGGGTAGGAGATATACCGAGTGCAGGCAAGGAAGTCTTAGGAAGCAGCCAAACAACATCTAATCAGCTCCAGCCTAAGAGAGCAAAAGCAGCCTGAAAATACAAGGGCAGTTTATTAATGATACTCCTGTAAGTCCTGTCACCTTCATCCCTGCAGGGACAGAAGCTGAGACACTTAAGCTCTATCGTGCTCGTATTTGGGACAAGATATGTTATCATGGAATGGAGTTGTTAACCTGACATCTAACACCAAATTTTGTATCAACATGCAATACTATCCAGAGTGAATCCACATACCAACTACAACACTGACGAAGGCATCCACACCCCATCGCGGTATGAAGCATCTGTATCTTCCCTCATCTGACAGTTTGACTTTGGAAAGTTTCAGTGAAATATTTCCGTGCTGCAGCTGATCAACAAACACTGAAGTTCGTCCTTCATATGACGGATTTTTCTTATTCACAAGTTCCTGACCGGAGCGTCGCACAAACACAAATCTGGGGGACAGGTCAGGTCTCGTCCACTCCATCATCAGGTCAGCAGTGTCCGCCACAGGCTCCAGGCTACACGGCAAAATGACGTCATTGCCAAGCATCGCCACCACTGGCTGAGATGCACCTATTAGCTGAGACAGAGCTGGACACAAACAGATGCAAGTTCAGTTCTGGAGCGTACTCTCATACTCTGTCTTACTCCTCGGACATATTAAAGACACGCACAGTCCTGGTGCGATATTAATCAGATTAAGCTATGCAATGTAAACAAATGCAATAATGTGAGGATGACATTAATCAGGCACATCCACACTAGTTTGTCTACTTTGTCAACTATGCTATGCTTAGGTGCAATAACGATTGACATGTTAGATGTGTGTTTGTTTGCCGTCGACACGACAACGTCTGAAAACTGAAATGTAGCTTAACTATGATAAATTATAACAAGGATACAACTCTCAGGAACATTTTATAGGTTTTATCTACAGAATGTGTTTTTACCTCTGCAAGATGGTGGGAGAAGAAGATGGAAAACCAGAACAGCCAAGATTTCAAGCCGAGTTTTGTGGACCACCATTTTGTGAAGCATCACTTGAAGAAAAACATAAGAAACGATTCACCTGAACATGTAAAGATACGAATCCTTCTTGCTTCACATCTGCTACAGAAGATCAGTTTCGTGTCAACATGAACGTCATGCTGTCATTTCTGTGCTCTCGCTGTAAATTTTACATGTTTTATTACATTACATAACATAAATCTCTTCAAGGCCACACACCTTGATCCTTCTTCCTGTAATTACATTTACAACACTAAAATGGCTGCTGTGTCTCTGCCAAAGTCGTCCTGACCTTCAATGACTTTGGAGTTTCACTTTCACTTAGTAGCTAAAGCCTGTAAACGTTGACTTGTAGAGTTTGAAAAATTTGTTTTAAAGCAATGGATTACATATTAGGTTCCAATCAAATATTTAAAAGAAGCTAAAAAACAACTATTTTTTATTTATTAACCCAAATAAATAAAATGAACAATAGAAACACTCAAAAAATAAAAAGCCTTCCAAAAATGACGCAATGATCAACCTCTTTTCCTTGAATAACTCCGTGAAGCTTTAGAAATAATACAAATCCAAAATATGAAATATATACAAATGTAGACAAATTAATAAGAAAAGTAAAAGTTTGCACTGTTGGAGCGTCTGCACAGCGGGTTGACAGGGTTTGAATGAATAATGACAAAGAATGATGAGGATTAAGTTACATTAACATGTTAAATGTGTATAATTCTCACCTTTGTGGTATTGTTCAATTTGAAAGTTTATAACTTCAGATATTAAAGTCAATCACGCTACTGGCAACACACTTTAGTGATCCACTCTACCACGACAGGTCCAAAGTTATTGACTTAACGTAACTGTTGTTACAGTGACACCATCTGGTGGATTGATGTTTCAGTAGTGAAGTCATGTTCACCAACTTGTCGATAACAACAGACAGACAAACTGAAAACAGGTGGACAGAGAAAAGCCTCTGATAAACTCACAAAAACTAAGATATCACTGCACTCTAAACCGATTAAATACAGAAATAAGCAAAAACTCACGTTGTGGATGAAGATGTCAGTGTGTTGCGCCTGTTTTCTCTCTTTGAGTTTCGTTCTGAGTGTTGCTTTGCACAAGCAGCTGTACTTTGAACCTGTTGCCTGGTAACAGCCTGGACTATAAAAGATCAGGTTAGATCTATGGTGGATAAAGTGAGTAGCAGTAACATTTGGCTTTGATTGTATGAATGTGTGATATGAATGTGTGTACCTCCACTTGTGTGTGTGTGTGTGTTAACAAGATAACTCAAAGGTTTGTTATGAAATGCTGTGAGTCAAGTATGAGGGTCATTATATCAGATTATAACGCAGACCTGGATCTCATGGCTGAATAGTAGAAATGCCCTCTTAAGAAGGTATGGATGTTTTGGAAACGCATACTGGAAAAGTATTTTTGAGATTCTGGTCACAGTGTGTTCTGAAGAAGGTTTGCTAACAGATTGGTTTCGCTTGGCAAATACATAGAGTAAAAAAAAAAGATCATGAGGCTACTGGGGGAAAATTGTTATGTTAGCTCATTCTTAGCAGTGTAGGTTATACACTGAGGCCATAGCTCCAAGAGCGCGGTGGGTCTTCATGACCCGAATCAGGCAAACCAACACCAATTTAACACTGCGCAAAAAGAAATGAGCATGTTCACCTTGGATATTATATTACCTTGTTTGGCTCAAGGTCTGAGTTCTCCTTTCTCTCTCTCCCTCTGGCTCTCTGCCTCTGTTCTTAAAAAGCTAAACAACAACAATAATAATAGATCATACAACCCTCTTTCTTTTCTCTGTCTCTCTCCCTTTTCCCCCTCTTTCTGTATACAAAACAGTCTCCAAACAGTATGCTCTGTATGTCACGTCACATGCCTGCTTCAATAAAAATATACAACACCATGAAAGCGCTAATTTACTTTTACTTAAGTACAACTTCAAGGTGCATAATCCTTCACTGTTAACTACTGAGGACCGCAGAATGTAGTCTTTAACTGTGTCTGCAAAGGTGCTTTGCTTGATGCATCAACTTCAAAAATAAATCAAACAGGAAGTCGAGGTCTGTGTACTTATATCTATATATATCAGTTGTGTCAGGTGTTCAGTCAGTCAGACAGCATGGAGGTCACGACTCTCTGCATCGCCCTGTGTGAGTATACATCTCTGTTTTAGATACTATACTTAAGCTTGCACAAAATATTGCACAAATATCATTATTTAAACCTAACTGTATATGAATAATTAACTTGTATGATCATGTAAGATTGTTTTTGGCTATAGTGACGATTCTGCTTTTGTCTCTGCAGCCATGAACTTGTTAACTCTGATGGCTGTACTTGTTCAGCACAGTTTTGCTCAGAAAGGTGAGTAGTAGTAAGCAGCTGATAATTTAGCATTTTTGTTTTTACACTTGCTTTTATGCTTACATTCTTTTCAGAGATCAATACCTCATCCTTGTAAAAGATTCGCTGTTTTTCATTTAATTTGCTATCAATCAGAGAAGTCATGTGTTATTCCTCTCTGTTTATGCTTCCTCAGACTCAGTGCTTCTTGACATCGTCCCTGCGAGCCTGCAGCACTTTGAATACGATACAGTTTCTTTTGTCTGCAAGGGGACTGACAGATCGAGTGGATGGAGGGTGATGGACAGCATGAACAGGTCCACGTCAGAATGCAAGGCTAAGGCAGCGAAGTCCACACCTTTCAACTGCACATTTGAACTCTATGCGACAGACAGTGGAACATACTGGTGTGAGGCTGAAAAAGGGAGGAAGAGCACCACTGTCAACATCACAGTCACAGGTATATTTAATTATTGATGTTCATATATCAGTCAGTATCTGGATCAGTATCAGTGGAAGAAATCACATCTTCAGTGTACGGTGTAAATTGGCATCATTTTTGACATGCATGCATTCTGACATGTTTCAGCACAACCTTTTCAAAGACCTTTTGGAGGCTTGTTTTGTGTGTGTGTGTGTCCTTACTTCTCTGTTGTGTGGCTGGAGGTTATTTCTATATGTTTGGGGTTTCGGTGTACCCCAAGGCTCCATGTGAGGCTCCATTGTTTCTCAGCTTGACGGCCCACTATTCGAAGTGTTGAAAGGGAAATGCTTCCCCTTCTTTCCAATTTCCTACAACTACAAATTCAGTTCATATGTTTGATATCATAAAATAAGAGCTTTTGGATTATTGATATGACAACTTGTAGCGTACCTTTTGAGAAAAAGAATGTGGCGCAATTTTGCATTCTCAAATTTGATGTTTTTGCAATCCTATGTGACACATTTAATTAAATACAATGCTGTCAGCATCCCCAATCGATTATCCTACTTCTGTGTGAGAGTGTTTGTTGGTATTCATTTGTTTATTCTACTTTCAAGACAATATTCCAACACTTTTAGGTGGGCCACCTGTCAATCATGTGTTTGTTTTAATCAGCTGGTTCCGTGATCCTGATGAGTCCTGTTGTTCCTGTGGTGGAAGGAGCCTCGGTGACTCTGCGCTGCAAAAACAAGAAGGCAGAGAATGTCACTGCTGATTTCTACAAAGATGGCACCCTCCTTGTAAATAAGTCCAAAGGAGAGTTGGTTTTCTATGCCATTTCCAAGTCTGACGAAGGATTTTATAAATGTCATATTTCTGGAGCTGGAGAATCAGCAGAGAGCTGGCTGAGTGTCAAAGGTGACGCAAAAATAAGATGCTTTCCCTATAGTCACCTTCTGTGCAGACTATACATTTCTGTAATATGAGGTATAGTGCAATGATATTCTGGAGAATTACTTGGTCTTTGTTGTTCTTGTGTAAGTTGTATCATTGTGTAGATGTTTGTGGTTCTCTTACAGGTCTGTTGGTCTGAATGGACCCTTATGGATCCATGTCTCTCCTACTGCACAAAGTTAGAAGTTATGTCGCAATAAAAGCTGCATCTGGTGGATTACCAAATAGAACTGTGTTATGCTGAAATGATGCTAACGCCTTTTAAAATCTTACGACGACCTGCATATACTGTATCTACAACATTCTCTCAGCTACATCCACGAGCAGCTAACTGATGAGTGACGCTCACCCGGATATTACTATAGGATTGAGAATAATTAAATCATACAGAGGTCTCAGGTTACATGAAAACACTTTTTCAAGCAACAGTGAACATATTTGTATCTACCTAAACTCATCATTTCATGTAGAGACCTAGTAAGAGAAGCCAAAATACCTCAAAAACGCTTGAAAAAACTAAACAATCTCAATGACTTATTTTGAATGCTTAATCATAGAATGTTAAAACTGAGATGACATGATTTTTGTTTTTGTCTCAAGGTGTAACAGGAAACAGCGGCTCCTCTTACCACATGCTGCTGTGGATTGCTGTCTCTGTGTTACTGGTGACTCCGCTTATGATGCTGGTGGGACTGATTCACCATCTTAAACACAGAGGTACAGTATAGCAGACACGTTAGTCTGAATGTATTTGAAATCAAATAGTTTTTTTTGTTTAACTCCAGGATGGTGCCATTTTATTTCTCCTCCTACAGGGGGCGTTACAGCAAATCCAGAGTTGCACACCATGGTCTTGAAAGACAGGAAGCAGAGAGGTTTTGCTTTGCCTTTTTTGGAAAATATCTTAAATTCTTCTTTTGTTTATATTGTTTAAGTTGACAAAATGCAGGAAGGTGACTACGACTACTACTACTTTTTTGTTTCAGTCTCTGCAGAGCAAAGCGCGGCTGAATATGTGGACACCTACGCCATCATCTCTAAAGACAGGAGGGACAAAGGTCTCAGTCTTATTTTTTCATTTGTATTCAAATGTGCATGATGTTGGTCTAACTTCTTGTAAATTAATAATTCTATTATAACAAATTGTGCATGTGGGCCACCATGTGGTGACTGGGGTCTTGATATTTCTGTCCCATCTGTTTCTCGTCTTCTGTCATGCTTCGGGTTTTATTTTAGATACTGCAGACACTGCTGAGAATTTGAAGAAGCAAAAACCACAAAGTCAAAAAGGTGAAGTGCTCCTTTATTTATATCTTTGTTCAGCTGCCTGCACAGCTTCTTAATGTCACGAGGTGAAGGTTTTAATTTTGTTCATGGAAAGGTTTGCATCCTACAGATGAAGACGAATCTCCATCTCATCTTCTCTACTCAGCTGTAACATTCACAAAGAGGTCACCAACTTTCCTGCACCGTAGGTTCCCAACTCAAAAAACGTGTTTCCCTCATCAATCAGCAATTACCAGTGTAAAGAAACAAAGGATGTGATGTGATGGAGTTTTTAGGCCAGTGCTCAAAAAACATTATTAAAAAGTGGTAAACTAACTTGTGGGTGGATTTTCTTGGAGTACGTGGGATTTAGAGTTGTGTCGTTTTTTGCCTTAAGAATTATAATATTTATTTCCCAGAATTAAAATGATAATATCTGCTGTTTCTAATGCAGAGGCAGAACTTTCCACCTCGTCAGTGACGCTGAAAGATCCACCATCAGCAGACAAGGAGACTAATATTCAACCATCCGGAAGGTCAGGCTGATAAGAATGCATCATTAAATTCTATTCATGTTAGTCTGTATCTTGACGGCAGTGTTTGTGTGTGTGTGTATGTGTGTGTTGTGTCTTACAGCTCAGTGACAGCAGAGACGTCTGACTAATGCTCAGAGAACAGAGGGATGATTAGATCTTTTCTGTGGTGTAATAATTTGGGTGTGATGATTCAAGTTGGAGTACTTCTAAAGTAACTTATATTTGTATAAACTGAATTAGTTATCGTTGCATGCACAAATGTACAGTGAAGATCATAAATAAAACCTAATCCAGAGAGTTTCTTTCTGTCGCTCTGTGCGTGTTTGTCAGAAATGTCCTGCACATAAACCCCAAAGATATGAGATTAAATAGAGAAGATATGAGAGTTCAATGAACTTAACAGATGTAAACGCCGCCACCATCTGTGTGAGAGAACACTGCAGAACATGTATAGAGGCTACGTTTACCCAAGTGTGTAACAAAGCCATTAGGGTGAACATATAAACAGTGCATCTTAGATTGGCTCGTCGACAAAGATGGCCGATATATTGAAACTGCAAGAAATGATACTCTAGTGTACCTCATTCATGAAATACATTCCTCACAAAGTGTATTTCTGTAACCTTTGACCCTGAAACATCCATATGCTTTCATGGACCTACAGACGTGGTAAAGAGAACCACAGATATCTACACAACATCCGTGTGCAAACTTTTACTGAACCAGTGAGATGATCTCTGTTAAAGCAGCAAATGTGGATGTCACAGGAAGTGCTGTGACGCTATATTTATCCGTCAGTTAGCGCAGCGCTCAGATGGCGTGGAGGCAGCATGGATGCTGCAGCATTGTGCGTCGCCCCGTGTGAGTATGAGAGCTCTCTGCACTTTAACTTAAAGCAAGGAGGATCGAGAGAAAACATGATCTGATCTGTGTAAAATGTATTAATTATGCTATTGATTAGTTTCAGTGAATTACATTTCAAGATCATATTGAGCTGTATGCTCGCTCCCTCTCTCACCCCTTCTCTCTCTCTCTCTCTCTCTCCCTCTCTCTCTCTCTCTCTCTCTCTCTCTCCTCAGCGATGCAAGTGTTCATGCTGCTACTCATGGTCACTCAGAGTTCTTTGTCTGAACAGACACAGGGTGAGTAGAATTTAACTTTCTTGTGATTATTGTGGAATTTGTTTAACATTAGCAGCAACAACACATTTATTTATTATACTTTTTCAGCTTTTTGTTTTCTACATTTTCTAAAATAGTTTAGCTTTTCTTGTTTTTACATTTCATTTTTATGTTCAATTCTTCTAGAAATGTTATTGTCTCCATTGTTTTTCTTAACATTTTTATTATTATTGATTTATTATTAGTTATTATTGTGTTCCTTAGGTTTATTTTTTTTTCTATCTGAAGTGTTCTTTGTTGTTGTTTGTTGTACAAAATTGTAGTACTCTTCAGTCTTTCAAATGATTTGCTTTTTCTGCTCAAAAGCGACGACAGTGTCAAATCGTCTCGTCTCTGACTCAGCGTCCACAACAAGGGACTCCTTCATCAAAGGTGGACCGTTGGATTGCATCGTAACAAGAGTTCTTCCACTGTTTTTAGACTCATTTTACTTTAAGTGTTTCAAACAGTAATTGTACGTTTTATTGTGTACTTGTGTAGGTTTTTTCGAAGAGTCAAATGTCTTGAATCGCTGTCTCCTTCTTTGTCTCAGGTGTAGGTTGTCTTGCCATCGTGGCATCCAGACTGCAGGTCTTTGAGTACGGCTCTGTCTCTTTTACCTGTGAGGGCATTGACGGATTTAGTGGATGCACTGTGGCCAGGAGCACTGGAGGGGAACCCAGCGCCTGCACCTTTTCATGGGGGGTGTCTGCACACTCCCGCTGCGACATTACGACAGCATATCCAGAAGACAGCGGCGAGTACTGGTGTGAGGCTAGAGGACAGAGAACCAACACGGTCAACATCACAGTCAGCGGTAGGTTACGATGCAGCGAAGTCACCAAAATTGGGGCATTTTTTTTGCTTGATTCTCTCCAATATCAGGACAACAAGCTGGTGATCTCACTGAATATTGAATATATCCTAAATACTTCAAATATAAAACATATAGCTGAAGACACTGCTGACATCATGGCAGCATCAGTGAAAAATGTTTGCCGGCACGAAAGCAGCATCAAAGTCTGAATCTGATAGCTACAAATGCCCTGTGCTCTCCTGTGAAGTGATCAATCTTCTTCATCCTTCATCCCTGTTAATCAGGTGGGTCTGTGATTTTGGAGAGCCCGGTGCTTCCTGTCATGGAGGGAGACTCGGTGACTCTAAGGTGTGTAAACAGGACAAACGCTTCCGGCCTCTCGGCTTCCTTCTACAAAGACGGTTTCTTCATAGGGATGGGCGCCACGGGCAGCATGACCCTCCACAGCGTTTCGAAGTTGCTCGAAGGTTTCTACATGTGCAGAATCTTCGAATCCGGATCGTCCCCAAAGAGCTGGATGACAGTTAGGGGAGGAGGTGAGCAATAAGGACCTTTCAAAATAAAATGAAAAGGACGTTTAGAATTAAGACAAACATGCAACCCTGAGCAGGAAAGTTACACCCTGTTGCACTAAACTGTCTAAAACTCCAATCTGCTGCTAAAAATGTACATTCCCAATACTTATTCATTATTCTATTATGTCACATTTCAGAATTATTGGAAGTGTACGATTTAACTTTAACTCTAAAAAAGCTGCGACCATGTAGTATGTGCGACATCGCCAACATTGTTTATGTAGCCACACAGAGTAATGCCAAAGCTGCTATTTGTGTGTTCTAACAGAGACTTCTCCTTTTGATCCTCCTCGTCAATCCTGTAACGTTTACGTTGTGGTGAGGACGGTCTTCACCGTTCTGTTGGTGGCTCTGCTGCTTGTGCTGCTGGGATGTCTTTACCGCGCTAAAAGAAAATACCAACCAATGAACGCTCACTGGCAAGCACCAGACAAAGTAAAGGATGGAAACGAGTGATGACGATTAAGTTGTGGTCTTATTCTTAACTTTTCAGGTCATTAAGAGTTACGAGTTAAGAAATGGTTTGTTTCAATGCTCTGTTGCTGTTCGTGTTGTTAAAAGCAGAAAAGGCAGAACCGCAGAAGTTCTGGAGTATTATTTAACAAAGCTTTTGCGAGTTTTATACCACGTATACTTTCAGACGCAGAAATGCTGGTGATCATTTTAGCTTTGAGGAGAAAACCACGAGACAGCAAAGGCAGAGAGGCTCCTCCCCTCTGCATTACCGCTAAACAAACGCATCTATAGACACTTTTCAACATATATGATCAATACTAACGCACCTTTTCTACTTTTCTTTCCTCATTCATCAAATCAATTTGGGTCAGTTTGGCCTGGCTGTGCTTAAAGCCAGAAATATGTAAGAATATCTTTGATTGGGTGTGTAGGTATGTGAACTGCTGCTGTGAACTTTTAATTAGCTAAACTTCATTCTCTTCCTTTTTTCTTGATTTATTAAAATGGTGTTACAGCAAAAGTGCTGTACATTTCTATGATAATTTTCTATAATATACTCTGTAATTAATGTGTTTGTCTGTATGATATGTAAGAGGGGGTGCACGAAAAATTTCAAATTACGTGTGATAACATTGTATAATTGCATGTGATCTTACAAAATAATGTATCTTATCTTATCTTATCAAATAAAGAGATTCATATATTCAAAGTATTGTTTTTGTCTCCGTGTCTATGATAATAGCGTGCTCTGACTGTCGAAAATGCGTGATTGTGTGTGGGTGTGTGACTGCCTCGAAGCCTCAGCAGCTTCACCTCTGAATAGAATATGTGGGTTTGTGTTAGCGATGAGCTCCTCACTTAGCAACAACATCTGGAACATCACATCATAAACAGGAACAAATACTTAACTAACTAATCATTTAATGGTGTCATCATATCAAATAATGTGGAATATAATTTATGAAACAGTAAAAAATATATGAGAAATCATTCAAATATTAATCAGGATCATCAGGAACACATACTTTCATAATCTAAGAATAAGAATCTAATGGTTCAAGCTAACATATGAAGAAGTCCACGTTTGCCTCATTCCCTTAACAGCGTTGATGGCTTATTTGCTTTTTGTTATACCAACATGTTATACAGTATCTAATGTAAAGTCAACACATTTCGGTTGTGATTGATTTCATAAAACATGATTAATCTGATTTCACTTTTAAACATATAAGGTTGGACTTCATTAAATCTAAACCACGTTAGAAAAACATACAGCAACAAACTCTAGGAACTTAACAGCATTTACTCTTTTCAACATATAAGTGGTTTGATGTTTTAGATGGGCAACAAACGATTCATCCAACAACTTCAGAAACATCTACTCCCGTGCAATACACAGAATTTACATTACAAGAATTTTTTTTCAAAGAGGAACACAGCTGATGTCCTTGATACATGAACATTACATTATTTACTTTTGGACAAAGTCAGTGGACCTAGCTAACGTTTATCATCGCTAGCTAACGTCAGTGCTAATGCTATTCTAGCAACTGTCACAGTTTGTAGCCACTGCCGGTGGGATCGGTGAGTCGATATTGATTGTCGATGCACTCGCTTGCGTCCTGTGTTTTTCCGTTGTTGGAACGGGAGTCACTTGTTCTGGTTTCCTCTCCACTCTGTGCCCTCCTGTCTTTTTCTCTCTTGTCTCTAGATGTTGCTTCTGGTTTGCTAGTTGTCCTTTCTTTACATTCATCTTGTTGATCATAGCCTCTGTTTTCTCAAGTAGTTTCTCTGTGAGCGCTGACAATTCCTCCTGTCCTTTCCTTCTTTTCTCCAAATTGGTTTTTGTGTCTTGGCGCTTCTTTTTTTTATCCGGTCCGGCAAATTTCTCCAACTTCTTCTTAATCTCCTCCATCTCTGTGTTAAGGTTCTGCAGCAGTGAGGCGATTGTGTTTCTCTGCTTGATCAGATCCTCCTTAAGTTCTCTCAGAGTCTTAATCACCTCATCCACGTATGTTAATTCTTCCTTTGTCCTTTCTAATTCTTCCTCACCTTCTTCATGATCAGGCTTCAAACGCTTGTTTCCTGTCGCACTTTGCTCACAGTCTCTTACCAAACTCTGATGTTCTCTGCCATGATGATCATCTCTTTCTCCTCTTTCATCCTTGATCTCCATCTTGGTTTCTGTGTGAATAGAAAAATACAAATTAAAAAAATTAAAATATGTCTTATTCCAGTAGCCTTTTGTTTAAAATGTAACCTTTAAACATTTAATACAAAATGAAATATTAATAACTAGAAGGCACCCCCCAGGCAAAGAGTACATATCTCCACCAAGGCCAAGAAGTAACAAAGTTTTGATTGTTACAGTGCCACCATCTAATCAGGTCACTTTGTTGCATAAGTAGTGAGGTCACATGTACACAAAGTTTGATTACAGTGAACTGATTCATTCATGAGATGCAAGACTTTGTGAAGAATGAGTCACGTCCACTCAACTTTTACAGCCAAATGTGTCAAACAGTAATGAAAATCAAAAAACGTCATGACTCATTGTTCAAAGTGGTGGTGGTAATTACATCACTATATACTTATTTTCCTTTTTTGTAATGAAACATCAAAAGGCCGTCAGAGTAACTTGACCAAGGACAGGACAAAATTAATTGGTGACTTACTGTTTGGACTCCATTTCCACACAAGAATGAAAGCTGTGAGAACGCACATGAAGCAAGCAGACAAGCTAATTGCGATACGAGCAGCGGCGCTCGGGGAGGTCACGAACATATCATCTGAAACGATGAAGCAGAACGGGACATTTTCAGCTGCCAGAGAATTAATGCTAACTTTATCATCATGCGGGCACATGCAGTATCGTTTGACTCCTCACCTGGAATGTGTATCACAGTTTCCCTTGTGTGGTTGTTGTATTTGTGTTGTAGTTTACACGTGAATGTCTTGCCGTGTTTGATGTCCACTGTCACTGAGCTGCTGACAGTATAGAGACCATCAGGACCCTTGAGCATCTCTGTACGTCCAGCAGAGAAGATCTTTCCCTCAGCGTCCAGCCAATGCACCTTAGGCTCTGGATACCAGCCTGCAGATTCACACTCCAACCTCATGCCATCCCTGCTTCTGTCGATGGTCACCGTGACAGGAGAGGGGACTGAACCTGATGATGAGAGAGGAGACGTTTCTAAGAATGGTTTAATAATAAAGATTTTGTCACATAATCATCAGTAAAGTCAACAACAGTGACACTGCCTAATTACCAAATCAGGTCCTGGGGTCTGGGAGGCTATAACTTTTGATCACCATGTCTCTTAGAAGGGTTGGAAGGCCTACAAAGACTTCCTAACATCATTCATGGTGACTTTTGCTTTTATTTGTTATTGTTTTGGTTTAATCACAATGCTTTCTGGGAATGGGCTCACAGTGCTGTGGGGGATGGACCATGGTTATGTTTATATGCCTTTATATGCATTATAAATTTACAGAAATCATCAGCCTGTCTTATATTTGAGCAATCTCTATTCAAGGTGAGGAGATGGATCCTAAGAGAGGAATTATAATATAGAGTCTCATGAGTTGGTCTGTTACATAGCACCTTGGTTCTTGGTCGGAGACCTGTGGCCGGCATCATGGTTCATCTTAAACATACACTTACCAACAACAAGCTCAACCAAAGCTTCTCCTTCCAGTGAGGGGATAAGACATCGGTATGTTCCAGCATCAGAGAGTCTGACTTTGGACAGCTTCAGCGAAATGTCACCCCACTTTAGTTTGTTGACAGACACCGACGTCCTCCCAATGTAGGACGGGTTTTGATCAAGCAGAAGCTCCACCCCATCACGCCTCAAGAGGATGAACCTGGGAGTCAGGTCAGGCCGCGCCCACTCCAAAGTCAGAGAAACAACATTTGTGGTACTTTCCAGCTGGCATGGCAAAATTATGTCATCACCGACTAATGCCACTATTGGCTTACTTGAACCAATCATGACAGACTGACCTGGGGAAAACACAGAATATATTATTGACGCCGTTTTTCCACTGCTGGTGCATACTACCCATAGGTTGGCATAGGTATCATGAAAATACACTATTATCAGGGGTCGCCAACACCAGTCTATCGAAAAGCGTTTACGAGTCCCTCACCGAAAGGTTCAAAGAATACGTACATTTGACAACACATCCTCACTTGGTAAAGCTGTTTAAATTTCTATCCAGTCAAATTCGCGCCTCCTTTTGTCACAAAACGATTATAAGCCAATCAGCTGTCATGTTTGGTTACGTGACACCGTAACATTTGGCTAGCAAGCGCACGCCGGATTTGACGATGCACCATTTTCATTTTTTCTGCAACTTAATACAAGACAGAATGATAGGATGGTCTCTGTTTACTACAGGTACAGAGCAGTGCGCTAACAGATGAGTGACAGCTGGGGGGAAAAAAGCAGCATTTCGATACATTTTAACAATTGTGACAACATAAAGGCAGAATGCCGAATTTGCAGAATCCAGTGTATGTTCTTCCAAACAGGAAAACACTCTGAAGAAAACATTCCAAAACTGTATGAAAGAGAACGTGCTAAATTGCAAGAACATTCCAAAATTTTTATTCCTCATGAAAACAGTAGCACAGTCTCTGTCATCTCATTAACATCAGAACAGACTGAATGCATGTGAGAAATCTTGATTTAGAAGCTACAGTGTGGTTTCTTCCCTAAATCCAACTCAACGTGTGTCTGTGTGTGTGTGTGTGTGTGTGTGTGTGTGTGTGTGTTACCTTCAAAACAGTGTGCAAGCAGAAAGACTAGAACAGCAAGCAAACGTGCAACGCCAAATTCAGGTTTAAGGGCTGATTCATGCTGCATCATGGAGTTCCGAAATCCCTTAATTAACAGAATAACACCTGATTATTGCATCAGTGTTTATGAACAAATAAGACACAGATTCAACACCTCCACCATGGACCATATTTGTGTGTCTGTTAGCAGGATTTCAACAGAGAATTAATCAGTTTCTCGGTCTACTCATGTAAAAAGCCCACGTACCTGTTCGTATACAACAAAGTTTCGACTGAACAAAGGCGAAAGCGCAGGGTCAAAGTACACAGATAAAATAATGCCGCATGCTGCTACTTCCTGTTGGGTCTGCTCTGTGCTGAGTGCTTTGCATCAGCAGGGGGCAGAACAGGATGTGTTCACACCATTATAACTGAGAGGGGAGGGCAAGTGAGTGAGGAAAAGAGTGAGTGATTGAATGAGTGACCGAGGAAGTGAATGAGTGAGTGAATGGATGAATAAGTGAGTCAGTGAATGTATGAGGGTGTTATTGAGGGACTGAATAGATAAGAGCGAGCGAGTAAGTGAGTGAACAGGTAAGTGAGTTTGTGAGTGAGTGAGTGAGTGAGTGAACAGGTAAGTGAGTGAGTGAGTGAGTGAGTGAGTGAGTGAGTGAGTGAATGAGTCTTGTGTACATTGTCGCTACTTTCTGCTGAGCTATCTGAGCTGTGCCGCACTGTGAGCTCATCTTCAGAACAGGAAGTTGCAGGGTTTAGTGTATTTTAGTGTCAATACAGTTTGATGCTCAGTCTGCAGTGAGACAGCATGGAGATCACAGCTCTCTGCATCACACTGAGTGAGTACTGCTAATGCTAAACATCCTTTATATTAAAATCTATCCGTAAGATAGAAAGTATTTTAAGATTTGTGGTTTGCTTTTTTCATACTGACATATAGTGGATATTTATATAGTTTTATAATCACAGCGTATTTAGCCAAATTTTGATCTATAGTCCATTGGCAGGTTCATGTTAAGGCATAGAAAACTGATTAAAGTGCTTACATATGAAAACTATAAATGAGGAGAGGCAATGAGTAACAAAGAAAGAATATTTAAGGATATTTTGGAGAGAATTTGTGCTTTAGTGCTATCTATGTTTTCAAAAACAATTTGTTCTGCTCCATTATGAAATAAATGTTTCATTTTACTTCAGTACTTGACAAGTACTGTTACAATTGCTGTTGACAAGAAGAGATTTTACTTTTATATACACGTACTTTGTTTCATCTCTCCAGTGATGAACGTGTTAATGCTGATGACAGCGCATGTTCAGCACAGTTACACGCAGAACTATGGTAGGTAATCAGTCGATTGTCTATAGGTACACAGATTTTAGCCCACAGTACTTCCTAATATATATATAATAGGGCGAGTGATTGATTATTAAGATTGGGAGATTATCATTCCATACTTATATGATAATAAATAGAATTAATGGGATTTATAATTATATTTTCTAAAAATTACTCACGTCTACAGCACAAGTTGACTTGGTTCTTGACGCTGGAATTAGGAGAGTTTCAAGGACTAAAATTGTGTCAAAATGTGGACAAACAAAAAAGGTCCCAAATAACTGCACCTGTTTGTGTGACATAAAAGGTCATTCCATACATTTAATACTACACCACTATCTGCAAACCATCCACCTTGTACATGGTACAAATATGATAAACTCTAGTAGATATTTTGTCTGCAAAAATCAAAGTATTGATCTAATTCTGTCTTTCTCAGATGCAGATTCTTTGCATATCTTTGTATCCAGGCTGCAGTATTTTGAGTATGAGCAGATCACGTTGACCTGTGAGGGTTTCGATGACATCACCAAGTGGCAAGTGAGGAGAACACTCAAGGGAGTCCAGACCATTTGTGCCACAACTTGGGAGAAGTCAACTGGACCCTGCACCATCGAGAACGCCCTCATATTAGACAGTGGAGAGTACTGGTGCCAAGCTACAGAGGGACAGCAGCGAAGTAACACAATCACCGTCAAAATCAGCAGTATGTTCACAAATACTAACTTAAAGATAAGCTCTGTTACGTCATTGTTTCTAGTCCATCCTAAACTGTCCAAGCACAACAGCTCTGCCAGGTGAAATTTCAAGCAACCTGCTTCCACTTCTCAAACTCCTGCACAAAATGAATTGATCACTTTGTCATGTAATGATTTGTCACTTAATTCATTTTGCCTGCCAATGATGTTTTGTCTTCCAGCTGGTTTAGTGATTCTGGAGAGTCCTGCTCTTCCTGTGACAGAGGGAGAATCCGTGACTCTGCTGTGCAGGAAGAGGAAAACTCGCAACCTCACGGCTGATTTTTTTAAAGACGGCTTCCATGCTGCGACCAGCGCTACGGGAGAGATGACCATCCAAAATGTTGCCAAGTCTGATGAAGGCCTCTACAAGTGCTGGATCGAAGGATCTGGAGAATCGTCAGAGAGCAGGATGGTTGTCCGAGGCATGAAAAGTAAGATTTCTATAAGGCCAGGTTTTACTCAAACTAGTCCTCAAAAAGCATTTTATACCTCAAATGAAATCTTAAGAACAAAACCACTTCATAATCCAATAAATGCAATTTCCTTGAAAATAAACCTAATTGGACTTTTTGAACTTAAGGTGGAGAAGACAATTTTGTAGCAAACGATATCCTGCATGTTACTTCACCAAATCCGGCTAAAATAAAACACTACTAATCTCTAACGTATGTGCTTTACAGAAGGTCATGAGGACGTCCCTCCATCCCAACGCCGTCATGTCTTCATCCTGCTGTGTGTCATCTTTACCATTTTGTTGGCGTTTCTGCTGCTGCTATTGAATGGACTGCTTCACTGTGTGAAACGAGGAAGTAAAGAAAATCAGCAGCATAATGCATACTTCATTTAAAGCTGATTCGTCTATACAGAATTAATCCCAAAAGATGCAATTTCGGGATTCAGAAAACAATGCTAATGTGAGCAGAAGCTTCCCCGGTGTTTCACCCTCATAACACTATTTATTCTGTTGCATCCCAAACTTTAGCAGGTGCCTCTACCTCTCCTCCCTCCTCCCATCCCACTACACCTCCACAAACAGGTAGAACATCAACCATGCAGGGCTATGACTGAAAATGTACAGTTTTTTCTTTGTATTTTTTTCCAGTTGCTAAGGAGACCTTTGAAGGTGTCACAGAACACAAGAAGAGAAAAGGTGCGGCCCTGAATGCTTCATCAAACAGCTTAATTCATCGGAAACAGCCGGCAAATAGAAAACATGTGACACAGTTTACCACTCTGAACTTTTACTCTTGCAGAAGTGGTTATGTGTCTACGTTAAACACAGAAAACAATGAGAACCATTGAAGACGACATTTATAGAAAACCTCACACTTTCTCGGTTTCACCCCCTGTATTATTTCAGGGGCCTCTCGTGCTGTTGATCATTTCCTTATTTAAGTCAGAGACAAAGCTGAGAAACCACAGATAGAAAAGGTGTCGGTTCCCCTCGGTCAACGTGACAGCATAAAATGTTTCGCGGAAAGAAGAAACCAGGGCAGCAAAATTTATCAAAAGACAAAATTTAGGCTGAAAGGGGCAAAAGGTCAATCACACAAAGATTCCCTCCCAAGCTGACATTGTACAATTTCTCTCCAAAGCAGAACCAGGAGGCTCCAGCTCAGCAGCACCACTTCTTCCTGTAACTACTGCCTGCGGTTTAACAGACGAGAACAGCGCCGTCTATTATACCATCAATTAGGTAAGACTGAATGTCTCAAGAAGCAGAATTTTGAGGACAAAAGGACTCACAAAAATCCAGATCAAAGTTTTATCCTTGTTTTTGTTTTGTTTTTATTTATTGTTTTGCTATAATTGGCTGCCAGTTTTGTGGGTTTGTCTCAAGAAAATGAATAACTTTACTTGTAATAAATTAAAATTGTGTTTTTTATTCAAAGACTTATAGTTGTACATACATATCTGTGGTTTTGGGGTGTTTGCTGATACATTTCATTAGATTTGTATAACATAAAAAAAAAGTAAGGTTCTGATGCGATTGTTAGTTTAAATACTCTACAATATACACTATTGATTCATTGAATTCATGCTGATTGATTGAAAAGTCAGTTGTAATGTTCCAGATGACAGGGAATCTCAAAACCCTCTGAATCTCTGCTAAGCATCAACAACAAAACTACAAAAATGTACAGAAAACAACCAAGTTTAAAGTAAACCGAGCTGAATCTAAGAAAGGTAAAGGCAAAAGTTTCAGTGCTGATAAAAAAGTATGTAAGCATCAGCCGTTATTTAGCCGTCTTACTGCCGTCTTAGTTTTGATGAGTTTGTCTTGCTGACTGAAGCTCCTTCTGAATCTCCTCTCTCTGTCTTTCTGCCTCCTGCAGGTCCTGGTTTAATTGCTTCATGTGATTTTCCACCTCTTCTTTCCTTTCTGTCAGACCTGTCACCATATTTTGTGTTGACAGCAGGACTGTTTTCGTATTCTTGAGCAAAAGCTTATGTTTTTTATATCTCTCCTCTAACTTCTTTTTGACTTGGTGATTCTTCTCTTTCTCACCTAATTGTTCTTCATCCTGCTGAATCAGTGCTTCAAATTGCTCTATCTGGTCCGTCAGATCTTGCTCATTGACCATCAAATTATAGACCCACTGTAGCACCTTCGCCTCTTCTCCCTCTTGCTGCCCTAACTCTCTGTGAAGGTATCTTATTTGCTTTGCCACCATGTCACTAAGGAGAGCTTTGACTCTGTCTTCTTTAACCAACTCTTGGTGTTCAGCATCGCCCCCTTGAACTTTGCATTCTGTGTGTATAAAGAAACATGAAACACTTTTACTCATCTTTTGCAGAAAACTGACTTAGTTCATAACTCAACAGTCTACTCACTGAGTTTAGTTTGTCCCCATTTCCACACAAAAACAAGGAAGGCAACTGCAACAATGGAAATCAGGCAAACAGCCACACCAATGATGACAGGAACACTAGAGCAAGATGAAGCCATGACAAACTCATCTGAAACTATAAAACAAAGAACACGGCAACATTTATAGAAAATCAAACCTCAGCTGATGGAAAATAATCAACCAGCAGATCATAAATACATTAGAGTACCTGGAATGTGTATCCGCGTCTCTCTGGTCTGGTTGGTTTTGTTGTCTTGTAGTTTACAGGTGAATGTGTTGGCGTGTTTGTTGCCACAGTCACTGAGCTGCTGACAGTACAGAGACCATCAGGACCTCTGAGCGTCTCTGTAGGTCCAGCAGAGACGATGTTTCCCTCAGCGTTCCGCCAAAGCACCTCAGGCTCTGGATACCAGCCTGCACACTCACACTCTAACATCACTTCACCGCCGACTCTGTTGATGCCCACTGTGAGAGGAGAGGGGACTGAACCTGATGATGAGAGGGGAGACGTGTCTGGTTCAAGAATAAAGATCTCACACCACACAATCATCAATTCAAGTCAAGAGTGTTTAATAATGCTCCATAATATGTTAACATGCAGCTCTTACTCAGTTCTGGACCTCCAGACCCTCACTGATGTTTTCCAAGTTAATGAAAAAAATCTAACTGATTTGACTGACAGCAGCACCATCAGGTCGATTGATGTTGCCTTTTGTGCTTAAGTAGTGGGGTCACACGGCCACCAATTTTGGGTATGGCAGACTGATCCATTCATCTGATACAGCACTTTTAAAAGAATGAACCACACCCACTGAACTGCCAGCAATTATAATACAGTTAACAAAAATTCAAAAAGGTGGAACATCTCATTTGGCACAAATGGGCAAGGCCTACAGATATATGGATGAATGTCAAGGAATCCAAAGATAAATAAACATTACAGCATTCAGCTTCCCAATCCTTAATTGATCTGACATACAGAGGCTTTTCTGTCATGTTTTCTCAACAGATCAACTTTACTTACTAACAACAAGATCCATGTTTGCTTCTATCCCCAAGGTAGGAATGAAGCATCTGTACGTCCCCTCATCAGACAGCTGGACTCCACTAAGTCTCAGCGAAACGTCTCCGAGCTTCAGTCCATCAACGTTCAGCGATGTTCGTCCCCTGTACGACGGATGCTTTTCACTCTTCAGCTCTGTGCCGTTGCGAAACACAAACACAAATCTGGTGTTGAGGTCAGGTCGCAGCCACTCAATGGTCTCGGGGGCGGCATTGCTGGAGGGTTCCAAGTGACATGGCAGGACAGTGGCGTCCCCAAGCGTTGCCACCACTGGCTGAGACGGACCAATCGCCTGAGGCTGAGCTGCGAGGAAGAATCATTATCATCATTGTAGGCTCTTTTCCCGCTGTGTGTGTGTGTCAATGATGTGTTACCTTCACAACCACATTGGATCAGATGAATGGCAGCAAAAACCAGAGACACGAAGACGCAGAGCTCTGATTTAAAGGAGAGTTTGTCCTTCACCTGAGACATCCTGGACCTGCAAAAGAAGTGAAATAATATCAATAGCAATATCATGTTGGACTTGTGTGTTTAATCGTAATAACCCAATAAGAAAAGACTTAAAAAAGGATCCTTGCATTACTAAGCAACATTAATGTGACTGCATATTGCAGACATGTGATGATGTGTGCAGCTCATTCTTATCAGTTGCTTGTACTTTCACTTGCGTTTGTTAAAGAATCAAGGACATTTATGCACAAATGTTTTAGCCGCTGGTTATCTTCTTCAATACATGATTCAGAAATGTTTGAAAGATACAATGTTGCCGCCCCCTTTTTGAATAATGCAAACAAGTGTATACGTAAACATGTATACGTAACATTATAGTCACAATTTTAAATAAGCTGTACACATTAAGTACTGACTACTGTCATATTAAATGTGTAGTGTGTGAAGCATTCAAGTAGCAATAGTAGTAGAAAGAGTTCATACTGACCTTTTTTGCACAATCCTGCTCTCTCTCTCTCACACACACACACACACACACACACACACACACACATTTGGTGTCCCTGCAGTCAAAGTCCTTATCTAAAACGACCTGGGTGCAGCCTGTTAATGAGTAACCATACAAGTTCAACCCTAACAACAAAATATAAAATGATAAATGACGAGTGCAGCTCGAGTTCAACCCCTGAGTTTACTATTGAACAATTCAACAATAATATACTGTATATACTGTTTTCCTCCACTTCATTAAACATTCCCACATATAAAAATTTAGTTCAAACGTACATTTTCTGTAATTCAAATAAATGTATCCTGCATATTGAGTATAGGTTCATACTATAAAATGTTCAACAACACTGCAAAAACATACGTAAAAACCCCCAGTAAAACTAGAGCATTCTATATGTTACATGCTGTACATGTGCTCGCGCTCAACTTGTTGCTGCACAATAAATTTACTGTGGGATCTGGATAACTGCACCTTCACTGGGACTTTACGTAGTTCCCCATGACAATGATCTATGATAACTAATCCATGCGTGCATTTCCTCATCGCGATCTTAATCCAGAATGAGAAAATAACTCAAATTTCCTACAGGTGTGATGAGTCTGACGGCAGCAATCGATCTCAGATGAGCAGAGCCAGGATTACTGGTATTCTATGCATTTTTAAATTAAAAAAAAAATCAAACAATGAAAAACACCTTTTTACAGGTTTTAACCCATTTTAGACACTTGATAAATATCTCATAACAATCTCAGGAATTACTAGAATGAGTTTTGAATGTAAGCCTCCTGGTGGTGAATATGAATCACATGAGATGACTTTGCATTTAAGCATCTGCAGTTTTCTATGTTTACATTATCTTTGATTATCTTTATGTGATCATATTATCTTTGAACTTGATGCCTAATTTTGTTCACAAATGTAAAAGCACCCTAGTAATTTAAGGCAACTAAATACAACTGAAACGTTTAAAACGTCTTTATTTTTACAAAACACTTTATGAGCTTGTTGACACAAACATTCCCAACTGCATAATAATATTTTCTAGGTGATTTATAGCATTAATGGGGAGACCTTATGTTGACCTTAGCGCCGTGGATTTGTCTCTGTGAGCTCAGTGAGAATATGTTCTAACACATTAACCACAATGTGCTTCACCTGTTCCAAAATAACCGACATACGTGCTGAAACACAACCAATGATGAAAAAAAAGTTTATTAAGCAGAGTTGTTCGTCTTTCCTGAAGTCGTCTGTCTGTAACCGAGTGACCTGTAAGAAGATATAAGAAGAAAATACAATATAATAATACAAAATTACACATATGAATGACATACTGTTATAAGAAGTGTTTTAGTAGATCAGTGGTTCAGGTACAATGCAGTCATTTCCAGAATAAAATAAAAATAAAACAGATTACTGGGCTTAAATTTAGAGGTTCTTGTTTTCCAGATTGTCTTGCTTCTTTGTATTTCATTCAGTTTGGCATTACAGAAGCCCAATAGAGTTGTAATAAACGAATATGTATGACCTCAGTCTTACCTTCACCGGATTGCAGAATACAAAGCCTCATCAACTGTCAATCGTGGTGCAGTACCTGAAGTGGCCACTGCTCTCCCTGAGCAGATGGAAACTCCTGCAACTGGCAAAGCACCCAGGGTGGCACCACAACCACGTGACAAGTTTAGAGATTTTGCTATTGTTGTTGTTGTTACAGCACAACTATCAAGTCGACCTGTGTCTCTTTTTAGCAGAAGAAGTGAGTGCAATCATACCCAAAATTTGGTGACAATCGACAAATTCATTCATGACATACAGCACTTTTTGAAGAATGAGCCACGCCCACTGAACTTTGGCAGCCAACTCCAACTCCAGTCTCACCTGGGCTCAGGGTGTAGTAAAGCTGTTTCGTTCCATCGTCCTCTGAGAGTGGAAGACATAAACTCAAATTAATGTGTGACATTGGTAATCATGATGTTAACATCAATCATGAAGGACGAGATCATTGTAGCCATTCTGTGGCTTGAATCATTTTGTGCTGTTGGACATGGATTAAGATTATCTACGATTTGTTTATTTTTTCAACCATGATTTGATACCAACAATTATATTTTGGCTTGATAATGCAAGGATATTTTGTTAGCTTTGGCCTGCTTCTTCAACCCAAACAAACCCAGAAAGGAGGAGAAATGTGCCTCTCCTGCAGTATACTGTATGTATGTATTGTGGCTTCTTCCTCTCATCTCCAAAATCTCGATCCTGTCATAGTGAATGTTTTGTTATCACTCCCCAGTATGGAATGCAGCCATTGTATTTTGTAATCATTTTGTTATTTCATACCTACTTCTTAATTTATTATTTCACCTGAATTCTCTTTGTATCATTTGTAGCTTCTACACTGACAAACGGAAAAAACACTCTTCCTCTTTCTGTACGTGGTTTGCTGGTGTGGTTTGAGAAGCTCGAAGAGGAGCTGCAGGATCGTCATAGTCTAAATACATATCACAGATACTGTGACAGATACTGATACAGACACGACGAGTAGTTGTGGTTTTCACTTCATTTCTTTTTCTACACATGACGTTTAAGAAACGTCTCGACTGCGGGTTTCAAGAATAAATCCGCAAAGCGGTGCCCTTTGAGGCGGAGACATTTATTTTTAATAGCTACGTGGTTAAGTAAATATATTGCACACACAAGTGTTTTACCCCATGGAGGTTAAAATACCTTTTGTCTTCCTTTGTTTGTTGACAGTGGCGTACGTCAGCTCAGCGAAGCCAGCCTCTACAGGCACTCAAACATTATAGAAAATACAGAAATAATGTATGTTGACAAACAAGTAGGTTTACAGAATATACAGCATATGTTACAAAACTGGGACAAAATGAACTGAAACACCCCTGACTTCCAGCAAGCTATGCACTGTTGCTATCTGAATTTTCCTCCACAGCTGATATGAAGCCATCACCCGAGGCCAAACAGTTTTCAGCTAAAGCCTTTTTTCAAGTGTGACAAGAGGTGAAAGTCAAATCAAGTGGAGCAAGTTCATAGTCCGTCATGTTCATCTGCCGCTATGACATTACAGCTGTTTCAGGCTCAGAACTTACCAGTCAACCTTTGTGGCATATTATTGGTCATTTGTCAAGAGTCTTAGTCATCCAGGTCATGGTAGTTGATTGAAGTTGATTCTCAGGCAACTGGACTTAGTTGCTAGTAAGTTATTCAGAACTGAAGGAGCCCCTTGGATGAGAGGCTGAACATCAAGTTTTTACTACCAAGTCCAGTTGCCTGAAAATCAACTTTCCTTTGATTGATTGCTGATATTGAGGTCCATCAGAACAAAAACCTCACCCCACCAAAACAGCTTCTTCCCCTCTGCAGTGGGCCTCATCAACAAGTCCCTGGTCACCCACTGACTGATCAATCAGATCAAAATTGATCTTGCACATCTGTACTTGTAACTTGCACAGATTACACTTTATATCTTGCACATTTTGATACGCACTCCATTTATATACACCCAAAGCTATAGTGTACATACTCCATACTCCAATCCCCATAAACTCTCCATAGACCCATTCATCTGTACAATTGTTAATTGTATTTATACTTTCTGTCAATAACGTTGTATGTTGTAGTTTTCGATTTATTCCTTTTTGCTCTTAATATGTTGATTGCACCAACTACCAAAACAAATTCATTGTAAGTGAAAACCTACTTGGCAATAAAGCTTTTCTGATTCTGATTCTGATGTAGATAAATCCTCACCTGGCTGATGCTCACGTGGTTGATCTGAAGACGTTGATGTTGGTCCCATATAGGAAAAGCAGAGTGCTGCTAAAGTGCAGAAGGGACAAATAATAGCATCAAATTGTTTAAAGAAGATTGCTCCAAAACAATACATCGAATAAAAAAACATCCACAACTAGAAGACACAAGACCCTAAGAACCTCCAAGAAGTTCCTCAACCTCAAGGACTACAACATCTTCTCAAGTAACGACAGACCAGTGTTCCCACCACCCCGGAAAGAGACAATCCAAGGCAGAAATTGAAGTCACCTAGGCCTCGAGCACTTTGCAGCAGAGACGCTGGTGAGAAGTTTTTGTAAATGTAAAACAGTCCCACTGCCAACAGCAGAGCCACCAACAGAGACGTGACAGCTATCCATGGTGCATTATGGGAGGAGGGATGAGTCTCTTTGTGACATTCTGGATAACGGAAAGAGCGTTCTGTAAAATGACAAGATACATAAAACTTCAGACAGAGGCCATGCCATTCAAATTATTGATGATGTCTAATAATAATGTCTGAGGTCTTACCCGTGACCATCATCAGGCTCTCTGCTGATTGTCCAGATCCAGATATGTTGCACCTGTAGAGTCCTTCATCAGACTTGGAAACAGCAGAGATGGTGATCTGTGCTGTAGAACTTTGCTGAAAGAGACGGCCATCTTTATAGAAATCAGCCGGCAGGTGGGAAGGAGCAGAGTTCCTACAGCGCAGAGTCACGGCATCTCCCTCCATCAAAGGACGGACAGGACTCTCCAGGATCACAGAACCATCTGAAAAAAGTGTTTGTATATGAATAATTACTACAAACTACTATAATCTATAAGTTCCATATCTGAACTGCACCTGTGACGGTGATGTTGACCGTGTTGCTCCTCCTCCCTCCTCCCTCACACCAGTACTCCCCGCTATCAGAGGTGTAACCAATCCTAATGTTGTGTCTCCCAGAGTTGTGACTGCAGGTGCTGAATCCCTCGCTGGTCCTCCAGCACACTCTCCACCCAGCCCATCCATCCAAGCTCTCACAGTCTAGAGAGAGTGACTCATGCTCGAAGACCTGCAGTCTGGATGGAACGATGAGACCCAAAGCTACATCGGAGACAAGATTCCAAATCAAGCGTCAATGCAAATAGTGCTTGGTACGTGCAAAGCGACTAAGCTTAGCCTGATAAAGGTCTTTGACAGGATGGATACGTTAACCTGAACCCATCTTGGTCTGACTGGAATGGATTATGTTAGTTATCGTGCAACTTTCAAAACTTCAAAATGACAAGAAAGCTGAGCTGTATGTTTTATAGATGAATGCGAAAACTAGTTTACACAAACTGTAAAGGTATTTGTGTGTGTGTTAGTTACCGCCATCCGGAGCTTTAGAAGCCGACAGCAACAAAACATTCAGCGCTGTGGAAAGACAAAGAAATCATCATGTCCGACATAAACACTTTCAAATTGTGCTTAGCTTGTTCATTTTCCTGCTGTCAACTACAAAAGGAATGAATTCGTGCCAGATTCAGTTTTTACTTTAGGGGAAATGACCAGAACTATGGAAAACTGACCCCAACTACCAATTTTAAAGAAAGGTTTTGAAGCTGCCAGTGGATACAGATGAGCTCTAAAGTGTAACAGGTCTGTCCCTGTGTCATCCCCCAAACTTCAATACAGTTCACTTCAGCATGATTGGAGTAAAATGAATAAAACAGACAGAAATATAAATATAAGGGTACAGACAGAAGTATGCAAATGAGAGCGAGAGGTCAATAAAAACAGACTTGCTGAGAAGCGATCATGTGCTTCATCTTCCCTAATCAGCCTCAGTAAGTTAGTCCATTAATGAGCTGTGCTAAGTTCACACAAATTCTTTATCAGTTTTGGAAGCCCCATACTCACTCAGTGTGAAGCAGAGTGCTGTGACCATCATGCTGTTTCCTGCTGAATGAACATCAGACTAACAGATGTTGAGTGAGCTTTGTCTTCCTGTCCCGTTATTTCTGGGTCTGATGCAGGGGCTGGTTTGACCTTGCTTCAACACAGCAGCAGGGATGATCTGATTGGTTGAAGTAAACCTCAGAGGGCGGGGCTAAGGCCTGACTGTTTTAAATTATATATGATAAAATCCTACTTTTATCCACCAATATTTTCTTAATCAATTAAATTCATATCAGTGACAAATCTACTATTGATCAGTCATGAACACCCCTAATTCATACATCGCACAGTGGTTTTGATCAGCACACAGCAAACTCATTACTGTTATCAGGCCGCAGCCAATCACAGTGAGCGTGGTGACGAGGTCATGCATGTTTACAGGCATGTTTGGACAAAGAAATGGACACTCGCAAAAGAGAGACTAGATTTAGAGCTGTAGAGCTCGTAGCTCTATGAGATCTATAATGTATCTTGTATAGACACAGTCTGGCGTACGTAAATGTCACGATGACTGTGGATTCATCTTTGCTGATGACATCTCGGCGAATGGGAAGCACTGGTCAGGCTACTGCAGTGTGAAACGAATTTGTGTAGGAATGTACTGTATGTCGCAGAGAAGGTGGCAAACTGTTTAATTAAAACCAGGAAACTACCAGGAGGGGACATGCCCATGGAGCCTTTGTTGTTGGCAGGACTGGTTTGCTCAGATTGCTGAAGATGGTGAAGATGATAAAATGTGTCTAGAGAGGATGCATGTGTTATCTTGTCACATCTTTCACAATTAGTGCAACACATGAAAACAGGCACTCACGAACACGCACACCGTTCTTTCTTCACAAATTCATTGTTTTTGCTTCATTCTTTTAGTCACATGATAGCAGGGCAGCTTGAAACTTGTGATGTCATAGAGGTGGACAGAATGTAAGAGGGAAGTTCACAAACAATTCACGACGGGGAGCTTTTTGATATCTTAACTTTTTTCAGCAACCAGCTAGTAATCAACCAGCAAGTGTGTTTTTGATTGCTTGAGAAGATTACGACTCTAAAACCACATGATGGATCATTGACAGACACGTCATTACCTGAATGAAAGAATCCGGTTCTTATCATTGCCAGTTGATGTTGCGCAATCAAAATATAGTTTATAATCCCTGGACCTCCTCAGCTTCTCTGCTTGGAGGAGTGAACGTCAAGGGAAATCTCAGCAGCACAATCTGCCCCAGAGGCTCCACACAAGGTAAGAATGCAAACATTTACTATCTGATGCAATTTAAGAAATATTTGTTCACATTTCAAAAACACTGATTCAACTTCAACTCAGGTTATTTCAATAGATAAATGTGGCAGCAAATACTTGAAAACACTAAGTAAGAAAATGCTTGAATATTATATATCTGCTCTTTTTTCCTGAGATGGATCCACATGTGCTGAAATGGATATTCGGTGAGTGTTTTGCCTTGATATTGTTGTTATAAGCTCCATTAAGTCATTGGAATATCAGATTCTGTTCAACTGAATTAAAGTCGCCTTTTTGTCCATTAATCAGTTCTTGCATCAATTTACAGCGTCCATACAATCATTTGAGTGAAAACATGAAGTTCATTTAACTGGAAGTCAATTGCAAGATTCAAACCAATTTAAACATACAGAAGCTGCAGAAACACATCGATGGATTAGAGAAGTTTGTTTCTGGGTTTTATTATAATGATCTGATCATCTAAATTGTTTTAAATGCTTCAGTTTTTGCTGATTTGCCTTTTTTAAACTGCAGATCACAGACTCTACATTGCTGTAGTCGGTCTCTTCGCTGTCCCCTCATCTATCGTTTCCCCGTCTGCGGTCATGACTCACATTATGAGCATACACTCTACATAGTTCTGCTTTTGGTTTCATCACTATATGATGAAATAAAGGGGTCAGGTTTGATCGGACTTTCCAGGAGGTGACAGCTTTACAAAAGAACTGAATTAGAGAATGAAAAACAAACCACCAAGGATCATCCTTGTGTGTGTGTGTTTCCTCCACTAGGCGTCACTATTCTGCTGCTTAAGATGTTCCAGCACCATCCTGCTTCTGCTCTGAAGGAACATCTGGCTGAATGTCTGGAGGACAAAGACTACAAAGAGCTGCTGCACACTGTGAAGAACGGCCTTCCTCACATCAACGTGTCGCATCATGTCGCTATCGTCGGGGCGGGGATGGCCGGAATGACAGCAGCCAAATTACTGCACGACGCAGGACACAGGGTACAACAAAGACTAACTCACATCACAAAAGAGTTAATGATTACTATGAATTCTTTCTTCTATTAAGATTCTTTAGGAGCATGAGTGCCATGTTGTTTTGTTGTGCTTGAACAGGTGACTTTGTTAGAGGCCAGCGGTCGAGTGGGAGGACGAGTAGAGACGTACAGGAATGAAAAAGAGGGCTGGTACGCTGAAATGGGAGCCATGAGGATCCCAAGTTTTCATGAGTAAGTAAAAATTGTTGCCAATTCATGTGTCAAACATTTCTAATGAGGTACATTTACATTTATAACTAGAAATGCTATAACTTAGAGCAGGGGTCTTCAACAGGGGGTTCGCGACCCCCAGGGGGTCCGCAGAGGTACTGCAGGGGGGTGTTCAAACTTTGTTTTGTTTTCTTTGAGATTGATATGATGTGAATTCATTAGTGTGAGCTTGACACTGAAAATGTATACAGAAAAGAACAAGCCTATGTTGCTGAATTGAAGTGCATTTTGATACAAAATGTGAGTGTTGGATATCAGAAGACGCTTATTCAGCTGGTTTGGGTGGAAATGTTACTTATAATGTTAAACATGAGGAGCTCTCTGACACTTTTATTTTGTCAAAGTAGCTCTGAGGCAAAAAGGTAGGAGACCACTGCTTTAAATACACAATAACATGAATCCAACATATTGTAGTGAACGGATGAATGGAGGCAGAAGATGTTATCTTTTATCTATTACTATTACTACTTCCAAACTAGTCTCAAATCCCTCAAAGGTCAATAGACATTGATGAGGAAATCTATGTTTTTATAAGGCACTGGGCCCAGTTTGATATTAAACACAATTTTATGCAATATATATAGTAGCTGGTCCCCGCTCCATCTCTCCATCAGTTTGGGGGTCCTTGGCCTGAAAAACGTTGAAGACCCCTTACTTAGAGAGTTGCTATGCCAAATGCCATAAGCTCTGCATGTTTTCTGTAGACGGCTCAAAACATTTCTTGTGTTGTTACAGCGCCACCATCAGGTCAGCAAATGTCCTTTTTGCAGTTGATGTGAGCGCAATTGTGCACCACAACTGGTGACAGTAAAAATGATAAAGTCACTTTTTGAAGAATGAGCGACGGCCACTCAACATTATAGCAAAAAACATAGCAATGTCAAAAGACTAAATATGAACCAAATCAGATTACAACTGTCGAAGTCATCACAGACAACAGATGCACAGACACCAGTGATTACTATCAATATAATTAATCTAAATATATGTTAAATTTGACAGTATGCTGTATGTTTGTGATCAGGGCGATATAACTCAACCATAGCTTGGTTTAATGTACTGAAGTTACTGAGGTTTGCACAAGGGTTACTCTAAAGTCTAAAATCAAGCTAACAAAATGAATAAAGCCTTGAGAAATTCTACAGCCCAATGAAGAAATATGGAAAAACTCAAGTAGTTAAAAGCACAAAAAGAATACTCAAGTCCAAATGTAACAGTACCTTAAAACCGTAGGTGTGTTAATGAAATTAGATACTTTCCACTTTTGCCACCTCCTTTTAATGACCATTGCAGAAAAACACAGTGATAATAAACACAACAGTAACACATCATGAATGCCATCATCTGCTCTCTCTACAGAATTGTGTTGTCGTTCACTAAATCTCTTAATGTCAAGCTGAACGAGTTCATCATGGATGACGGCAACACTTTCTACCTCATACACGGGCTGCATAAGAGAACACAGGAGGTACAAGCGAACCCTGACATACTGCAATACAAGCTACCAAAAGGAGAAAGAGGCAAGTCTGCGGACCAGCTGCTGAAGCTAGCTCTGCAGAAGGTAGGAAAAGAGGGACGGCAGGTATGCAGCTTGTTCATAATCCAAGTCTCAGTCAACTTAATGTGTAGGAGACTGGACGCGCTGCAACATCAAATAAATTATTTTATGCTGTAGGTGCAAGATTTCGTGGTGAAGCATGGCTGCAGCGCTGCATTGAGACAGTTCGACCACTATTCAGTAAAGGTAAAGTATGACCGATTTTCTCATGTCATAAACAAGCAGTGAATATAATTAAGTCCTTAGCACAGGGACATAAGTGAAGGGAATTGTAAAGGACCGAGGACGAGGCCCTGAGGAAATCATTGCAATCAGTGATTAGGGACAGCTATGGTGAGCAGAAAATAGAAGGCCTCCACTTGTATAAGGCCTCCAGTGGAAGCCTCCACTGTATAAACATCTGGCCAACTGTTTCTATAGGAATATCTATTGAGGGAAGGTGGCCTGAGTGAAGAAGCAGTGACGATGATCGGAGAGCTGCTGAATGAACAGAGCATGATGTACACAGCGCTGACCGAGATGATCTATGACCAGAGTGACATCAGCGACGATACCAAGTAAGAAAACTCAACTGTAGATCCATGAACCGACAATTGTTAATGCTACATGGAAGAAGAAGATTTGATTTGATATGTTTTTGCATTAACAGTTAGACCCGCAACGCAAAAACAAAAAAGTAAAAATACAACATTCAATGGAAAAATTTGAATGTTGTTGGAGTTGTATATTGGATTTAAATTTAAATGTACTTGGTTGCTTTCCATTTTTGTGTCGGATATCATGGGATTCACACTAACCAGTGGACACAACAATTTCTATATTAAAATATTAATTAATGTCTTATCCCTTTAAAGGTACTATGAAGTGACAGGTGGGTCAGACCTTCTAGCCAAAGCTTTCTCTGATGTGCTCCATGTCCCCATCCACCTCAACTCCAAGGTCAAAATCATCAGTCAATCAGATAAGGGAGTGATCGTATCTTATCAGACAGACGGTCATTCCTCTTTGACTGATCTATCTGCAGACCACGTCCTGGTCACAACCACAGCCAAAGCAGCCCTCTTCATGGACTTCCAGCCACCTCTTTCACAAGAGAAGATGAAGGCCCTGAGAGCGGTGCACTACGACAGCTCCACTAAAGTCATCCTGACCTTCAGCGAGAAGTTCTGGGAGAAGGACGGCATCAGAGGAGGGAAGAGCATCACTGATGGACCGTCTCGTTACATCTACTACCCCAGCCACAGTTTCCCAGATAACAAAAACATCGGCGTCCTGCTCGCCTCGTACACCTGGTCTGATGACTCCCGCCTCTTTCAAGGTGCGAGTGATGAAGATCTGAAAGAGCTAGTTCTGAAAGATTTGGTGCAGATCCATGGTGAGTACGTTAGGGATCTGTGCACAGGAGTGGTGGTGAAGAAGTGGAGCCTGGATCCTTACAGCCTGGGCGCCTTCGCCCTCTTCACACCTTACCAGCACTTAGAATATGCTAAGGAGCTGTTCAGAGGTGAGAAGAGGGTGCACTTTGCGGGAGAACACACCGCATTTCCTCACGCGTGGATCGAAACAGCCATGAAATCTGCCATCAGAGCTGCAACCAACATCAACAGAGAGGCAAACCTGAACCACGAGTCCACTGAGGCTCATGTAAGAGATGAGTTATAAGGTTGTTTGCTTACAGGCAGAATTCTTTAAGTTTAAGGTCACAGGAATAACTTTTTATGTTTCTGGTTTTGCTTCAGTTCCACCTGGCACCCTTTGTTCTCTTGTAGCCTGCTGGGATTTCTCTTGTTGAATGTTGTACTTCATTATTAGATCATTTGTACTTCATGTCACAAATTTTTATGCCACACTGGTAGCACAGTTTCTCTTTCCATTCCTTAGTGCTGGCAGCTGCAATCAGGCTGCCAATCAAATACTACAATCCATTCTTCCACAACATGATTTGGTTTTAGACACATTTATTAAATACAAAATTGAGATGTGCAGTAATTTGAGTTGAGCACTGTGAGCCTGAGGAGAGATTTGGTTCCAGATGCCGAGACCTGCACTTCTTTACAAAATTAAACACAAACTGTAAACATGTACAAAACAGCTTTCCAAATGTATTCTGTATTGTATTCACAGATGCGATGCTTCATTTTTATGTTTTCACGCAAGCATTTTTTGCAGATTAAAGCACTATTCCAATTTTACAAATTGTTACAATTTTCTGGAAAATCAAATCCAAACTAGGTTTATATAAGTTTGAGTATTCTGGAGATGTTTGGTGTTGACTTTCTGGGTTTGTAGTCCCATTGACTCAATCTGCAGCAACATGATTCCTGATGTTTCTTGTTCTAATAAAATATTCCCTAATCACTTCTGTTTGAAATTATTTTTCACAAGCAGAGGACCAGAACTCAGTACCTTCTAGTTGTGACACAACTCAACCACAAAGCAAAGAAACATATCAATAGTAACATTACTTACATACAGTGTACTGTATGTAATAACCACTTAATTGTGTTCTTTTTCTCATAAGAAATCACGTCTGTAACCGCATTTCACTCAACTACTCATTTAAATTATAATTCATGTACAGATGATTGAAATTCAAATGTACTTCTATAAACTAAAGTATGATATATAGAGGAGCAGGTGGTGCTATGGCACTTAAGAGTTAACTTGTACGATGAGAAAATCTCGTTTTGGCACTGGTAGACACAACAACTTTGTAATTTCAAACTGAAATAAACGTAACACAAAAATGCTAATTATCTATTTTTAGGAGTCATACAAAATGTTTGTATAAGATCTCCTGTCACATGAATAGAATCATATACGCTAATCCTAAAGTACTGTCAGTTTGTAAAACCAAGACATCAAATATGTAGATTATTTATGTGTTTGTTGTTTCTAATTATAATTCTTATTATTTCCTAAGTACAGTGGTTTTCCACACAGAGTGATGCATGGAGTGTGCAAATGAAAGCAAGTTCTGTGTGACTATAAAAGTCAGCATTTCTTTATCAGAAGTATTTAAAAAATAATAAATAGATCGTATGATATTCACTCATGTGTCAAATGTTGTATTTTACGTTACTAATAAACTACTCTATACAAGATGGCAACAGATCAACATCAGAGTCCTCAGCACCTCAGACTGTTCTGAAGCGGATGCTAGATATGTAAATGTAACAAGCAAAAGAATTAAGAGCAGCCCAAATCAATTCCTCATACTCACACGCTACGCACATTTTGCAGCCAGAATGTCATGTCTTGCACGTTACTTGGCTTGAAGCTGTACTCCTGCACTTTAGGAGTGTTCTCATGGCACTATTCAAGGCCCAGTGAGAAATTAATCCCATGAACAATCCAATGATGAGAGGTTGCCAAGCAACGAGGTATGTGAGCCAATCAAGCAGTTGTCCATACAAAACATGCGTCTTCTCCCAACTGGCCAGACAGGAAGGAATTAAGGAGCATGCTCAGTTAGAGGACTGATGACAGGAGACACTTTGCAACAGTAAAACATCTTCATCAGATTGTCTCTGTGTAAAAGGATACGGGTTGTTCATCATCCTCTTTAAGTCGACCTTCTCATTGTAGTATGGACAGGTTTGCTTCTTACCCACAATGCACCAACCGCGGATGCAGAACTCGTGGAATCTTAGGGGAGGAGGAAGTTAAGGTACAATAATGGCCATTGGTCTAGTTTTCTTTCGCAATAGGGTCTTAAGAAGGAAAAGTGAGCACAAAAAGAGGGGGCAATGAAGGAGGGAACAAAAAGCAGCATGGCTGAGTTGACAATGGACATGGATCAGCACTCTGCTGTCCTACGTGGGACCACAAGGATACATGTGTCCACAGGAGAGCTGGTAGGTGTCTTCTATGAAGCCTTCGTCTTCTACATCTACCAGGATTCTCTGACCGCACACTGCACAGATGTCGTCAGTCAGACTCCTGCTGGGCATGCCACCTTTGCTGTAGTACTGAACACAAACAAACAACAATGTATAATATTACATGTATAATGTATTATGCGTTATGTATTACAACTGGATAAGAAAACAACATTCAGTGTCTTGGTAAGTTGTTGGGTTTGTAGAACAGCTTTGGCTGGAGAGACGGAGTACTATTTCTCTTTTACCCCGATGGTGGAGGCCATGTAGTCAGAGCAGATCTCTGCAAAGTCTCTGCCCATAATACAGCCCATAAAACAGTATGATGACCCTGATGGCCATGGAGTCTTCCGCTTTGACTCTAAAGAATGATGGAAAGAAAGGATTGAGAGTAAAAGAGAACAAGGAAAGACCCTCTGCATCTCCAGTCTGTCTCACTTGCCGGGTTTCCCTTGGTGGTTTTGTGCAATACCCTATGCAAATTATTTTAAAGTCTACAAAAGTCAAATGCGAACTGTTAGTGTTTCCATTATATTAAACGTTATATTATTCAGTCTCACCTGCTGTTTCCACACTGCTCACTCTTGTAAAGAAGTGCCATTAAACATAGAAGTGGATTCATTGTCTCATGTCGCTTGCTTGGCGTCTCATGTCGCGATAAACAGAAACGCACAAAAATTCAATAAAACCGACACGCCTCAAGCGATCAAGTTTGAAACTTCATGACAAACATAGGAAAACAAAAGCCAACACAGCACATGACTCACCTGAAGAAAACGTTGAAGCCAAACATGGTGAACCTCATGGCCATGTAGCCCAAGACTCCCACTGCATAACTCGGCTTATAGATCAGCAAGAACCACTTGTACACCATCCTGACAAAAATGTTTTTAGTCTTTTCCACCTCATTTTAATTAATCTTATTTTATGTAAAAGGTGAAAAGGTTTTCGGTTCTTGTTTGTATTGTAGTTTACAGTAAATGTGGACATCTAGTGGTTAGTATGAGACGGTGCAACTGTCAAGTGATTTGCCACTTGTTTACTGAATGTGCGATTTTCAAAATGGAATTGAGAGACAAAAATAAAGTTGCTCCTTTTTGCCTGCTGCGTGCCTCAACTCTTCCCCCTTGCCTGGACGTGGCGCAGGACAGCGGCTTGCGAGTGGCTCTGAAGATGATGTAGCTGGTGATGACGGAGAACATGCCCCACATGGACAGAAACCTCCACCAGTATAGTTTGATGGTGAAGTACAGTGGGACGACCCACATCTGGACCAGAGTGACCAGCTGAGCGCGCACACACACACACACACACACACACACACACACACACACACGGCTGTACTATTCATTCACATATGATGAACGACACACAAAATACATCCGACCACCATTCACTACATACACCATTTAAGACATTGACAGGTTAAACATAGCAAAGTTCACATTTTATTTTTTGGGAGATTGATTGATAAGACTGAAATTCAAAAGCATTACCAATATTCCCTTTCCACTGCACCGATGCATTTTGTACATTAGTTGCTTCATATTTCACAGGGTTAGCCAAAAACAGATGTGCAAATTTCAATATTTGGTCTATTGATTGTTTCTAAAATGACTACAGAAATGATAACCTACTGCAATATGAGGTTGTATGTACAAAACATTTACATACCATGATACATTATAGACAGGGTCTCTGCAGGTTTCAACAAGTATAGGACTTTAAGACTTTTTTAAGACCTTTATGGAAGCAATTCAAGATCAATTTCACATCCACACTGGCCAAAAAAGTACCAAGGATATGAAAGACAATCAGAGTCCCAGAATTACTTGCAAAGTAGATGAATTTATTCACATTCAACATGAACATTCAACTAAACATGACTACACAGAACTGTGTGTATGCAAGTGTGTGATGTGTGTGTGTGTGTGTGTGCGTGTGTGTACACAAGAACTAAGCTTGGGGGGGTGTAGGAGTGTAAGGTTTTCCTTCCTCCCGTCAGGGGGCCACGGCGTTGCCAACCCTTTTGACTACAACCTCAGATCAGACGAGACAACCCGCTGAATTTAACCATAGTACTAAGCGGAAGAAAAGAAAGTAACTAGGTTTCCCTTAGTAGCGACGAGCAAAGAGGAAGAAGCCCGGAGACGCAACCCAGAGCAGGTGGCAAATTCTGGCACCAGACCGAGGGTCTACCAGTACCGTCACAAAAAGTTCAAAAGAACTTTGAAGAAGAATGTTCAAGAGGGCCTAAAACCATTGAGAGGTAATCAAGCGGGGTCCATGCGGTCTGCCCTGGGGACTCGTCCAATCAATCTTTAAGATGATCCAGCAGAACCAGGAGGCTCCAGCTCTGCAGCACCACTTCGTCCTGTAACTTCCGACTCCGGTTTAACAGACGAGAATGCCGCCGTCTATTATACCATCAGTTAGGTAAGACTGAATGTCTCAAGAAGCAGAATTTGGATGACAAAAAGACTCACAAAAATCCGGACCAAAGTTTTATCCTTGTTTTTTTCTTTATTGATTTGCTATAATTGGCTGCCGGTTTAGTGGGTATGTCTCATTAAAAACACAATTCAAGAAAATGAATACCTTCACTTGTGATAAATTACAATTTGTGTTTTTTAGTCATTAAGACTTGTAGTTGTACATACATATCTGTGTTTTTGGGGTGTTTGCTGATACATTTCATTAGATTTGTATACCATAAAAGAAGTAAAGGCAGGTTCTGATGCGATTGTTAGTTTAAATACAATATACACTATTGATTCATTGTATTCATGCTGGTTGATTGAAAAGTCAGCTGTAATGTTCCAGATGACAGGGAATCTCAAAACCTTCTGATTCTCTGCTAAGCATCAACAACAAGAATACAAAAATTAAGTCAAGTAAAGCAAGATTTTAAGAAACACTTACAGGAACAACCAAGTTTAAAGCAAACCGAGCTGAATCTAAGTAAGGTAAAGGCAAAAGTTTCAGTGCTGATAAAAAAGTATGTAAGCATCAGCCGTTATTTAGCCGTCTTACTGCCGTCTTAGTTTTGATGAGTTTGTCTTGCTGACTGAAGCTCCATCTGAATCTCCTCTCTCTGTCTTTCTGCCTCCTGCAGGTCCTGGTTTAATTGCTTCATTTGGTTTTCCACCTCTTCTTTCCTTTCTGTCAGACTTGTCAGCATATTTTCTGTTGACCGCAGGACTGTTTCTGTATTCTTGAGCAAAAGCTTATGTTTTTCATATCTCAACTCTAGCTTCTTTTCGACTATGTGATTCTTCTTTATCTTACCTAATTGTTCTTCATCCTGCTGAATCAGTGCTTTGAATGGCTCTATCTGGTCGGTCAGATATTGCTTTTCAACACTCAAATCATTGACCCACTGTAGCACCTTCGCCTCTTCTCCCTCTTGCTGCTTTAACTCTCTGTGAAGGTATTTTATTTCCTTTGCCGCGTTTTTCACCATGTCACTAAGGAGAGCTTTGACTCTGTCTTCTTTAACCAACTCTTGGTGTTCAGCATCGCCCCCTTGCACATCGCATTCTGTGTGAATAAAGAAACATGAAACACTTTTACTCATCTTTTGCAGAAAACTGACTTAGTTCATAACTCAACAGTCTACTCACTGAGTTTAGTTTGTCTCCGTTTCCACACAAAAACAAGGAAGGCAACTGCAACAATGGAAATCAGGCAAACAGCCACACCAATGATGACAGGAACACTAGAGCAAGATGAAGCCATGACAAACTCATCTGAAACTATAAAACAAAGAACACGGCAACATTCATAGAAAATCAAACCTCAGCTGATGGAAAATAATCAACCAGCAGATCATAAATACATTAGAGTACATGGAATGTGTATCCGCGTCTCTCTGGTCTGGTTGGTTTTGTTGTCTTGTAGTTTACAGGTGAATGTGTTGGCGTGTTTGTTGCCACAGTCACTGAGCTGCTGACAGTACAGAGACCATCAGGACCTCTGAGCGTCTCTGTAGGTCCAGCAGAGACGATGTTTCCCTCAGCGTCCCGCCAAAGCACCTCAGGCTCTGGATACCAGCCTGCACACTCAGACTCTAACATCACTTCACCGCCGACTCTGTTGATGCCCACTGTGAGAGGAGAGGGGACTGAACCTGATGATGAGAGGGGAGACGTGTCTGGTTTAAGAATAAAGATCTCACACCACACAATCATCAATTCAAGTCAAGAGTGTTTGATAATGCTCCATAATATGTTAACATGCAGCTCTTACTCAGTTCTGGACCTCCAGACCCTCACTGATGTTTTCCAAGTTAATGAAAAAAATCTAACTGATTTGACTGACAGCAGCACCATCAGGTCGATTGATGTTGCCTTTTGTGCTTAAGTAGTGGGGTCACACGGCCACCAATTTTGGGTATGGCAGACTGATCCATTCATCTGATACAGCACTTTTAAAAGAATGAACCACACCCACTGAACTGCCAGCAATTATAATACAGTTAAGAAAAATTCAAAAAGGTGGAACATCTCATTTGGCACAAATGGGCAAGGCCTACAGATATATGGATGAATGTCAAGGAATCCAAAGATAAATAAACATTACAGCATTCAGCTTCCCAATCCTTAATTGATCTGACATACAGAGGCTTTTCTGTCATGTTTTCTCAACAGATCAACTTTACTTACTAACAACAAGATCCATGTTTGCTTCTATCCCCAAGGTAGGAATGAAGCATCTGTACGTCCCCTCATCAGACAGCTGGACTCCACTAAGTCTCAGCGAAATGTCTCCGAGCTTCAGTCCATCAACGTTCAGCGATGTTCGTCCCCTGTACGACGGATGCTTTTCACTCTTCAGCTCTGTGCCGTTGCGAAACACAAACACAAATCTGGTGTTGAGGTCAGGTCGCAGCCACTCAACAGTCTCAGGGGCGGCATTGCTGGAAGGTTCCAAGTGACATGGCAGGACAGTGGCGTCCCCAAGCGTTGCCACCACTGGCTGAGACGGACCAATCGCCTGAGGCTGAGCTGCGAGGAAGAATCATTATCATCATTGTAGGCTCTTTTCCCGCTGTGTGTGTGTGTCAATGATGTGTTACCTTCACAACCACATTGGATCAGATGAATGGCAGCAAAAACCAGAGACACAAAGACGCAGAGCTCTGATTTAAAGGAGAGTTTGTCCTTCACCTGAGACATCCTGGACCTGCAAAAGAAGTGAAATAATATCAATAGCAATATCATGTTGGACTTGTGTGTTTAATCGTAATAACCCAATAAGAGAAGACTTAAAAAAGGATCCTTGCATTACTAAGCAACATTAATGTGACTGCATATTGCAGACATGTGATGACGTGTGCAGCTCATTCTTATCAGTTGCTTGTACTTTCACTTGCGTTTGTTAAAGAATCAAGGACATTTATGCACAAATGTTTTAGCCGCTGGTTACCTTCTTCAATACTTGATTCAGAAATGTTTGAAAGATACAATGTTGCCGCCCCATTTTTGAATAGTGCAAACAAATGTATACGTAAACATGTATACGTAAACAACATTATAGTCACAATTTTAAATATACTGTACACATTAAGTACTGACTACTGTCATATTAAATGCGTAGTGTGTGAAGTATTCAAGTAGCAATAGTAGTAGAAAAGAGTAAGAGTTCATACTGACCTTTTTTGCACATTCCTGCTCTCTCTCACACACACACACACACACACACACACACACACATTCTGTACATAGCCTGTTAATGAGTAACCATACAAGTTCAACCCTAACAACAAAATATAAAATGATAAATGACGAGTGCAGCTCGAGTTCAACCCCTGAGTTTACTATTGAACAATTCAACAATAATATACTGTATATACTGTTTTCCTCCACTTCATTAAACATTCCCACATATAAAAATTTAGTTCAAACGTACATTTTCTGTAATACAAATAAATGTATCCTGCATATTGAGTATAGGTTCCTACTATAAAATGTTCAACAACACTGCAAATACACATGTAAAAACTCCCAGTAAAAACTAGAGCATTCTATATGTTACATGCTGTACATGTGCTTGCGCTCAACTTGTTGCTGCACAATAAATTTACTGTGGGATCTGGATAACTGCACCTTCACTGGGAGTCTACGTAGTTCCCCATGACAATGATCTATGATAACTAATCCATGCGTGCATTTCCTCATCGCGATCTTAATCCAGAATGAGAAAATAACTCAAATTTCCTACAGGTGTGATTGTTAGGATCAGTGATCCTGAGTTCGGGGAAGCGGACCCACAGATGCGGACACCACACCAAAAGTTCGGATCAGGAACAAAGGTTTATTTTCACGTTAGGAAAACAAGGAACACAGGTGAGCTGGGTCGCGAACGTCGGTGCGGATGGGACCGAATCCGTCACGGCTGATGAGGGCGAGCGGCCGGCGTGGTAACTGGAAGCAGGCAGATCGTGTCTACAAAGAAGTCCATGAGCAGACACGGAACAATTACAAAAAACTGACGAGGCAGAAAAGGTACGGGCCACAATACTCCACCTCCATGCGTCTCGTACAGAGCAACGAAGAATACGGAACTGTCTGGCGAAGACTGGTGGGATGAGCCGGGGTTTAAATGCCTCCAGCTGACCAGTCGTAAATGGCTGATGAGCTGCAGGTGTGTGGAGAAGATGATGGCAACTGGAATCCGGTAACCACGCCCCTTCAGGAATGACAGCACAGGTAGGGGGAACACAGAGAGGAAAACAGAGGAGAGCAAAAAACGCATAACAAACATAGCGATCACGATCGGCTCCTGACAGTGATGAGTCTGACGGCAGCAATCGATCTCAGATGAGCAGAGCCAGGATTACTGGTATTCTATGCATTTTAAAATTTTAAAAAAAATCAAACAATGAAAAACACCTTTTTACAGGTTTTAACCCATTTTAGACACTTGATAAATATCTCATAACAATCTCAGGAATTACTAGAATGAGTTTTGAATGTAAGCCTCCTGGTGGTGAATATGAATCACGTGAGATGACTTTGCATTTTAGCATCTGCAGTTTTCTATGTTTACATTATCTTTGATTATCTTTATGTGATCATATTATCTTTGAACTTGATGCCTAATTTTGTTCACAAATGTAAAAGCACCCTAGTAATTTAAGGCAACTAAATACAACTGAAACGTTTAAAACGTCTTTATTTTAAAAAACACTTTATGAGCTTGTTGACACAAACATTCCCAACTGCATAGTAATATTTTCTAGGTGATTTACATCATTAATGGGGAGACCTTATGTTGACCTTAGCGCCGTGGATTTGTCTCTGTGGGCTCAGTGAGAATATGTTCTAACACATTAACCACAATGTGCTTCACCTGTTCCAAAATAACCGACATACGTGCTGAAACACAACCAATGATGAAAAAAAAGTTTATTAAGCAGAGTTGTTCGTCTTTCCTGAAGTCGTCTGTCTGTAACCGAGTGACCTGTAAGAAGATATAAGAAGAAAATACAATATAATAATACAAAATTACACATATGAATGACATACTGTTATAAGAAGTGTTTTAGTAGATCAGTGGTTCAGGTACAATGCAGTCATTTCCAGAATAAAATAAAAATAAAACAGATTACTGGGCTTAAATTTAGAGGTTCTTGTTTTCCAGATTTTCTTGCTTCTTTGTTGTATTTCATTCAGTTTGGCATTACAGAAGCCCAATAGAGTTGTAATAAACGAATATGTATGACCTCAGTCTTACCTTCACCGGATTGCAGAATACAAAGCCTCATCAACTGTCAATCGTGGTGCAGTACCTGAAGTGGCCACTGCTCTCCCTGAGCAGATGGAAACTCCTGCAACTGGCAAAGCACCCAGGGTGGCACCACAACCACGTGACAAGTTTAGAGATTTTGCTATTGTTGTTGTTGTTACAGCACAACTATCAAGTCGACCTGTGTCTCTTTTTAGCAGAAGAAGTGAGTGCAATCATACCCAAAATTTGGTGACAATCGACAAATTCATTCATGACATATGGCACTTTTTGAAGAATGAGCCACGCCCACTGAACTTTGGCAGCCAACTCCAACTCCAGTCTCACCTGGGCTCAGGGTGTAGTAAAGCTGTTTCGTTCCATCGTCCTCTGAGAGTGGAAGACATAAACTCAAATTAATGTGTGACATTGGTAATCATGATGTTAACATCAATCATGAAGGACGAGATCATTGTAGCCATTCTGTGGCTTGAATCATTTTGTGCTGTTGGACATGGATTAAGATCATCTACGATTTGTTTATTTTTTCAACCATGATTTGATACCAACAATTATATTTTGGCTTGATAATGCAAGGATATTTTGTTAGCTTTGGCCTGCTTCTTCAACCCAAACAAACCCAGAAAGGAGGAGAAATGTGCCTCTCCTGCAGTATACTGTATGTATGTATTGTGGCTTCTTCCTCTCATCTCCAAAATCTCGATCCTGTCATAGTGAATGTTTTGTTATCACTCCCCAGTATGGAATGCAGCCATTGCATTTTGTAATCATTTTGTTATTTCATACCTACTTCTTAATTTATTATTTCACCTGAATTCTCTTTGTATCATTTGTAGCTTCTACACTGACAAACGGAAAAAACACTCTTCCTCTTTCTGTACGTGGTTTGCTGGTGTGGTTTGAGAAGCTCGAAGAGGAGCTGAATGATCGTCATAGTCTAAATACATATCACAGATACTGTGACAGATACTGATACAGACACGACGAGTAGTTGTGGTTTTCACTTCATTTCTTTTTCTACACATGACGTTTAAGAAACGTCTCGACTGCGGGTTTCAAGAATAAATCCGCAAAGCGGTGCCCTTTGAGGCGGAGACATTTATTTTTAATAGCTACATGGTTAAGTAAATATATTGCACACACAAGTGTTTTACCCCATGGAGGTTAAAATACCTTTTGTCTTCCTTTGTTTGTTGACAGTGGCGTACGTCAGCTCAGCGAAGCCAGCCTCTACAGGCACTCAAACATTATAGAAAATACAGAAATAATGTATGTTGACAAACAAGTAGGTTTACAGAATATACAGCATATGTTACAAAACTGGGACAAAATGAACTGAAACACCCCTGACTTCCAGCAAGCTATGCACTGTTGCTATCTGAATTTTCCTCCACAGCTGATATGAAGCCATCACCCGAGGCCAAACAGTTTTCAGCTAAAGCCTTTTTCAAGTGTGACAAGAGGTGAAAGTCAAATCAAGTGGAGCAAGTTCATAGTCCGTCATGTTCATCTGCCGCTATGACATTACAGCTGTTTCAGGCTCAGAACTTACCAGTCAACCTTTGTGGCATATTATTGGTCATTTGTCAAGAGTCTTAGTCATCCAGTTCATGGTAGTTGATTGAAGTTGATTCTCAGGCAACTGGACTTAGTTGCTAGTAAGTTATTCAGAACTGAAGGAGCCCCTTGGATGAGAGGCTGAACATCAGGTTTTTACTACCAAGTCCAGTTGCCTGAAAATCAACTTTCCTTTGATTGATTGCTGATATTGAGGTCCATCAGGACAAAAACCTCACCCCACCAAAACAGCTTCTTCCCCTCTGCAGTGGGCCTCATCAACAAGTCCCTCGTCACCCACTGACTGATCAATCAGATCAATATTGATCTTGCACATCTGTACTTGTAACTTGCACAGATTACACTTTATATCTTGCACATTTTGATACGCACTCCATTTATATACACCCAAAGCTATAGTGTACATACTCCATACTCCAATCCCCATAAACTCTCCATAGACCCATTCATCTGTACAATTGTTAATTGTATTTATACTTTCTGTCAATAACGTTGTATGTTGTAGTTTTCGATTCATTCCTTTTTGCTCTTAATATGTTGATTGCACCAACTACCAAAACAAATTCATTGTAAGTGAAAACCTACTTGGCAATAAAGCTTTTCTGATTCTGATTCTGATGTAGATAAATCCTCACCTGGCTGATGCTCACGTGGTTGATCTGAAGACGTTGATGTTGGTCCCATATAGGAAAAGCAGAGTGCTGCTAAAGTGCAGAAGGGACAAATAATAGCATCAAATTGTTTAAAGAAGATTGCTCCAAAACAATACATCGAATAAAAAAACATCCACAACTAGAAGACACAAGACCCTAAGAACCTCCAAGAAGTTCCTCAACCTCAAGGACAACAACATCTTCTCAAGTAACGACAGACCAGTGTTCCCACCACCCCGGAAAGAAACAATCCAAGGCAGAAATTGAAGTCACCTAGGCCTCGAGCACTTTGCAGCAGAGACGCTGGTGAGAAGTTTTTGTAAATGTAAAACAGTCCCACTGCCAACAGCAGAGCCACCAACAGAGACGTGACAGCTATCCATGGTGCATTATGGGAGGAGGGATGAGTCTCTTTGTGACATTCTGGATAACGGAAAGAGCGTTCTGTAAAATGACAAGATACATAAAACTTCAGACAGAGGCCATGCCATTCAAATTATTGATGATGTCTAATAATAATGTCTGAGGTCTTACCCGTGACCATCATCAGGCTCTCTGCTGATTGTCCAGATCCAGATATGTTGCATCTGTAGAGTCCTTCATCAGACTTGGAAACAGCAGAGATGGTGATCTGTGCTGTAGAACTTTGCTGAAAGAAACAGCCATCTTTATAGAAATCAGCCGGCAGGTGGGAAGGAGCAGAGTTCCTACAGCGCAGAGTCACGGCATCTCCCTCCATCAAAGGACGGACAGGACTCTCCAGGATCACAGAACCATCTGAAAAAAGTGTTTGTATATGAATAATTACTACAAACTACTATAATCTATAAGTTCCATATCTGAACTGCACCTGTGACGGTGATGTTGACCGTGTTGCTCCTTCTCCCTCCTCCCTCACACCAGTACTCCCCGCTGTCAAAGGTGAAGCCAGTACTAATGTTGTGTCTCCCAGAGTTGTGGCTGCAGGTGTTGATTCCCTCCCTGGTCCTCCAGCACACTCTCCACTCAGCCCATCCATCCAAGCTCTCACAGTCTAGAAAGACCGACTCAAACTCGAAGACCTGCAGTCTGGATGGAACGATGAGACCCAAAGCTACATCGGAGACGAGATTCCAAAGCAAGCTTCAGTGCAAAGAGTACTTGGTACTTGCAAAGAGACTAAGCTTAGCCTGATAAAGGTCTTTGACAGGATGGATACGTTAACCTGAACCCATCTTGGCCTGACTGGAATGGATTATGTTAGTAATCGTGCAACTTTCGAAACTTCGAAATGACAAGAAATAAAATGAGCTGTATGTTTTATAGATGAATGCGAAAACTAGTTTACACAAACTGTAAAGGTATTTGTGTGTGTGTTAGTTACCGCCATCCTGAGCTTTAGAAGCCGACAGCAACCAAACATTCAGTGCTGTGGAAAGACAAAGAAAGCATCGTGTCAGACATAAACACTTTGAATTTGTGCTTAGCTTGTTCATTTTCCTGCTGTCAACTACAAAAGGAATGAATTCGTGCCAGATTCAGTTTTTACTTCAGGGGAAATGACCAGAACTATGGAAAACTGACCCCAACTACCAATTTTAAAGAAAGGTTTTGAAGCTGCCAGTGGATACAGATGAGCTCTAAAGTGTAACAGGTCTGTCCCTGTGTCATCCCCCAAACTTCAATACAGTTCACTTCAGCATGATTGGAGTAAAATGAATAAAACAGACAGAAATATAAATATAAGGGTACAGACAGAAGTATGCAAATGAGAGCGAGAGGTCAATAAAAACAGACTTGCTGAGAAGCGATCATGTGCTTCATCTTCCCTAATCAGCCTCAGTAAGTTAGTCCATTAATGAGCTGTGCTAAGTTCACACAAATTCTTTATCAGTTTTGGAAGCCCCATACTCACTCAGTGTGAAGCAGAGTGCTGTGACCATCATGCTGTTTCCTGCTGAATGAACATCAGACTAACAGATGTTGAGTGAGCTTTGTCTTCCTGTCCCGTTATTTCTGGGTGTGATGCAGGGGCGGGTTTGACCTTGCTTCAAGACAGCAGCAGGGATGATCTGATTGGTTGAAGTAAACCTCAGAGGGCGGGGCTAAGGCCTGACTGTTTTAAATTATATATGATAAAATCCTACTTTTATCCACCAATATTTTCTTAATCAATTAAATTCATATCAGTGACAAATCTACTATTGATCAGTCATGAACACCCCTAATTCATACATCGCACAGTGGTTTTGATCAGCACACAGCAAATTCATTACTGTTATCAGGCCGCAGCCAATCACAGTGAGCGTGGTGACGAGGTCATGCATGTTTACAGGCATGTTTGGACAAAGAAATGGACACTCGCCAAAGAGAGACTAGATTTAGAGCTGTAGAGCTCGTAGCTCTATGAGATCTATAATGTATCTTGTATAGACACAGTCTGGCTTACGTAAATGTCACGATGACTGTGGATTCATCTTTGCTGATGACATCTCGGCGAATGGGAAGCACTGGTCAGGCTACTGCAGTGTGAAACGAATTTGTGTAGGAATGTACTGTATGTCGCAGAGAAGGTGGCAAACTGTTTAATTAAAACCAGGAAACTACCAGGAGGGGACATGCCCATGGAGCCTTTGTTGTTGGCAGGACTGGTTTGCTCAGATTGCTGAAGATGGTGAAGATGATAAAATGTGTCTAGAGAGGATGCATGTGTTATCTTGTCACATCTTTCACAATTAGTGCAACACATGAAAACAGGCACTCACGAACACGCACACAGTTCTTTCTTCACAAATTCATTGTTTTTGCTTCATTCTTTTAGTCACATGATAGCAGGGCAGCTTGAAACTTGTGATGTCATAGAGGTGGACAGAATGTAAGAGGGAAGTTCACAAACAATTCACGACGGGGAGCTTTTTGATATCTTAACTTTTTTCAGCAACCAGCTAGTAATCAACCAGCAAGTGTGTTTTTGATTGCGTGAGAAGATTACGACTCTAAAACCACATGATGGATCATTGACAGACACGTCATTACCTGAATGAAAGAATCCGGTTCTTATCATTGCCAGTTGATGTTGCGCAATCAAAATATAGTTTATAATCCCTGGACCTCCTCAGCTTCTCTGCTTGGAGGAGTGAACGTCAAGGGAAATCTCAGCAGCACAATCTGCCCCAGAGGCTCCACACAAGGTAAGAACGCAAACATTTACTATCTGATGCAATTTAAGAAATATGTGTTCACATTTCAAAAACACTGATTCAACTTCAACTCAGGTAATTTGAATTTGAGGTTAATGTGGCAGCAAATACTTGAAAACACTAATTAGGAAAATGTTTGATATATATCGGCTCTTTTTTCCTGAGATGGATCCACATGTGCTGAAATGGATATTCGGTGAGTGTTTTGCCCTGATATTGTTGTTATAAGCTCCATGAAGTCAATGGACTATCAGATTCTCTTCAGCTGAAATAAAGTCGCCTTTCTGTCCATTAATCAGTTCTTGCATCAATTTACAGCGTTCATACAAATATTTGAGTGAAAACAAGTTAATTTAACTGGAATTCAATTTCAAGATTCAAACCAATTTAAACATACAGAAGCTGCAGAAACACATCGGTGGATTAGAGAAGTTTGTTTCTGGGTTTTATGATAATGATCTGATCATCTAAATTGTTTTAAATGCTTCAGTTTTTGCTGATTTGCCTTTTTTAAACTGCAGATCACAGACTCTACATTGCTGTAGTCGGTCTCTTCGCTGTCCCCTCATCTATCGTTTCCCCGTCTGCGGTCATGACTCACATTATGAGCATACACTCTACATAGTTCTGCTTTTGGTTTCATCACTATATGATGAAATAAAGGGGTCAGGTTTGATCAGACTTTCCAGGAGGACATGTGACAGCTTCACAAAAGAACTGAATTAGAGAATGAAAAACAAAACCACCAAGGATCATCTATTGTGTGTGTGTGTGTGTGTGTGTGTGTGTGTGTGTGTGTTTCCTCCACTAGGCGTCACTATTCTGCTGCTTAAGATGTTCCAGCACCATCCTGCTTCTGCCCTGAAGAAACATCTGGCTGAATGTCTGGAGGACAAAGACTACAATGAGCTGCTGCACACTGTGAAGAACGGCCTTCCTCACATCAACGTGTCGCATCATGTCGCTATCGTCGGGGCGGGGATGGCCGGACTGACAGCAGCCAAATTACTGCACGACGCAGGACACAGGGTACAACAAAGACTAACTCACATCACAAAAGAGTTAATGATTACTATGAATTCTTTCTTCTATTAAGATTCTTTAGGAGCATGAGTGCCATTTGTTTTGTTGTGCTTGAACAGGTGACTTTGTTAGAGGCCAGCGGTCGAGTGGGAGGACGAGTAGAGACGTACAGGAATGAAAAAGAGGGCTGGTACGCTGAAATGGGAGCCATGAGAATCCCAAGTTTTCATGAGTAAGTAAAAATTGTTGCCAATTCATGTGTCAAACATTTCTAAGGAGGTACATTTACATTTATAACTAGAAATGCTATAACTTAGAGCAGGGGTCTTCAACAGGGGGTTCGCGACCCCCAGGGGGTCCGCAGAGGTACTGCAGGGGGGTGTTCAAACTTTGTTTTGTTTTCTTTGAGATTGATATGATGTGAATTCATTAGTGTGAGCTTGACACTGAAAATGTATACAGAAAAGAACAAGCCTATGTTGCTGAATTGAAGTGCATTTTGATACAAAATGTGAGTGTTGGATATCAGAAGACGCTTATTCAGCTGGTTTGGGTGGAAATGTTACTTATAATGTTAAACATGAGGAGCTCTCTGACACTTTTATTTTGTCAAAGTAGCTCTGAGGCAAAAAGGTAGGAGACCACTGCTTTAAATACACAATAACATGAATCCAACATATTGTAGTGAACGGATGAATGGAGGCAGAAGATGTTATCTTTTATCTATTACTATTACTACTTCCAAACTAGTCTCAAATCCCTCAAAGGTCAATAGACATTGATGAGGAAATCTATGTTTTTATAAGGCACTGGGCCCAGTTTGATATTAAACACAATTTTATGCAATATATATAGTAGCTGGTCCCCGCTCCATCTCTCCATCAGTTTGGGGGTCCTTGGCCTGAAAAACGTTGAAGACCCCTTACTTAGAGAGTTGCTATGCCAAATGCCATAAGCTCTGCATGTTTTCTGTAGACGGCTCAAAACATTTCTTGTGTTGTTACAGCGCCACCATCAGGTCAGCAAATGTCCTTTTTGCAGTTGATGTGAGCGCAATTGTGCACCACAACTGGTGACAGTAAAAATGATAAAGTCACTTTTTGAAGAATGAGCGACGGCCACTCAACATTATAGCAAAAAACATAGCAATGTCAAAAGACTAAATATGAACCAAATCAGATTACAACTGTCGAAGTCATCACAGACAACAGATGCACAGACACCAGTGATTACTATCAATATAATTAATCTAAATATATGTTAAATTTGACAGTATGCTGTATGTTTGTGATCAGGGCGATATAACTCAACCATAGCTTGGTTTAATGTACTGAAGTTACTGAGGTTTGCACAAGGGTTACTCTAAAGTCTAAAATCAAGCTAACAAAATGAATAAAGCCTTGAGAAATTCTACAGCCCAATGAAGAAATATGGAAAAACTCAAGTAGTTAAAAGCACAAAAAGAATACTCAAGTCCAAATGTAACAGTACCTTAAAACCGTAGGTGTGTTAATGAAATTAGATACTTTCCACTTTTGCCACCTCCTTTTAATGACCATTGCAGAAAAACACAGTGATAATAAACACAACAGTAACACATCATGAATGCCATCATCTGCTCTCTCTACAGAATTGTGTTGTCGTTCACTAAATCTCTTAATGTCAAGCTGAACGAGTTCATCATGGATGACGGCAACACTTTCTACCTCATACACGGGCTGCATAAGAGAACACACGAGGTACAAGCGAACCCTGACATACTGCAATACAAGCTACCAAAAGGAGAAAGAGGCAAGTCTGCGGACCAGCTGCTGAATCATGCTCTGCAGAAGGTAGGAAAAGAGGGACGGCAGGTATGCAGCTTGTTCATAATCCAAGTCTCAGTCAACTTAATGTATAGGAGACTGGACGCGCTGCAACATCAAATAAATTATTTTATGCCGTAGGTGCAAGATTTCGTGGTGGAGCATGGCTGCAGCGCTGCATTGAGACAGTTCGACCACTATTCACTAAAGGTAAAGTATGACCGATTTTCTCATGTCATAAACAAGCAGTGAATATAATTAAGTCCTTAGCACAGAGACATAAGTGAAGGGAATTGTAAAGGACCGAGGACGAGGCCCTGAGGAAATCATTGCAATCAGTGATTAGGGACAGCTATGGTGAGCAGAAAATAGAAGGCCTCCACTTGTATAAGGCCTCCAGTGGAAGCCTCCACTGTATGAACCATCTGGCCAACTGTTTCAATAGGAATATCTATTGAGGGAAGGTGGTCTTAGTGAAGAAGCAGTGACGATGATCGGAGAGCTGCTGAATGAACAGAGCATGATGTACACAGCGCTGACCGAGATGATCTATCACCAAAGTGACATCAGCGACGATACCAAGTAAGAAAACTCAACTGTAGATCCATAAACCGACAATTGTTAATGCTACATGGAAGAAGAAGACTTGATTTGATATGTTTTTGCATTAACAGTTAGACCCGAAGAGAGCAATGCAAAAACAAAAAAGTAAAAATACAACATTCAATGGAAAAATTTGAATGTTGTTGGAGTTGTATATTGGATTTAAATTTAAATGTACTTGGTTTCTTTCCATTTTTGTTCCGGATATCATGGGATTCACACTAACCAGTGGACACCACAATTTCTATGTCAAAATATTAATTAATGTCTTATCCCTTTAAAGGTACTATGAAGTGACAGGTGGGTCAGACCTTCTAGCCAAAGCTTTCTTTGATGTGCTCGATGTCCCCATCCTCCTCAACTCCAAGGTCAAAAGCATCAGTCAATCAGATAAGGGAGTGATCGTATCTTATCAGACAGAGGGTCATTCCTCTTTGACTGATCTATCTGCAGACCACGTCCTGGTCACAACCACAGCCAAAGCAGCCCTCTTCATGGACTTCCAGCCACCTCTTTCACAAGAGAAGATGAAGGCCCTGAGAGCGGTGCACTACGACAGCTCCACTAAAGTCATCCTGACCTTCAGCGAGAAGTTCTGGGAGAAGGACGGCATCAGAGGAGGGAAGAGCATCACTGACAGACCATCTCGTTACATCTACTACCCCAGCCACAGTTTCCCAGATAACAAAAACATCGGCGTCCTGCTCGCCTCGTACACTTGGTCTGATGACTCCCGCCTCTTCCAAGGTGCGAGTGATGAAGATCTGAAAGAGCTAGTTCTGAAAGATTTGGTGCAGATCCATGGTGAGTACGTTAGGGATCTGTGCACAGGAGTGGTGGTGAAGAAGTGGAGCCTGGATCCTTACAGCCTGGGCGCCTTCGCCCTCTTCACACCTTACCAGCACTTAGAATATGCTAAGGAGCTGTTCAGAGGTGAGAAGAGGGTGCACTTTGCGGGAGAACACACCGCATTTCCTCACGCGTGGATCGAAACAGCCATGAAATCTGCCATCAGAGCTGCAACCAACATCAACAGAGAGGCAAACCTGAACCACGAGTCCACTGAGGCTCATGTAAGAGATGAGTTATAAGGTTGTTTGCTTACAGGCAGAAGTTTAAGGTCACAGGAACAACTTTTTATGTTTCTGGTTTTGCTTCAGTTCCACCTGGCACCCTTTGTTCTCTTGTAGCCTGCTGGGATTTCTCTTGTTGAATGTTGTCCTTCATTACTAGATCATTGATACTTCATGTCACAAATTTGTATGCCACACTGGTAGCACAGTTTCTCTTTCCATTCCTTAGTGCTGGCAGCTGCAATCAGGCTGCCAATCAAATACTACAATCCATTCTTCCACAACATGATTTGGTTTTAGACACATTTATTAAATACAAAATTGAGATGTGCAGTAATTTGAGTTGAGCACTGTGAGCCTGAGGAGAGATTTGGTTCCAGATGCCGAGACCTGCACTTCTTCCTGCACTTCACTGCAAAATTAAACACAAACTGTAAACATGTACAAAACAGCTTTCCAAATGTATTCTGTATTGTATTCACAGATGCGATGCTTCATTTTTATGTTTTCACGCAAGCATTTTTTGCAGATTAAAGCACTATTCCAATTTTACAAATTGTTACAATTTTCTGGAAAATCAAATCCAAACTAGGTTTATATAAGTTTGAGTATTCTGGAGATGTTTGGTGTTGACTTTCTGGGTTTGTAGTCCCATTGACTCAATCTGCAGCAACATGATTCCTGATGTTTCTTGTTCTAATAAAATATTCCCTAATCACTTCTGTTTCAAATTATTTTTCACACGAAGAGGACCAGAACTCAGTACCTTCTAGTTGTGACACAACACAACCACAAAGCAAAGAAACATATCAATAGTAACATTACTTACATACAGTGTACTGTATGTAATAATCACTTAATTGTGTTCTTTTTCTCATAAGAAATCACGTCTGTAACCGCATTTCACTCAACTACTCATTTAAATTATAATTCATGTACAAATGATTGAAATTCAAATGTACTTCTAAAATCTAAAGTATGATATATAGAGGAGCAGGTGGTGCTATGGCACTTAAGAGTTAACTTGTACGATGAGAAAATCTCGTTTTGGCACTGGTAGACACAACAACTTTGTAATTTCAAACTGAAATAAACGTAACACAAAAATGCTAATTATCCATTTTTAGGAGTCATTTAGGGATACATACAAAATGTTTGTATAAGATCTCCTGTCACATGAATAGAATCATGTATGCTAATCCTAAAGTACTGTCAGTTTGTAAAACCAAGACATCAAATATGTAGATTATTTATGTGTTTTTTGTTTCTAATTATAATTCTTATTATTTCATGAGTACAGTGGTTTTCCACACAGAGTGATGCATGGAGTGTGCAAATGAAAGCAAGTTTTGTGTGACAGTATAAAAGTCAGCATTTCTTTATCAGAAGTATTTAAAAAATAATAAATAGATCGTATGATATTCACTCATGTGTCAAATGTTGTTTTTTACGTTACTAATAAACTACTCTATACAAGATGGCAGCAGATCAACATCAGAGTCCTCAGCCCCTCAGACTGTTCTGAAGCGGATGCTAGATATGTAAATGTTACAAGCAAAAGAGTTAAGAGCAGCCCAAATCAATTCCTCATAATGCTACGCACATTTTGCAGCCAAAATGTCATTTCTTGCACGTTACTTGGCTTGAAGCTGTACTCCTGCACTTAAGGAGTGTTCGTCATGGCACTATTCAAGGCCCAGTGAGAAATTAATCCCATGAACGATTCCAATGATGATAGGTTGCCAAGCAACGAGGTATCTGAGCCAATCAAGCAGTTGTCCATACAGAACATGCGTCTTCTCCCAACTGGCCAGACAGGAAGGAATTAAGGAGCATGCTCAGTTAGAGGACTGATGACAGGAGACACTTTGCAACAGTAAAACATCTTCATCAGATTGTCTCTGTGTAAAAGGATACGGGTTGTTCATCATCCTCTTTAAGTCGACCTTCTCATTGCAGTAAGGACAGGTTTGCTTCTTACCCACAATGCACCAACCGCGGATGCAGAACTCGTGGAATCTTAGGGGAGGAGGAAGTTAAGGCACAATAATGGCCATTGATCTAGTTTTCTTTCGCAATAGGGTCTTAAGAAGGAAAAGTGAGCACAAAAAGAGGGGGCAATGAAGGACAGATGGAGGGAACAAAAAGCGGCGTGGCTGAGTTGACAATGGACATGGATGAGCACTCTGCTGTCCTACGTGGGACCACAAGGATACATGTGTCCACAGGAGAGCTGGTAGGTGTCTTCTATGAAGCCTTCGTCTTCTACATCTACCAGGATTCTCTGACCGCACACTGCACAGATGTCGTCAGTCAGACTCCTGCTGGGCATGCCACCTTTGCTGTAGTACTGAACACAAACAAACAACAATGTATAATATTACATGTATAATGTATTATGCGTTATATATGACAACTGGATAAGAAAACAACATTCAGTGTCTTGGTAAGTTGTTGGGTTTGTAGAACAGCTTTGGCTGGAGAGACGGAGTACTATTCTCTTTTACCCCGATATTGGAGGCCATGTAGTCAGAGCAGATCTCTGCAAAGTCTCTGCCCATAATACAGCCCATAAAACAGTATGATGACCCTGATGGCCATGGAGTCTTCCGCTTTGACTCTAAAGAATGATGGAAAGAAAGGATTGAGAGTAAAAGAGAACAAGGAAAGACCCTCTGCATCTCCAGTCTGTCTCACTTGCCGGGTTTCCCTTGGTGGTTTTGTGCAATACCCTATGCAAATTATTTTAAAGTCTACAAAAGTCAAATGCGAGCTGTTAGTGCTTCCATTATATTAAACGTTATATTATTCAGTCTCACCTGCTGTTTCCACACTGCTCACTCTTGTACAGAAGTGCCATTAAACATAGAAGTGGATTCATTGTCTCATGTCGCTTGCTTGGCGTCTCATGTCGCGATAAACAGAAACGCACAAAAATTCAATAAAACTGACACGCCTCAAGCGATCAAGTTTGAAACTTCATGACAAACATAGGAAAACAAAAGTCAACACAGCACATGACTCACCTGAAGAAAACGTTGAAGCCAAACATGGTGAACCTCATGGCCATGTAGCCCAAGACTCCCACTGCATAACTCAGCTTATAGATCAGCAAGAACCACTTGTACACCATCCTGACAAAAATGTTTTTAGTCTTTTCCACCTCATTTTAATTAATCTTATTTTATGTAAAAGGTGAAAAGGTTTTCGGTTCTTGTTTGTATTGTAGTTTACAGTAAATGTGGACATCTAGTGGTTAGTATGAGACGGTGCAGCTGTCAAGTGATTTGCCACTTGTTTACTGAATGTGCGATTTTCAAAATGGAATTGAGAGACAAAAATAAAGTTGCTCCTTTTTGCCTGCTGCGTGCCTCAACTCTTCCCCCTTGCCTGGGCGTGGCGCAGGACAGCGGCTTGCGAGTGGCTCTGAAGATGATGTAGCTGGTGATGACGGAGAACATGCCCCACATGACAAAAACCTCCACCAGTATAGTTTGATGGTGAAGTACAGTGGGACGACCCACATCTGGACCAGAGTGACCAGCTGAGCGCGCACACACACACACACACACACACACACACACACACACACACACGGCTGTACTATTCATTCACATATGATGAACGACACACAAAATACATCCGACCACCATTCACTACATACACCATTTAAGACATTGACAGGTTAAACATAGCAAAGTTCACATTTTATTTTTTGGGAGATTGATTGATAAGACTGAAATTCAAAAGCATTACCAATATTCCCTTTCCACTGCACCGATGCATTTTGTACATTAGTTGCTTCATATTTCACAGGGTTAGCCAAAAACAGATGTGCAAATTTCAATATTTGGTCTATTGATTGTTTCTAAAATGACTACAGAAATGATAACCTACTGCAATATGAGGTTGTATGTACAAAACATTTACATACCATGATACATTATAGACAGGGTCTCTGCAGGTTTCAAAAAGTATAGGACTTTAAGACTTTTTTAAGACCTTTATGGAAGCAATTCAAGATCAATTTCACATCCACACTGGCCAAAAAAGTAGGATATGAAAGACAATCAGAGTCCCAGAATTACTTGCAAAGTAGATGAATTTATTCACATTCAACATGAACATTCAACTAAACATGACTACACAGAACTGTGTGTATGCAAGTGTGTGTGTGTGTGTGTGTGTGTGTGTGTGTGTGTGTGTGTGTGTGTGTGCGTGTGTGTACACAAGAACTAAGCTTGGGGGGGTGTAGGAGTGTAAGGTTTTCCTTCCTCCCGTCAGGGGGCCACGGCGTTGCCAACCCTTTTGACTACAACCTCAGATCAGACGAGACAACCCGCTGAATTTAACCATAGTACTAAGCGGAAGAAAAGAAAGTAACTAGGTTTCCCTAGGTAGCGACGAGCAAAGAGGAAGAAGCCCGGAGACGCAACCCAGAGCAGGTGGCAAATTCCGGCACCAGACCGAGGGTCTACCAGTACCGTCACAAAAAGTTCAAAAGAACTTTGAAGAAGAATGTTCAAGAGGGCCTAAAACCATTGAGAGGTAATCAAGCGGGGTCCATGCGGTCTGCCCTGGGGACTCGTCCAATCAATCTTTAAGATGATCCAGCAGAACCAGGAGGCTCCAGCTCTGCAGCACCACTTCGTCCTGTAACTTCCGACTCCGGTTTAACAGACGAGAATGCCGCCGTCTATTATACCATCAGTTAGGTAAGACTGAATGTCTCAAGAAGCAGAATTTGGATGACAAAAAGACTCACAAAGATCCGGACCAAAGTTTTATCCTTGTTTTTTTCTTTATTGATTTGCTATAATTGGCTGCCGGTTTAGTGGGTATGTCTCATTAAAAACACAATTCAAGAAAATGAAGACCTTCACTTGTGATAAATTACAATTTGTGTTTTTTAGTCATTAAGACTTGTAGTTGTACATACATATCTGTGTTTTTGGGGTGTTTGCTGATACATTTCATTAGATTTGTATACCATAAAAGAAGTAAAGGCAGGTTCTGATGCGATTGTTAGTTTAAATACAATATACACTATTGATTCATTGTATTCATGCTGGTTGATTGAAAAGTCAGCTGTAATGTTCCAGATGACAGGGAATCTCAAAACCTTCTGATTCTCTGCTAAGCATCAACAACAAGAATACAAAAATTAAGTCAAGTAAAGCAAGATTTTAAGAAACACTTACAGAAACAACCAAGTTTAAAGCAAACCGAGCTGAATCTAAGAAAGGTAAAGGCAAAAGTTTCAGTGCTGATAAAAAAGTATGTAAGCATCAGCCGTTATTTAGCCATCTTACTGCCGTCTTAGTTTTGATGAGTTTGTCTTGCTGACTGAAGCTCCATCTGAATCTCCTCTCTCTGTCTTTCTGCCTCCTGCAGGTCCTGGTTTAATTGCTTCATTTGGTTTTCCACCTCTTCTTTCCTTTCTGTCAGACTTGTCAGCATATTTTCTGTTGACCGCAGGACTGTTTCTGTATTCTTGAGCAAAAGCTTATGCTTTTCATATCTCAACTCTAGCTTCTTTTCGACTATGTGATTCTTCTTTATCTTACCTAATTGTTCTTCATCCTGCTGAATCAGTGCTTTGAATGGCTCTATCTGGTCGGTCAGATATTGCTTTTCAACACTCAAATCATTGACCCACTGTAGCACCTTCGCCTCTTCTCCCTCTTGCTGCCCTAACTCTCTGTGAAGGTATCTTATTTGCTTTGCCACCATGTCACTAAGGAGAGCTTTGACTCCGTCTTCTTTAACCAACTCTTGGTGTTCAGCATCGCCCCCTTGAACTTTGCATTCTGTGTGTATAAAGAAACATGAAACACTTTTACTCATCTTTTGCAGTAAACTGACTTAGTTCATAACTCAACAGTCTACTCACTGAGTTTAGTTTGTCTCCGTTTCCACACAAAAACAAGGAAGGCAACTGCAACAATGGAAATCAGGCAAACAGCCACACCAATGATGACAGGAACACTAGAGCAAGATGAAGCCATGAGAAACTCATCTGAAACTATAAAACAAAGAACACGGCAACATTTATAGAAAATCAAACCTCAGCTGATGGAAAATAATCAACCAGCAGATCATAAATACATTAGAGTACCTGGAATGTGTATCCGCGTCTCTCTGGTCTGGTTGGTTTTGTTGTCTTGTAGTTTACAGGTGAATGTGTTGGCGTGTTTGTTGCCACAGTCACTGAGCTGCTGACAGTACAGAGACCATCAGGACCTCTGAGCGTCTCTGTAGGTCCAGCAGAGACGATGTTTCCCTCAGCGTCCCGCCAAAGCACATCAGGCTCTGGATACCAGCCTGCACACTCAGACTCTAACATCACTTCACCGCCGACTCTGTTGATGCCCACTGTGAGAGGAGAGGGGACTGAACCTGATGATGAGAGGGGAGACGTGTCTGGTTTAAGAATAAAGATCTCACACCACACAATCATCAATTCAAGTCAAGAGTGTTTGATAATGCTCCATAATATGTCAACATGCAGCTCTTACTCAGTTCTGGACCTCCAGACCCTCACTGATGTTTTCCAAGTTAATGAAAAAAATCTAACTGATTTGACTGACAGCAGCACCATTAGGTCGATTGATGTTGCCTTTTGTGCTTAAGTAGTGGGGTCACACGGCCACCAATTTTGGGTATGGCAGACTGATCCATTCATCTGATACAGCACTTTTAAAAGAATGAACCAAACCCACTGAACTGCCAGCAATTATAATACAGTTAACAAAAATTCAAAAAGGTGGAACATCTCATTTGGCACAAATGGGCAAGGCCTACAGATATATGGATGAATGTCAAGGAATCCAAAGATAAATAAACATTACAGCATTCAGCTTCCCAATCCTTAATTGATCTAACATACAGAGGCTTTTCTGTCATGTTTTCTCAACAGATCAACTTTACTTACTAACAACAAGATCCATGTTTGCTTCTATCCCCAAGGTAGGAATGAAGCATCTGTACGTCCCCTCATCAGACAGCTGGACTCCACTTAGTCTCAGCAAAACGTCTCTGAGCTTCAGTCCATCAACGTTCAGCGATGTTCGTCCCCTGTACGACGGATGCTTTTCACTCTTCAGCTCTGTGCCGTTGCGAAACACAAACACAAATCTGGTGTTGAGGTCAGGTCGCAGCCACTCAATGGTCTCGGGGGCGGCATTGCTGGAGGGTTCCAAGTGACATGGCAGGACAGTGGCGTCCCCAAGCGTTGCCACCACTGGCTGAGACGGACCAATCGCCTGAGGCTGAGCTGCGAGGAAGAATCATTATCATCATTGTAGGCTCTTTTCCCGCTGTGTGTGTGTGTCAATGATGTGTTACCTTCACAACCACATTGGATCAGATGAATGGCAGCAAAAACCAGAGACACGAAGACGCAGAGCTCTGATTTAAAGGAGAGTTTGTCCTTCACCTGAGACATCCTGGACCTGCAAAAGAAGTGAAATAATATCAATAGCAATATCATGTTGGACTTGTGTGTTTAATCGTAATAACCCAATAAGAGAAGACTTAAAAAAGGATCCTTGCATTACTAAGCAACATTAATGTGACTGCATATTGCAGACATGTGATGACGTGTGCAGCTCATTCTTATCAGTTGCTTGTACTTTCACTTGCGTTTGTTAAAGAATCAAGGACATTTATGCACAAATGTTTTAGCCGCTGGTTACCTTCTTCAATACTTGATTCAGAAAAGTTTGAAAGATACAATGTTGCCGCCCCCTTTTTGAATAATGCAAACAAATGTATACGTAAACATGTATACGTAAACAAAATTATAGTCACAATTTTAAATATACTGTACACAGTAAGTACTGACTACTGTCATATTAAATGCGTAGTGTGTGAAGTATTCAAGTAGCAATAGTAGTAGAAAAGAGTAAGAGTTCATACTGACCTTTTTTGCACATTCCTGCTCTCTCTCACACACACACACACACACACACACACACATTCTGTACATAGCCTGTTAATGAGTAACCATACAAGTTCAACCCTAACAACAAAATATAAAATGATAAAATGGCGAGTGCAGCTCGAGTTCAACCCCTGAGTTTACTATTGAACAATTCAACAATAATATACTGTATAAACTGTTTTCCTCCACTTCATTAAACATTCCCACATATAAAAATTTAGTTCAAACGTACATTTTCTGTAATACAAATAAATGTATCCTGCATATTGAGTATAGGTTCATACTATAAAATGTTCAACAACACTGCAAATACACATGTAAAAACTCCCAGTAAAAACTAGAGCATTCTATATGTTACATGCTGTACATGTGCTTGCGCTCAACTTGTTGCTGCACAATAAATTTACTGTGGGATCTGGATAACTGCACCTTCACTGGGACTTTACGTAGTTCCTCATGACAATGATCTATGATAACTAATCCATGCGTGCATTTCCTCATCGCGATCTTAATCCAGAATGAGAAAATAACTCAAATTTCCTACAGGTGTGATGAGTCTGACGGCAGCAATCGATCTCAGATGAGCAGAGCCAGGATTACTGGTATTCTATGCATTTTTAAATTTAAAAAAAAATCAAACAATGAAAAACACCTTTTTACAGGTTTTAACCCATTTTAGACACTTGATAAATATCTCATAACAATCTCAGGAATTACTAGAATGAGTTTTGAATGTAAGCCTCCTGGTGGTGAATATGAATCACATGAGATGACTTTGCATTTAAGCATCTGCAGTTTTCTATGTTTACATTATCTTTGATTATCTTTATGTGATCATATTATCTTTGAACTTGATGCCTAATTTTGTTCACAAATGTAAAAGCACCCTAGTAATTTAAGGCAACTAAATACAACTGAAACGTTTAAAACGTCTTTATTTTAAAAAACACTTTATGAGCTTGTTGACACAAACATTCCCAACTGCATAGTAATATTTTCTAGGTGATTTACAGCATTAATGGGGAGACCTTATGTTGACCTTAGCGAATATGAGAATATGTTCTAACACATTAACCACAATGTGCTTCACCTGTTCCAAAATAACCGACATACGTGCTGAAACACAACCAATGATGAAAAAAAAGTTTATTAAGCAGAGTTGTTCGTCTTTCCTGAAGTCGTCTGTCTGTAACCGAGTGACCTGTAAGAAGATATAAGAAGAAAATACAATATAATAATACAAAATTACACATATGAATGACATACTGTTATAAGAAGTGTTTTAGTAGATCAGTGGTTCAGGTACAATGCAGTCATTTCCAGAATAAAATAAAAATAAAACAGATTACTGGGCTTAAATTTAGAGGTTCTTGTTTTCCAGATTTTCTTGCTTCTTTGTATTTCATTCAGTTTGGCATTACAGAAGCCCAATAGAGTTGTAATAAACGAATATGTATGACCTCAGTCTTACCTTCACCGGATTGCAGAATACAAAGCCTCATCAACTGTCAATCGTGGTGCAGTACCTGAAGTGGCCACTGCTCTCCCTGAGCAGATGGAAACTCCTGCAACTGGCAAAGCACCCAGGGTGGCACCACAACCACGTGACAAGTTTAGAGATTTTGCTATTGTTGTTGTTGTTACAGCACAACTATCAAGTCGACCTGTGTCTCATTTTAGCAGAAGAAGTGAGTGCAATCATACCCAAAATTTGGTGACAATCAACAAATTCATTCATGACATACAGAACTTTTTGAAGAATGAGCCACGCCCACTCAACTTTGGCAGCCAACTCCAACTCGAGTCTCACCTGGGCTCAGGTTGTAGTGAACCTGTGTCGTTCCATCGTCCTCTGAGAGTGGAAGACATAAACTCAAATTAATGTGTGACATTGGTAATCATGATGTTAACATCAATCATGAAGGACGAGATCATTGTAGCCATTCGGTTGCTTGAATCAAGCTCATCTACAATTTGTTTAGGTTTTCAATCATGATTTGATACCAACATTTGTATTTCGGCTTGATAATAATGCAGGGATATTTTGTTAGCTTTGGCCTGCTTCTTCAGCTCAAACAAACCCAGAAAGGAGGAGAAATGTGCCTCTCCTGCAGTATACTGTATGTATGTGTTTGTGGCTTCTTCCTCTCATCTCCAAAATCTCAATCCTGTCATAGTGAATGGTTTGTTATCACTCCCCAGTATGGAATGCAGCCATTGTATTTTGTAATCATTTTGTTCTTTCATACCTACTTCTTAATTTATTATTTCACCTGAATTCTCTTTGTATCATTTGTAGCTTCTACACTGACAAACGGAAAAAACATTCTTTCTTTTTCTGTACGTGGTTTGCAGGTGTGGTTTGAGAAGCTCGAAGAGGAGCTGAATGAGAGTCATAGTCTAAATACATATCACAGATACTGTGACAGATACTGATACAGACACGACGAGCAGTCGTGGTTTTCACTTCATTTCTTTTTCTACACATGACGTTTAAGAAATGTCTTCACTGCCGGTTTCAAGAATAAATCCGCAAAGCAGTGCCCTTTGAGGCGGAGACATTTATTTTTAATAGCTACGTGGTTAAGTAAATATATTGCACACACGTGTGTTTTACCCCATGGAGGTTAAATAAAGTAAATATCAGTGTTAAACAATAACGTACCTTTTGTCTTCCTTTGTTTGTTGACAGTGGCGTACGTCAGCTCAGCGAAGCAGGCCTCTACAGGCACTCAAACATTATAGAAAATACAGAAATAATGTATGTTGACAAACAAGTAGGTTTACAGAATATACAGCATATGTTACAAAACTGGGACAAAATGAACTGAAACACCCCTGACTTCCAGCAAGCTATGCATTGTTGCTAGCTGAATTTTCCTCCACAGCTGATGTGAAGCCATCACCCAAGGCCAAACAGTTTTCAGCTTAAGCCTTTTTTCAAGTGTGACAAGAGGTGAAATTCAAATCAAGTGGAGCAAGTTCAAAGTCCGTCATGTTCATCTGCCGCTATGACATTACAGCTGTTTCAGGCTCAGAACTTACCAGTCAACCTTTGTGGCATATTATTGGTGATTTGTCAAGAGTCTTAGTCATCCAGGTCATGGTAGTTGATTGAAGTTGATTCTCAGGCAACTGGACTTAGTTGCTAGTAAGTTATTCAGAACTGAAGGAGCCCCTTGGATGAGAGGCTGAACATCAAGTTTTTACTACCAAGTCCAGTTGCCTGAAAATCAACTTTCCTTTGATTGCTGATATTGAGGTCCATCAGGACAAAAACCTCACCCCACCAAAACAGCTTCTTCCCCTCTGCAGTGGGCCTCATCAACAAGTCCCTGGTCACCCACTGACTGATCAATCAGATCACCAGATCTGCACCAGAGTTTAAAACTCTGGTGCTAGCCTACAGGGCAGTGAAAGGAACAGCTCCTTCATACCTCCATGCTATGGTCAAGCCCTACACCCCCGGCCGACCACTTTGCTCTGCTGCCTCCAGGCGACTGGCTGCCCCGGCGCTCAGCGGCCCCTGCTTGCGATCGATGCGGTCACGGCTTTTCTCTGTTCTGGCACCCCAGTGGTGGAATGATCTCCCGACTGATGTCAGGACAGCGGAGTCGCTGCCCATCTTTCGCCGCAGGCTGAAGACCCATCTCTTCAAGAAACACTACCCGGATCCTCCCTCTTAGGACATCACCTACTCTGTCCTAGCTCTTCTGATACTCTTGTTTTCTAATCTTTCATTTCTAATCTGTCCTTTTTTTTTCTCATTTATCATAGTACCTAACTTATTGCACTTCTACTCTAGCTCTAGTTATGCTCTTAGCTGTTGGTTTAGGAAGGAAATGCGCTTACGATTTCTTGTGACCTGAAGTTCTTTTATCTACCTTTGTTGAACACACTTATTGTAAGTCGCTTTGGATAAAAGCGTCTGCTAAATGACCGTAATGTAATGTAATGTAAATGGAATGGTTTCACGCCCTTGCACGGTGACGTGAAAGGGAAGTATTTGTTTTGTTTGCAGAATCCATTCTTTGAGTTACAAATGACCCGCTTTTCATTTCTGTAGGATGAGATATAGTAGGGATAATTTGTGTAATTTATATTTGAGGTTAAGGTAACTGTGACTGCTGTTTTTGTGAGTAGAAATTGGTTTATTGATTTAAGAAATTGTTTAAAGCCTAGTGGGAGGGGCTATGGAAATAAAAGGAGACTGCCTCAGCCTGGGAGCGGGTAGTCGTGGTTGGGTTACACCGAAGGTAACAGTGACGTGCTTTATAATGAGTCATGTTTAGTTGGAAAACAGTGGAAACCTGTTAGAGTTATTGAGAAACTCCTTTTTTCTTTTCCTTAGAGTGTGAAACCTGTTTTGTAAGGTAATTTTTGTTTGGCAGTCCTGTGCATTTTTCTTTTGTATCTTTTGCACCTTGGAGGCCGGAAATAAAAGAACCACAACGCTATCTTCCGACTACGCCTGGTGTTTTGTGGAGGTTAGAGGTAGAACCCCGCGACAGAGCCATTCATCTGTACAATTGTTAATTGAATTTATACTTTCTGTCAATAACGTTGTATGTTGCAGTTTTCGATTTATTCCTTTTTGCTCTTAATATGTTGATTGCACCAACTACCAAAACATGTAAGTAAAAATTCATTGTAAGTAAAAACCTACTTGGCAATAAAGCTTTTCTGATTCTGATTCTGATGTAGATAGTCCTCACCTGGCTGATGCTCACGTGGTTGATCTGAAGACGTTGATGTTGGTCCCATATAGGAAAAGCAGAGTCCTGCTAAAGTGCAGAAGGGACAAATAATAGCATCAAAATGTTTAAAGAAGATTGTTCCAAAACAATACCTCGAATAAAACAACATCCAAGACCCTAAGAACCTCCAAGAAGTTCCTCAACCTCAAGGACTACTACATCTTCTCAAGTGACGACAGACCAGTGTTCCCACCACCCCGGAAAGAAACAATCCAAGGCAGAAATTGAAGTCACCTAGGCCTCGAGCACTTTGCAGCAGAGACGCTGGTGAGAAGTTTTTGTAAATGTAAAACAGTCCCACTGCCAACAGCAGAGCCACCAACAGAGACGTGACAGCTATCCATGGTGCATAATGGGAGGAGGGAGGAGTCTCTTTGTGACATTCTGGATAACGGAAAGAGCGTTCTGTAAAATGACAAGATGCATACAACTTCAGACAGAGGCCATGCCAAATTCAAATTATTGATGATGTCCAATAATAATGTCTGAGGTCTCACCTGTGACCATCATCAGGCTCTCTGCTGATTGTCGAGATGCAGACATGTTGCACCTGTAGAGTCCTTCATCAGACTTACAAACAGCAGAGATGGTGATCTGTGCTGTGGAACTGTGCTGTAAGAGACGGCCATCTTTATAGAAATCAGCCGGCAGATGGGAGGAAGCAGAGTTCCTACAGCGCAGAGTCACGGCATCTCCCTCCATCAAAGGACGGACAGGACTCTCCAGGATCACAGAACCATCTGAAAAAAGTGTTTGTATATGAATTATTACTACAAACTACTATAATCTATAAGTTCCATAGGTGAACTTGGTTGAATTTTGAGTCGCATTTGCTTGCTGTGAAACTCGCAATGAACGCACAGCTAGCACTTGATATGAACCATTCTATTGATTGTTAACCCACCTGTGACGGTGATGTTGACCGTGTTGCTCCTACTCCCTCCTCCCTCACACCAGTACTCCCCGCTGTCAAAGGTGAAGCCAGTACTAATGTTGTGTCTCCCAGAGTTGTGGCTGCAGGTGTTGATTCCCTCCCTGGTCCTCCAGCACACTCTCCACCCAGCCCATCCATCCAAGCTCTCACAGTCTAGAAAGACCGACTCAAACTCGAAGACCTGCAGTCTGGATGGAACGATGAGACCCAAAGCTACATCGGAGACAAGATTCCAAAGCAAGCTTCAGTGCAAAGAGTACTTGGTACTTGCAAGAGACTGTTTAAGGTCTTTGACAGGATGGATACGTTAACCTGAACCCATCTTGGCCTGACTGGAATGGATTATGTTAGTTATCGTGCAACTTTCCAAACTTCGAAATGACAAGAAATAAAATGAGCTGTATGTTTTATAGATGAATGCGAAAACTAGTTTACACAAACTGTAAAGGTATTTGTGTGTGTGTTAGTTACCGCCATCCTGAGCTTTAGAAGCCGACGGCAACAAAACATTCAGCGCTACTTTTATCCACCAATATTTTCTTAATCGATTAAATTCATATCAGTGACAAATCTACTATTGATCAGTCATGAACACTCCTAATTCATACATTGCACAGTGGTTTTGATCAGCACACAGCAAACTCATTCCTGCTATCAGGCCGCAGCCAATCACAGTGATCATGGTGACGAGGTCATGCATGTTTACAGGCATGTTTGGACAAAGAAATGGACACTCGCCAAAGAGAGACTAGATTTAGAGCTGTAGAGCTCGTAGCTCTATGAGATATATAATGTATCTTGTATAGACACAGTCTGGCGTACGTAAATGTCACGATGACTGTGGATTCATCTTTGCCGATGACATCTCGGGGAATGGGAAGCACTGGTCAGGCTACTGCAGTGTGAAACGAATTTGTGTAGGAATGTACTGTATGTCGCAGAGAAGGTGGCAAACTGTTTAATTAAAACCAGGAAACTACCAGGAGGCGACATGCCCATGGAGCCTTTGTTGTTGGCAGGACTGGTTTGCTCAGATTGCTGAAGATGGTGAAGATGATAAAATGTGTCTAGAGAGGATGCATGTGTTATCTTGTCACATCTTTCACAATTAGTGCAACACATGAAAACAGGCACTCACGAACACGCACACCATTCTTTCTTCACAAATTCATTGTTTTTGCTTCATTCTTTTAGTCACATGATAGCAGGGCAGCTTGAAACTTGTGATGTCATAGAGGTGGACAGAATGTAAGAGGGAAGTTCACAAACAATTCACGACGGGGAGCTTTTTGATATCTTAACTTTTTTCAGCAACCAGCAAGTAATCAACCAGCAAGTGTGTTTTTGATTGCGTGAGAAGATTGCGACATTGAAACCACATTATCGGTCACTGACAGACACGTCATGACTTGAATGAAAGAATCCTGTTCTTATCATTGCCAGTTGATGTTGCGCAATCAAAATACAGTTTATAATCACTGGACCTCCTCAGCTTCTCTGCTTGGAGGAGTGAACGTCAAGGGAAATCTCAGCAGCACAATCTGCCCCAGAGGCTCCACACAAGGTAAGAATGCAAACATTTACTATCTGATGCAATTTAAGAAATATTTGTTCACATTTCAAAAACACTGATTCAACTTCAACTCAGGTTATTTCAATAGATAAATGTGGCAGCAAATACTTGAAAACACTAAGTAAGAAAATGCTTGAATATTATATATCTGCTCTTTTTTCCTGAGATGGATCCACATGTGCTGAAATGGATATTCGGTGAGTGTTTTGCCTTGATATTGTTGTTATAAGCTCCATTAAGTCATTGGAATATCAGATTCTGTTCAACTGAATTAAAGTCGCCTTTTTGTCCATTAATCAGTTCTTGCATCAATTTACAGCGTCCATACAATCATTTGAGTGAAAACATGAAGTTCATTTAACTGGAAGTCAATTTCAAGATTCAAACCAATTTAAACATACAGAAGCTGCAGAAACACATCGGTGGATTAGAGAAGTTTGTTTCTGGGTTTTATGATAATGATCTGATCATCTAAATTGTTTTAAATGCTTCAGTTTTTGCTGATTTGCCTTTTTTAAACTCGGATCACAGACTCTACATTGCTGTAGTCGGTCTCTCCGCTGTCCCCTCATCTATCGTTTCCCCGTCTGCGGTCATGACTCACATTATGAGCATACACTCTACATAGTTCTGCTTTTGGTTTCATCACTATATGATGAAATAAAGGGGTCAGGTTTTCCAGACTTTCCAGGAGGACATGTGACAGCTTCACAAAAGAACTGAATTAGAGAATGAAAAACAAACCACCAAGGATCATCCTTGTGTGTGTGTGTTTCCTCCACTAGGCGTCACTATTCTGCTGCTTGAGGTGATCCAGCACCATCCTGCTTCTGCTCTGAAGGAACATCTGGCTGGATGTCTGGAGGACAAAGACTACAATGAGCTGCTGCACACTGTGAAGAACGGCCTTCCTCACATCAACGCGTCGCATCATGTCGCTATCGTCGGGGCGGGGATGGCCGGACTGACAGCAGCCAAATTACTGCACGACGCAGGACACAGGGTACAACAAAGACTAACTCACATCACAAAAGAGTTAATGATTACTATGAATTCTTTCTTCTATTAAGATTCTTTAGGAGCATGAGTGCCATGTTGTTTTGTTGTGCTTGAACAGGTGACTTTGTTAGAGGCCAGCGGTCGAGTGGGAGGACGAGTAGAGACGTACAGGAATGAAAAAGAGGGCTGGTACGCTGAAATGGGAGCCATGAGGATCCCAAGTTTTCATGAGTAAGTAAAAATTGTTGCTAATTCATGTGTCAAACATTTCTAAGGAGGTACATTAACATTTATAACTAGAAATGCATTAACTTAGAGCAGGGGTCTTCAACAGGGGCTTCGCGACCCCCAGGGGGTCCGCAGAGGTACTGCAGGGGGGTGTTCAAACTTTGTTTTGTTTTCTTTGAGATTGATATGATCTCTGACACTTTTATTTTGAGGCAAAAAGGTAGGAGACCACTGCTTTAAATACACAATAACATGAATCCAACATATTGTAGTGAACGGATGAATGGAGGCAGAAGATGTTATCTTTTATCTATTACTATTACTACTTCCAAACTAGTCTCAAATCCCTCAAAGGTCAATACACATTGATGAGGAAATCTATGTTTATATAAGGCACTGGGCCCAGTTTGATATTAAACACAATTTTAGTGTTAATAGCTTGGTTTAATGTACTGAAGTTACTGAGGTTTGCACAAGGGTTACTCTAAAGTCTAAAATCAAGCTAACAAAATGAATAAAGCCTTGAGAAATTCTACAGCCCAATGAAGAAATATGGAAAAACTCAAGTAGTTAAAAGCACAAAAAGAATACTCAAGTCCAAATGTAACAGTACCTTAAAACCGTAGCTCCGTTAATGAAATGAGATACTTTCCACTTTTGCCACCTGCTTTTAATGACCATTGCAGAAAAACACAGTGATAATAAACACAACAGTAACACATCATGAATGCCATCATCTGCTCTCTCTACAGAATTGTGTTGTCGTTCACTAAATCTCTTAATGTCAAACTGAACGAGTTCAAGATGTATGACGGCAACACTTTCTACCTCATACACGGGCTGCGTAAGAGAACACGCGAGGTACAAGCGAACCCTGACATACTGCAATACAAGCTACCAAAAGGAGAAAGAGGCAAGTCTGCGGACCAGCTGCTGAAGCATGCTCTGCAGAAGGTAGGAAAAGAGGGAGGGCAGGTATGCAGCTTGTTCATAATCCAAGTCTCAGTCAACTTAATGTATAGGAGACTGGACACGCTGCAACATAAAAAAAAATATTTTATGCTGTAGGTGCAAGATTTCGTGGTGGAGCATGGCTGCAGCGCTGCATTGAGACAGTTCGACCACTATTCACTAAAGGTAAAGTATGACCGATTTTCTCATGTCATAAACAAGCAGTGGATAGAATTAAGTCCTTAGCACAGGGACATAAGTGAAGGGAATTGTAAAGGACCAAGGACGAGGCCCTGAGGAAATCATTGCAACCAGTGATTAGGGACAGCTATGGTGAGCAGAAAATAGAAGGCCTCCACTTGTATAAGGCCTCCAGTGGAAGCCTCCACTGTATGAACCATCTGGCCAACTGTTTCAATAGGAATATCTATTGAGGGAAGGTGGTCTTAGTGAAGAAGCAGTGACGATGATCGGAGAGCTGCTGAATGAACAGAGCATGATGTACACAGCGCTGACCGAGATTATCTATCACCAAAGTGACATCAACGACCATACCAAGTAAGAAAACTCAACTGTAGATCCATAAACCGACAATTGTTAATGCTACATGGAAGAAGAAGACTTGATTTGATATATTTTTTTGCATTAACAGTTAGACCCGACGAGAGCAATGCAAAAACAAAAAAGTAAAAATACAACATTCTATGGAAATATTTGAATGTTGTTCGAGTTGGATATTGGATTTAAATTTAAATGTACTTGGTTGCTTTCCATTTTTGTGTCGGATATCATGGGATTCACACTAACCAGTGGACACCACAATTTCTATATTAAAATATTAATTAATGTCTTATCCCTTTAAAGGTACTATGAAGTGACTGGTGGGTCAGACCTTCTAGCCAAAGCTTTCTCTGATGTGCTCCATGTCCCCATCCTCCTCAACTCCAAGGTCAAAAGCATCAGTCAATCAGATAAGGGAGTGATCGTATCTTATCAGACAGACGGTCATTCCTCTTTGACTGATCTATCTGCAGACCACGTCCTGGTCACAACCACAGCCAAAGCAGCCCTCTTCATGGACTTCCAGCCACCTCTTTCACAAGAGAAGATGAAGGCCCTGAGAGCGGTGCACTACGACAGCTCCACTAAAGTCATCCTGACCTTCAGCGAGAAGTTCTGGGAGAAGGACGGCATCACAGGAGGGAAGAGCATCACTGACAGACCATCTCGTTACATCTACTACCCCAGCCACAGTTTCCCAGATAACAAAAACATCGGCGTCCTGCTCGCCTCGTACACTTGGTCTGATGACTCCCGCCTCTTCCAAGGTGCGAGTGATGAAGATCTGAAAGAGCTAGTTCTGAAAGATTTGGTGCAGATCCATGGTGAGTACGTTAGGGATCTGTGCACAGGAGTGGTGGTGAAGAAGTGGAGCCTGGATCCTTACAGCCTGGGCGCCTTCGCCCTCTTCACACCTTACCAGCACTTAGAATATGCTAAGGAGCTGTTCAGAGGTGAGAAGAGGGTGCACTTTGCGGGAGAACACACCGCATTTTCTCACGCGTGGATCGAAACAGCCATGAAATCTGCCATCAGAGCTGCAACCAACATCAACAGAGAGGCAAACCTGAACCACGAGTCCACTGAGGCTCATGTAAGAGATGAGTTATAAGGTTGTTTGCTTACAGGCAGAATTCTTTAAGTTTAAGGTCACAGGAATAACTTTTTATGTTTCTGGTTTTGCTTCAGTTCCACCTGGCACCCTTTGTTCTCTTGTAGCCTGCTGGGATTTCTCTTGTTGAATGTTGTCCTTCATTACTAGATCATTGATACTTCATGTCACAAATTTGTATGCCACACTGGTAGCACAGTTTCTCTTTCCATTCCTTAGTGCTGGCAGCTGCAATCAGGCTGCCAATCAAATACTACAATCCATTCTTCCACAACATGATTTGGTTTTAGACACATTTATTAAATACAAAATTGAGATGTGCAGTAATTTGAGTTGAGCACTGTGAGCCTGGGGAGAGATTTGGTTCCGATGCCGAGACCTGCACTTCTTTACAAAATTAAACACAAACTGTAAACATGTACAAAACAGCTTTCCAAATGTATTCTGTATTGTATTCACAGATGCGATGCTTCATTTTTATGTTTTCACGCAAGCATTTTTTGCAGATTAAAGCACTATTCCAATTTTACAAATTGTTACAATTTTCTGGAAAATCAAATCCAAACTAGGTTTATATAAGTTTGAGTATTCTGGAGATGTTTGGTGTTGACTTTCTGGGTTTGTAGTCCCATTGACTCTATCTGCAGCAACATGATTCCTGATGTTTCTTGTTCTAATAAAATATTCCCTAATCACTTCTGTTTGAAATTATTTTTCACACGCAGAGGACCAGAACTCAGTACCTTCTAGTTGTGACACAACTCAACCACAAAGCAAAGAAACATATCAATAGTAACATTACTTACATACAGTGTACTGTATGTAATAACCACTTAATTGTGTTCTTTTTCTCATAAGAAATCACGTCTGTAACCGCATTTCAATCAACTGCTCATTTAAATTATAATTCATGTACAGACGATTGAAATTCAAATGTACTTCTAAAAACTAAAGTATGATATATAGAGGAGCAGGTGGTGCTATGGCACTTAAGAGTTAACTTGTACGATGAAAAAATCTCGTTTTGGCACTGGTAAACACAACAACTTTGTAATTTCAAACTGAAATAAACGTAACACAAAAATGCTAATTATCTATTTTTAGGAGTCATTTAGGGACACATACAAAATGTTTGTATAAGATCTCCTGTCAGATGAATAGAATCATAAACGCTAATCCTCAAGTACTGTCAGTTTGTAAAACCAAGACATCAAATATGTAGATTATTTATGTGTTTGTTGTTTCTAATTATAATTCTTATTATTTCCTAAGTACAGTGGTTTTCCACACAGAGTGATGCATGGAGTGTACAAATGAAAGCAAGTTTTGTGTGACTATAAAAGTCAGCATTTCTTTATCAGAAGTATTTAAAAAATAATAAATAGAACGTATGATATTCACTCATGTGTCAAATGTTGTATTTTACGTTACTAATAAACTACTCTATACAAGATGGCAACAGATCAACATCAGAGTCCTCAGCACCTCAGACTGTTCTGAAGCGGATGCTAGATATGTAAATGTAACAAGCAAAAGAATTAAGAGCAGCCCAAATCAATTCCTCATACTCACACGCTACGCACATTTTGCGCACAGAATGTCATTTCTTGCACGTTACTTGGCTTGAAGCTGTACTCCTGCACTTTAGCAGTGTTCCTCATGGCACTATTCAAGGCCCATTAAAAAATTAATCCCATGAACAATCCAATGATGATAGGTTGCCAAGCAACGAGGTATGTGAGCCAATCAAGCAGTTGTCCATACAAAACATGCGTCTTCTCCCAACTGGCCAGACAGGAAGGAATTAAGGAGCATGCTCAGTTAGAGGACTGATGACAGGAGACACTTTGAAACAGTAATACATCTTCATCAGGATTGTCTCTGTGTAAAAGGATACGGGTTGTTCATCATCCTCTTTAAGTCGACCTTCTCATTGCAGTATGGACAGGTTTGCTTCTTACCCACAATGCACCAACCGCGGATGCAGAACTCGTGGAATCTTAGGGGAGGAGGAAGTTAAGGCACAATAATGGCCATTGGTCTAGTTTTCTTTCGCAATAGGGTCTTAAGAAGGAAAAGTGAGCACAAGAAGAGGGGGCAATGAAGGAGGGAACAAAAAGCAGCATGGCTGAGTTGACAATGGACATGGATCAGCACTCTGCTGTCCTACGTGGGACCACAAGGATACATGTGTCCACAGGAGAGCTGGTAGGTGTCTTCTATGAAGCCTTCGTCTTCTACATCTACCAGGATTCTCTGACCGCACACTGCACAGATGTCGTCAGTCAGACTCCTGCTGGGCATGCCACCTTTGCTGTAGTACTGAACACAAACAAACAACAATGTATAATATTACATGTATAATGTATTATGCGTTATATATTACAACTGGATAACAAAACAACATTCAGTGTCTTGGTAAGTTGTTGGGTTTGTAGAACAGCTTTGGCTGGAGAGACGGAGTACTATTTCTCTTTTACCCCGATGGTGGAGGCCATGTAGTCAGAGCAGATCTCTGCAAAGTCTCTGCCCATAATACAGCCCATAAAACAGTATGATGACCCTGATGGCCATGGAGTCTTCCGCTTTGACTCTAAAGAATGATGGAAAGAAAGGATTGAGAGTAAAAGAGAACAAGGAAAGACCCTCTGCATCTCCAGTCTGTCTCACTTGCCGGGTTTCCCTTGGTGGTTTTGTGCAATACCCTATGCAAATTATTTTAAAGTCTACAAAAGTCAAATGCGAACTGTTAGTGTTTCCATTATATTAAACGTTATATTATTCAGTCTCACCTGCTGTTTCCACACTGCTTACTCTTGTAAAGAAGTGCCATTAAACATAGAAGTGGATTCATTGTCTCATGTCGCTTGCTTGGCGTCTCATGTCGCGATAAACAGAAACGCACAAAAATTCAATAAAACCGACACGCCTCAAGCGATCAAGTTTGAAACTTCATGACAAACATAGGAAAACAAAAGCCAACACAGCACATGACTCACCTGAAGAAAACGTTGAAGCCAAACATGGTGAACCTCATGGCCATGTAGCCCAAGACTCCCACTGCATAACTCAGCTTATAGATCAGCAAGAACCACTTGTACACCATCCTGACAAAAATGTTTTTAGTCTTTTCCACCTCATTTTAATTAATCTTATTTTATGTAAAAGGTGAAAAGGTTTTCGGTTCTTGTTTGTATTGTAGTTTACAGTAAATGTGGACATCTAGTGGTTAGTATGAGACGGTGCAGCTGTCAAGTGATTTGCCACTTGTTTACTGAATGTGCGATTTTCAAAATGGAATTGAGAGACAAAAATAAAGTTGCTCCTTTTTGCCTGCTGCGTGCCTCAACTCTTCCCCCTTGCCTGGGCGTGGCGCAGGACAGCGGCTTGCGAGTGGCTCTGAAGATGATGTAGCTGGTGATGACGGAGAACATGCCCCACATGACAAAAACCTCCACCAGTATAGTTTGATGGTGAAGTACAGTGGGACGACCCACATCTGGACCAGAGTGACCAGCTGAGCGCGCACACACACACACACACACACACACACACACACACACACACACACACACACACACGGCTGTACTATTCATTCACATATGATGAACGACACACAAAATACATCCGACCACCATTCACTACATACACCATTTAAGACATTGACAGGTTAAACATAGCAAAGTTCACATTTTATTTTTTGGGAGATTGATTGATAAGACTGAAATTCAAAAGCATTACCAATATTCCCTTTCCACTGCACCGATGCATTTTGTACATTAGTTGCTTCATATTTCACAGGGTTAGCCAAAAACAGATGTGCAAATTTCAATATTTGGTCTATTGATTGTTTCTAAAATGACTACAGAAATGATAACCTACTGCAATATGAGGTTGTATGTACAAAACATTTACATACCATGATACATTATAGACAGGGTCTCTGCAGGTTTCAACAAGTATAGGACTTTAAGACTTTTTTAAGACCTTTATGGAAGCAATTCAAGATCAATTTCACATCCACACTGGCCAAAAAAGTACCAAGGATATGAAAGACAATCAGAGTCCCAGAATTACTTGCAAAGTAGATGAATTTATTCACATTCAACATGAACATTCAACTAAACATGACTACACAGAACTGTGTGTATGCAAGTGTGTGTGTGTGTGTGTGTGTGTGTGTGTGTGTGTGTGTGTGTGTGTGTGTGTGTGTGTGTGTGTGTGTGTGTGTGTGTGTGTGTGTGCGTGCGTGTGTGTACAGACGTGTGTGTGCGTTTAACAGACGACAATGCCGCCGTCTATTATACCATCAGTTAGGTAAGACTGAATGTCTCAAGAAGCAGAATTTGGATGACAAAAAGACTCACAAAAATCCGGACCAAAGTTTTATCCTTGTTTTTTTCTTTATTGATTTGCTATAATTGGCTGCCGGTTTAGTGGGTATGTCTCATTAAAAACACAATTCAAGAAAATGAATACCTTCACTTGTGATAAATTACAATTTGTGTTTTTTAGTCATTAAGACTTGTAGTTGTACATACATATCTGTGTTTTTGGGGTGTTTGCTGATACATTTCATTAGATTTGTATACCATAAAAGAAGTAAAGGCAGGTTCTGATGCGATTGTTAGTTTAAATACAATATACACTATTGATTCATTGTATTCATGCTGGTTGATTGAAAAGTCAGCTGTAATGTTCCAGATGACAGGGAATCTCAAAACCTTCTGATTCTCTGCTAAGCATCAACAACAAGAATACAAAAATTAAGTCAAGTAAAGCAAGATTTTAAGAAACACTTACAGAAACAACCAAGTTAAGTAAAGTAAACCGAGCTGAATCTAAGTAAGGTAAAGGCAAAAGTTTCAGTGCTGATAAAAAAGTATGTAAGCATCAGCCGTTATTTAGCCGTCTTACTGCCGTCTTAGTTTTGATGAGTTTGTCTTGCTGACTGAAGCTCCTTCTGAATCTCCTCTCTCTGTCTTTCTGCCTCCTGCAGGTCCTGGTTTAATTGCTTCATTTGGTTTTCCACCTCTTCTTTCCTTTCTGTCAGACTTGTCAGCATATTTTCTGTTGACCGCAGGACTGTTTCTGTATTCTTGAGCAAAAGCTTATGTTTTTCATATCTCAACTCTAGCTTCTTTTCGACTATGTGATTCTTCTTTATCTTACCTAATTGTTCTTCATCCTGCTGAATCAGTGCTTTGAATGGCTCTATCTGGTCGGTCAGATATTGCTTTTCAACACTCAAATCATTGACCCACTGTAGCACCTTCGCCTCTTCTCCCTCTTGCTGCTTTAACTCTCTGTGAAGGTATTTTATTTCCTTTGCCGCGTTTTTCACCATGTCACTAAGGAGAGCTTTGACTCTGTCTTCTTTAACCAACTCTTGGTGTTCAGCATCGCCCCCTTGAACTTTGCATTCTGTGTGAATAAAGAAACATGAAACACTTTTACTCATCTTTTGCAGTAAACTGACTTAGTTCATAACTCAACAGTCTACTCACTGAGTTTAGTTTGTCTCCGTTTCCACACAAAAACAAGGAAGGCAACTGCAACAATGGAAATCAGGCAAACAGCCACACCAATGATGACAGGAACACTAGAGCAAGATGAAGCCATGACAAACTCATCTGAAACTATAAAACAAAGAACACGGCAACATTTATAGAAAATCAAACCTCAGCTGATGGAAAATAATCAACCAGCAGATCATAAATACATTAGAGTACCTGGAATGTGTATCCGCGTCTCTCTGGTCTGGTTGGTTTTGTTGTCTTGTAGTTTACAGGTGAATGTGTTGGCGTGTTTGTTGCCACAGTCACTGAGCTGCTGACAGTATAGAGACCATCAGGACCTCTGAGCGTCTCTGTAGGTCCAGCAGAGACGATGTTTCCCTCAGCGTTCCGCCAAAGCACCTCAGGCTCTGGATACCAGCCTGCACACTCACACTCTAACATCACTTCACCGCCGACTCTGTTGATGCCCACTGTGAGAGGAGAGGGGACTGAACCTGATGATGAGAGGGGAGACGTGTCTGGTTTAAGAATAAAGATCTCACATCACACAATCATCAATTCAAGTCAATAGTGTTTGATAATGCTCCATAATATGTTAACATGCAGCTCTTACTCAGTTCTGGACCTCCAGACCCTCACTGATGTTTTCCAAGTTAATGAAAAAAATCTAACTGATTTGACTGACAGCAGCACCATCAGGTCGATTGATGTTGCCTTTTGTGCTTAAGTAGTGGGGTCACACGGCCACCAATTTTGGGTATGGCAGACTGATCCATTCATCTGATACAGCACTTTTAAAAGAATGAACCAAACCCACTGAACTGCCAGCAATTATAATACAGTTAACAAAAATTCAAAAAGGTGGAACATCTCATTTGGCACAAATGGGCAAGGCCTACAGATATATGGATGAATGTCAAGGAATCCAAAGATAAATAAACATTACAGCATTCAGCTTCCCAATCCTTAATTGATCTAACATACAGAGGCTTTTCTGTCATGTTTTCTCAACAGATCAACTTTACTTACTAACAACAAGATCCATGTTTGCTTCTATCCCCAAGGTAGGAATGAAGCATCTGTACGTCCCCTCATCAGACAGCTGGACTCCACTAAGTCTCAGCGAAATGTCTCCGAGCTTCAGTCCATCAACGTTCAGCGATGTTCGTCCCCTGTACGACGGATGCTTTTCACTCTTCAGCTCTGTGCCGTTGCGAAACACAAACACAAATCTGGTGTTGAGGTCAGGTCGCAGCCACTCAACAGTCTCAGGGGCGGCATTGCTGGAGGGATCCAAGTGACATGGCAGGACAGTGGCGTCCCCAAGCGTTGCCACCACTGGCTGAGACGGACCAATCGCCTGAGGCTGAGCTGCGAGGAAGAATCATTATCATCATTGTAGGCTCTTTTCCCGCTGTGTGTGTGTCAATGATGTGTTACCTTCACAACCACATTGGATCAGATGAATGGCAGCAAAAACCAGAGACACGAAGACGCAGAGCTCTGATTTAAAGGAGAGTTTGTCCTTCACCTGAGACATCCTGGACCTGCAAAAGAAGTGAAATAATATCAATAGCAATATCATGTTGGACTTGTTTGTTGAATCATAATAACCCAATAAGAGAAGACTTAAAAAAGGATCCTTGCATTACTAAGCAACATTAATGTGACTGCATATTGCAGACATGTGATGACGTGTGCAGCTCATTCTTATCAGTTGCTTGTACTTTCACTTGCGTTTGTTAAAGAATCAAGGACATTTATGCACAAATGTTTTAGCCGCTGGTTACCTTCTTCAATACTTGATTCAGAAATGTTTGAAAGATACAATGTTGCCGCCCATTTTTTAATAATGCAAACAAATGTATACGTAAACATGTATACGTAACAACATTATAGTCACAATTTTAAATATACTGTACACAGTAAGTACTGACTACTGTCATATTAAATGCGTAGTGTGTGAAGTATTCAAGTAGCAATAGTAGTAGAAAAGAGTTCATACTGACCTTTTTTGCACATTCCTGCTCTCTCTCACACACACACACACACACACACACTCATTCTGTACATAGCCTGTTAATGAGTAACCATACAAGTTCAACCCTAACAACAAAATATAAAATGATAAAATGACGAGTGCAGCTCGAGTTCAACCCCTGAGTTTACTATTGAACAATTCAACAATAATATACTGTATATACTGTTTTCCTCCACTTCATTAAACATTCCCACACATAAAAATTTAGTTCAAACGTACATTTTCTGTAATACAAATAAATGTATCCTGCATATTGAGTATAGGTTCATACTATAAAATGTTCAACAACACTGCAAATACACATGTAAAAACTCCCAGTAAAACTAGAGCATTCTATATGTTACATGCTGTACATGTGCTTGCGCTCAACTTGTTGCTGCACAATAAATTTACTGTGGGATCTGGATAACTGCACCTTCACTGGGACTTTACGTAGTTCCCCATGACAATGATCTATAATAACTAATCCATGCGTGCATTTCCTCATCGCGATCTTAATCCAGAATGAGAAAATAACTCAAATTTCCTACAGGTGTGATGAGTCTGACGGCAGCAATCGATCTCAGATGAGCAGAGCCAGGATTACTGGTATTCTATGTATTTTTAAATTTAAAAAAAAATCAAACAATGAAAAACACCTTTTTACAGGTTTTAACCCATTTTAGACACTTGATAAATATCTCATAACAATCTCAGGAATTACTAGAATGAGTTTTGAATGTAAGCCTCCTGGTGGTGAATATGAATCACATGAGATGACTTTGCATTTTAGCATCTGCAGTTTTCTATGTTTACATTATCTTTGATTATCTTTATGTGATCATATTATCTTTGAACCTGATGCCTAATTTTGTTCACAAATGTAAAAGCACCCTAGTAACTTAAGGCAACCAAATACAACTGAAACGTTTAAAACGTCTTTATTTTTACAAAACACTTTATGAGCTTGTTGACACAAACATTCCCAACTGCATAATAATATTTTCTGGGTGATTTACAGCATTAATGGGGAGACCTTATGTTGACCTTAGCGCCGTGAATTTGTCTCTGTGAGCTCGGTGAGAATATGTTCTAACACATTAACCACAATGTGCTTCACCTGTTCCAAAATAACCGACATACGTGCTGAAACACAACCAATGATGAAAAAAAAGTTTATCAAGCAGAGTTGTTCGTCTTTCCTGAAGTCGTCTGTCTGTAACCGAGTGACCTGTAAGAAGATATAAGAAGAAAACACAATATAATAATACAAAATTACACATATGAATTCTTACTGTTATAAGAAGTGTTTTAGTAGATCAGTGGTTCAGGTACAATGCAGTCATTTCCAGAATAAAAGAAAAATAAAACAGATTACTGGGCTCAAATTTACAGGTTCTTGTTTTCCAGATTTTCTTGCTTCTTTGTATTTCATACAGTAAACGAATATGTATGATCTCAGTCTTACCTTCACCGGATTGCAGAATACAAAACCTCATCATCTGTCAGTTGTGGTGCAGTACCTGAAGTGGCCACTGCTCTCCCTGAGCAGATGGAAACTCCTGCTACTGAAAAAGCAAAGCAAACACATTCAACTACCAAAGCATCCAGGGTGGCACCACAACCACGTGACAAGTTTGGAGAGTTTATTGTCGTATTTTGCTATTGTTGTTGTTGTTACAGCACAACTATCAAGTCGACCTTTGTCTCATTTTAGCAGAAGAAGTGAGTGCAATCATACCCAAAATTTGGTGACAATCAACAAATTCATTCATGACATATGGCACTTTTTGAAGAATGAGCCACGCCCACTGAACTTTGGCAGCCAATTCCAACTAGAGTCTCACCTGGGCTCAGGGTGTAGTAAACCTGTGTCGTTTCATCGTCCTCTGAGAGTGGAAGACATAAACTCAAATTAATGTGTGACATTGGTAATCATGATGTTAACATCGATCATGAAGGACGAGATCATTGTAGCCATTCGGTGGCTTGAATCAAGCTCATCTACAATTTGTTTAGGTTTTCAATCATGATTTGATACCAACATTTGTATTTCGGCTTGATAATAATGCAGGGATATTTTGTTAGCTTTGGCCTTCTTCTTCAGCTCAAACAACCCCAGAAAGGAGGAGAAATGTGCCTCTCCTGCAGTATACTGTATGTATGTGTTTGTGGCTTCTTCCTCTCATCTCCAAAGTCTCAATCCTGTCATAGTGAATGGTTTGTTATCACTCCCCAGTATGGAATGCAGCCATTGTATTTTGTAATCATTTTGTTCTTTCATACCTACTTCTTAATTTATTATTTCACCTGAATTCTCTTTGTATCATTTATAGCTTCTACACTGACAAACGGAAAAAACACTCTTTCTTTTTCTGTACGTGGTTTGCTGGTGTGGTTTGAGAAGATCGAAGAGGAGCTGCATGATCGTCATAGTCTAAATACATATCACAGATACTGTGACAGATACTGATACAGACACGACTAGTAGTCATGGTTTTGCACATGACGTTTAAGAAACGTCTTCACTGCCGGTTTCAAGAATAAATCCGCAAAGCGATGCCCTTTGAGGCGGAGACATTTATTTTTAATAGCTACGTGGTTAAGTAAATATATTGCACACACAAGTGTTTTACCCCATGGAGGTTAAAATACCTTTTGTCTTCCTTTGTTTGTTGACAGTGGCGTACGTCAGCTCAGCGAAGCAGGCCCCTACAGGCACTCAAACATTATAGAAAATACAGAAATAATGTATGTTGACAAACAAGTAGGTTTACAGAATATACAGCATATGTTACAAAACTGGGACAAAATGAACTGAAACACCCCTGACTTCCAGCAAGCTATGCACTGTTGCTATCTGAATTCCCCTCCACAGCTGATATGAAGCCATCACCCGAGGCCAAACAGTTTTCAGCTAAAGCCTTTTTCAAGTGTGACAAGAGGTGAAAGTCAAATCAAGTGGAGCAAGTTCATAGTCCGTCATGTTCATCTGCCGCTATGACATTACAGCTGTTTCAGGCTCAGAACTTACCAGTCAACCTTTGTGGCATATTATTGGTCATTTGTCAAGAGTCTTAGTCATCCAGGTCATGGTAGTTGATTGAAGTTGATTCTCAGGCAACTGGACTTAGTTGCTAGTAAGTTATTCAGAACTGAAGGAGCCCCTTGGATGAGAGGCTGAACATCAAGTTTTTACTACCAAGTCCAGTTGCCTGAAAATCAACTTTCCTTTGATTGATTGCTGATATTGAGGTCCATCAGGACAAAAACCTCACCCCACCAAAACAGCTTCTTCCCCTCTGCAGTGGGCCTCATCAACAAGTCCCTGGTCACCCACTGACTGATCAATCAGATCAAAATTGATCTTGCACATCTGTACTTGTAACTTGCACAGATTACACTTTATATCTTGCACATTTTGATACACACTCCATTTATATACACCCAAAGCTATAGTGTACATACTCCATACTCCAATCCCCATAAACTCTCCATAGACCCATTCATCTGTACAATTGTTAATTGTATTTATACTTTCTGTCAATAACGTTGTATGTTGTAGTTTTCGATTTATTCCTTTTTGCTCTTAATATGTTGATTGCACCAAGTACCAAAACAAATTCATTGTAAGTGAAAACCTACTTGGCAATAAAGCTTTTCTGATTCTGATTCTGATGTAGATAAATCCTCACCTGGCTGATGCTCACGTGGTTGATCTGAAGACGTTGATGTTGGTCCCATATAGGAAAAGCAGAGTGCTGCTAAAGTGCAGAAGGGACAATTAATAGCATCAAATTGTTTAAAGAAGATTGCTCCAAAACAATACATCGAATAAAAAAACATCCACAACTAGAAGACACAAGACCCTAAGAACCTCCAAGAAGTTTCTCAACCTCAAGGACTACAACATCTTCTCAAGTAACGACAGACCAGTGTTCCCACCACCCCGGAAAGAAACAATCCAAGGCAGAAATTGAAGTCACCTAGGCCTCGAGCACTTTGCAGCAGAGACGCTGGTGAGAAGTTTTTGTAAATGTAAAACAGTCCCACTGCCAACAGCAGAGCCACCAACAGAGACGTGACAGCTATCCATGGTGCATTATGGGAGGAGGGATGAGTCTCTTTGTGACATTCTGGATAACGGAAAGAGCGTTCTGTAAAATGACAAGATACATAAAACTTCAGACAGAGGCCATGCCATTCAAATTATTGATGATGTCTAATAATAATGTCTGAGGTCTTACCCGTGACCATCATCAGGCTCTCTGCTGATTGTCCAGATCCAGATATGTTGCACCTGTAGAGTCCTTCATCAGACTTGGAAACAGCAGAGATGGTGATCTGTGCTGTAGAACTTTGCTGTAAGAGACGGCCATCTTTATAGAAATCAGCCGGCAGATGGGAGGAAGCAGAGTTCCTACAGCGCAGAGTCACGGCCTCTCCCTCCATCAAAGGACGGACAGGGCTCTCCAGGATCACAGAACCATCTGAAAAAAGTGTTTGTATATGAATAATTACTACAAACTACTATAATCTATAAGTTCCATATCTGAACTGCACCTGTGACGGTGATGTTGACCGTGTTGCTCCTTCTCCCTCCTCCCTCACACCAGTACTCCCCGCTGTCAAAGGTGAAGCCAATCCTAATGTTGTGTCTCCCAGAGTTGTGGCTGCAGGTGTTGATTCCCTCCCTGGTCCTCCAGCACACTCTCCACCCAGCCCATCCATCCAAGCTCTCACAGTCTAGAAAGACCGACTCAAACTCGAAGACCTGCAGTCTGGATGGAACGATGAGACCCAAAGCTACATCGGAGACAAGATTCCAAAGCAAGCTTCAGTGCAAAGAGTACTTGGTACTTGCAAAGAGACTAAGCTTAGCCTGATAAAGGTCTTTGACAGGATGGATACGTTAACCTGAACCCATCTTGGCCTGACTGGAATGGATTATGTTAGTAATCGTGCAACTTTCGAAACTTCGAAATGACAAGAAATAAAATGAGCTGTATGTTTTATAGATGAATGCGAAAACTAGTTTACACAAACTGTAAAGGTATTTGTGTGTGTGTTAGTTACCGCCATCCTGAGCTTTAGAAGCCGACAGCAACCAAACATTCAGTGCTGTGGAAAGACAAAGAAAGCATCGTGTCAGACATAAACACTTTGAATTTGTGCTTAGCTTGTTCATTTTCCTGCTGTCAACTACAAAAGGAATGAATTATTGCCAGATTCAGTTTTTACTTCAGGGGAAATGACCAAATCTATGGAAAACTGACCCCAACTACCAATTTTAAAGAAAGGCTTTGAAGCTGCCAGTGGATACAGATGAGCTCTAAAGTGTAACAGGTCTGTCCCTGTGTCATCCCCCAAACTTCAATACAGTTCACTTCAGCATGATTGGAGTAAAATGAATAAAACAGACATATAAATATAACAGTACAGACAGAAGTATGCAAATGAGAGAGAGAGGTCAATGAAAACAGACTTGCTGAGAAGCGATCATGTGCTTCATCTTCCCTAATCAGCCTCAGTAAGTTAGTCCATTAATGAGCTGTGCTAAGTTCACACAAATTCTTTATCAGTTTTGGAAGCCCCATACTCACTCAGTGTGAAGCAGAGTGCTGTGACCATCATGCTGTTTCCTGCTGAATGAACATCAGACTGACAGATGTTGAGCGAGCTTCGTCTTCCTTATTTCTGGGTCTGATGCAGGGGCTGGTTTGACCTTGCTTCAACACAGCAGCAGGGATGATCTGATTGGTTGAAGTAAACCTCAGAGGGCGGGGCTAAGGCCTGGCTGTTTTAAATTATATATGATCAAATCCTACTTTTATCCACCAATATTTTCTTAATCAATTAAATTCATATCAGTGACAAATCTACTATTGATCAGTCATGAACACCCCTAATTCATACATTGCACAGTGGTTTTGATCAGCACACAGCAAATTCATTACTGTTATCAGGCCGCAGCCAATCACAGTGAGCGTGGTGACGAGGTCATGCATGTTTACAGGCATGTTTGGACAAATAAATGGACACTCGCCAAAGAGAGACTAGATTTAGAGCTGTAGAGCTCGTAGCTCTATGAGATAATGTATCTTGTATAGACACAGTCTGGCGTACGTAAATGTCACGATGACTGTTGATTCACCTTTGCCGACGACATCTGGAATGGGAAGCACTGGTCAGGCTACTGCAGTGTGAAACGAATTTGTGTAGGAATGTACTGTATGTCGCAGAGAAGGTGGCAAACTGTTTAATTAAAACAAGGAACTACTAGGAGGGGAAACGCCCATGGATTCTTTGTTGTGGGCAAGACTGGTTTGCTCAGATTGCTGAAGATGGTGAAGATGATAGAATTAGTCTAGAGGGGATGCATGTGTTATCTTGACGCATATTTCACAATTAGAACGTAAAGAACTTCATTCTTTTAGTCACATGATAGCAGGGCAGCTTGAAACTAGTGATGTTGTGACGATGGACAGAATGTAAGAGGGAAGTTCACAAACAATTCACGACGGGGAGCTTTTTGATATTTTAACTTTTTAGCAACCAGCTAATAATCAACCAGCAAGTGTGTTTTTGATTGCTTGAGAAGATTACGACTTTAAAACCACATGATGGATCATTGACAGACACGTCATGACCTAAATTAATGAATGAATGAATCCTGTTCTTATCATTGCCAGTTGATGTTGCGCAATCAAAATATAGTTTATAATCACTGGACCTCCTCAGCTTCTCTGCTTGGAGGAGTGAACGTCAAGGGAAATCTCAGCAGCACAATCTGCCCCAGAGGCTCCACACAAGGTAAGAACGCAAACATTTACTATCTGATGCAATTTAAGTAATATTTGTTCACATTTCAAAAACACTGATTCAACTTTACCTCAGGTAATTTGAATTTGAGGTTAATGTGGCAGCAAATACTTGAAAACACTAAGTAAGAAAATATTTGATATCTATCGGCTCTTTTTTACTGAGATGGATCCACATGTGCTGAAATGTATATTCGGTGAGTGTTTTGCCCTGATATTGTTGTTATAAGCTCAATGAAGTCATTGGAATATCAGATTCTCTGAATTAAAGTTGCTTTTCTGTCCATTAACCTTTTCTTGCCTCAATTTACAGCGTTAATACAAATATTTGAGTGAAAACATGAAGTTGATTGTTAATTTCAAGATTCAAACCAGTTTAAACATACAGAAGCTGCAGAAACACATTGGTGGATTAGAGAAGTTTGGTTCTGGGTTTTATTATAATGATCTGATCATCTAAATAGTCTTCAATGCTTTAGTTTTTGCTGATTTGCCTTTTTTAAACTGCAGATCACAGACTCTACATTGCTGTAGTCGGTCTCTTCGCTGTCCCCTCATCTATCGTTTCCCCGTCTGCGGTCATGACTCACATTATGAGCATACACTCTACATAGTTCTGCTTTTGGTTTCATCACTATATGATGAAATAAAGGGGTCAGGTTTTATCGGACTTTCCAGGAGGACATGTGACAGCTTCACAAAAGAACTGAATTAGAGAATGAAAAACAAAACCACCAAGGATCATCTATTGTGTGTGTGTGTGTGTGTGTGTGTGTGTGTGTGTGTGTGTGTGTTTCCTCCACTAGGCGTCACTGTTCTGCTGCTTAAGATGTCCCAGCACCATCCTGCTTCTGCCCTGAAGGAACATCTGGCTGAATTTCTGGAGGACAAAGACTACAAAGAGCTGCTGCACACTGTGAAGAACGGCCTTCCTCACATCAACGCGTCGCATCATGTCGCTATCGTCGGGGCGGGGATGGCCGGACTGACAGCAGCCAAATTACTGCACGACGCAGGACACAGGGTACAACAAAGACTAACTCTCATCACAAAAGAGTGATTACTATGAATTCTTTCTTCTATTAAGATTCTTTAGGAGAATGAGTGCCATGTTGTTTTGTTGTGCTTGAACAGGTGACTTTGTTAGAGGCCAGCGGTCGAGTGGGAGGACGAGTAGAGACGTACAGGAATGAAAAAGAGGGCTGGTACGCTGAAATGGGAGCCATGAGGATCCCAAGTTTTCATCAGTAAGCAAAAATGGTTGTCAGTTCATGTGTCAACAATTTCTAATGAGGTGCATTTACATGTATGACTAGAAATGCAATTAGAGAGTTGCTATGCCAAATGCAATAAGCTCTGCATGTTTTCTGTAGGCGGCTCAAAACATTTCTTGTGTTGTTGCAGCGCAACCATCAGGTCAGCACATGTCCTTTTTGCAGTTGATGTGAGCGCAATTGTGCACCACAACTGGTGACAGTAAAAATGATATAGTCACTTTTTGAAGAATGAGCCACGGCCACTCAACATTATAGCAAAAAACAAAGGAATGTCAAAAGACTAAATATGAACCAAATCAGATTACAATTGTTGAAGTCATCACAGACAACAGATGCACAGACACCAGTGATTACTATCAATATAATAAATCTAAACAAATGTTAAATTTGACAGTATGCTGTATGTTTGTGATCGGGAAGATATAACTCAACCCTAGCTTGGTTTAATGTACTTAAGTTACTGAGGTTTGCACAAGAGTTACTCTAGAGCAGGGGTCGCCAACACGTCGCCGGGTCGCTAGCGGTAGCTCCCGACCCGGTTCTGAGTAGCTCGCCTGAGGTTCAAAGAATTTGAACTTGAGGAATTCATTTTTGAGGAATTCATGCGTGTCTCATTGCGAACGCGTCTGTGGAGCGCCATTTCACCAAAGTCCACAGCAACTTTTCACGGGACTTTCCGGCTGCTAGCAGGTCGTCATGTGTCGTTAGCGAAGGTGAACGATGGGAGCCGGCTCCGGTCCGAGAGCCGTCTTTATTTTTTTCTGCAACTTAATACAAGACAGAATGATAGGATGGTCTTCTCCTTGCCATGAACACGGGGAAGACTGAATGTTTGAACTGATGTTCCGTTCGACCGATTCACTTGAAGACAGACAAGGATCATAACATCAAGCAGGGAGGGGCGGGGCGTGCTAACGGTCTACTACAGGACAGATCAGGACAGAGAGAAGCAGAGATGAGTGACAGCCGGGGGGGAAAAGGGAGCAGCATTTCGATGCATTTTAACAATTGTGACAACATAAAGGCAGAATGCAGAATGAAGCCGTCACGTCGAGCAGGGTCCACACAAAAACCTTCACAGACATGAGAACCGTGCATCCAACAGTTCAGTTGGAAGAAAAAAGAAGCTCCAGCCAGGCTCTCAATCCAGTCTATGTTCTTCCAAACAGGAAAACAAACACATTCCAAAACTGTACGACTTTGAACGTGCTTCACTGCAAGAACATTCCAGAACTATTTTAATTCCTCATGAAAACAGTACCACACTCTCTTTCATCTCACTAACATCGAGAATCAGCCATGTGGACAAATGTTACTAATAATGTAAAACATGAGTAGCTCACGCTCACACTTTTATTTTGTCAAAGTAGCTCCCAGAGACAAAAAGGTTGGAGACTCCTGCTCTAAAGTCTAAAATCAAGCTAACAAAACAAATTAAAGCCTTGAGAAATTCTACACCCCAAAGAAGAAATATGGAAAAACTCAAGTAGTTAAAAGCACTAAAAGAATACTCAAGTCCAAATGTACTAGTACCTCAAAATTGTAACGCAACATAAAGGCCATCATCTATTCTCTCTACAGGATTGTGTTGTCGTTTACTAAATCTCTTAATGTCAAGCTGAACGAGTTCATCATGGATGACGGCAACACTTTCTACCTCATACACGGGCTGCGTAAGAGAACACACGAGGTACAAGCGAACCCTGACATACTGCAATACAAGCTACCAAAAGGAGAAAGAGGCAAGTCTGCGGACCAGCTGCTGAAGCATGCTCTGCAGAAGGTAGGAAAAGAGGGACGGCAGGTATGCAGCTTGTTCATAATCCAAGTCTCAGTCAACTTAATGTATAGGAGACTGGCAAGCTGCAACATCAAATAAATTATTTTATGCTGTAGGTGCGAGATTTCGTGGTGAAGCATGGCTGCAGCGCTGCATTGAGACAGTTCGACCACTATTCAGTAAAGGTAAAGTATGACCGATTTTCTCATGTCATAAACAAGCAGTGAATATAATTAAGTCCTTAGCACAGAGACATAAGTGAAGGGAATTGTAAAGGACCGAGGACGAGGCCCTGAGGAAATCACTGCAATCAGTGATTAGGGACAGCTATGGTGAGCAGAAAATAGAAGGCCTCCACTTGTATAAGGCCTCCAGTGGAAGCCTCCACTGTATAAACATCTGGCCAACTGTTTCTATAGGAATATCTATTGAGGGAAGGTGGTCTTAGTGAAGAAGCAGTGACGATGATCGGAGAGCTGCTGAATGAACAGAGCATGATGTACACAGCGCTGACCGAGCTGATCTATGACCAGAGTGACATCAGCGACGATACCAAGTAAGAAAACTCAACTGTAGATCCATAAACCGACAATTGTTAATGCTACATGGAAGAAGAAGACTTGATTTGATATGTTTTTGCATTAACAGTTAGACCCGAAGAGAGCAATGCAAAAACAAAAAAGTAAAAATACAACATTCAATGGAAAAATTTGAATGTTGTTGGAGTTGTATATTGGATTTAAATTTAAATGTACTTGGTTGCTTTCCATTTTTGTGTCGGATATCATGGGATTCACACTAACCAGTGGACACCACAATTTCTATGTCAAAATATTAATTAATGTCTTATCCCTTTAAAGGTACTATGAAGTGACTGGTGGGTCAGACCTTCTAGCCAAAGCTTTCCTTGGTGTGCTCGATGTCCCCATCCTCCTCAACTCCAAGGTCAAAAGCATCAGTCAATCACATAAGGGAGTGATCGTATCTTACCAGACAGACGATCATTCCTCTTTGACTGATCTATCTGCAGACCACGTCCTGGTCACAACCACAGCCAAAGCAGCCCTCCTCATGGACTTCCAGCCACCTCTTTCACAAGAGAAGATGAAGGCCCTGAGAGCGGTGCACTACGACAGCTCCACTAAAGTCATCCTGACCTTCAGCGAGAAGTTCTGGGAGAAGGACGGCATCAGAGGAGGGAAGAGCATCACTGACAGACCATCTCGTTACATCTACTACCCCAGCCACAGTTTCCCAGGTTTTCCCAAACATTGGTGTCCTGCTCGCCTCGTACACTTGGTCTGATGACTCCCGCCTCTTTCAAGGTGTGAGTGATGAAGATCTGAAAGAGCTAGTTCTGAAAGATTTGGTGCAGATCCATGGTGAGTACGTTAGGGATCTGTGCACAGGAGTGGTGGTGAAGAAGTGGAGCCTGGATCCTTACAGCCTGGGCGCCTTCGCCCTCTTCACACCTTATCAGCATTTAAAATATGCTAAGGAGCTGTTCAGAAGGGAGAAGAGGGTGCACTTTGCGGGAGAACACACCGCATTTCCTCACGCGTGGATCGAAACAGCCATGAAATCTGCCATCAGGGCTGCAAAAAACATCAACAGAGAGGCAAACCTGAACCCGTGTCCATGTAAGATATGAGTTGTAAGGTTGTTTGCTTACAGGCAGAATTCTTTAAGTTTAAGGTCACAGGAATAACTTTTCATATTTCTGGTTTTGTTTCAGTACCACTTCAGTACCACCTAGCACTCTTTGTTCTCTTGTAGCCGGCTGGGATTTCTCTTGTTCAATGTTGTACTTCATTATTAGATCATTTGTACTTCATGTCACAAATTTTATTTGTATGCCACACTGGTAGCACAGTTTCTCTTTCCATTCCTTAGTGCTGGCAGCTGCAATCAGGCTGCCAATCAAATACTACAATCCATTCTTCCACAACATGATTTGGTTTTAGACACATTTATTAAATACAAAATTGAGATGTGCAGTAATTTGAGTTGAGCACTGTGAGCCTGAGGAGAGATTTGGTTCCAGATGCCGACACCTGCACTTTCTTACAAAATTAAAACAGACGTATAAACACAAACTGTAAACATGTACAAAACAGCTTTCCAAATGTATTCTGTATTGTATTCACAGATGAGATGCTTCATTTTTATGTTTTCACGCAAGCACTTTTTTAAAGCACTATTCCAATTTTACAAAATGTTACAATTTTCTGGAAAATCAAATCCAAACTAGGTTTATATAAGTTTGAGTATTCTGGAGATGTTTGGTGTTGACTTTCTGGGTTTGTAGTCCTATTGACTCAATCTGCAGCAACATGATTCCTGATGTTTCTTGTTCTAATAAAATATTCCCTAATCACTTCTGTTTCAAATTATTTTTCACACGAAGAGGACCAGAACTCAGTACCTTCTAGTTGTGACACAACACAACCACAAAGCAAAGAAACATATCAATAGTAACATTACTTACATACAGTGTACTGTATGTAATAACCACTTAATTGTGTTCTTTTTCTCATAAGAAATCACGTCTGTAACCGCATTTCAATCAACTACTCATTTAAATTATAATTCATGTACAAATGATTGAAATTCAAATGTACTTCCAAAATCTAAAGTATGATATATAGAGGAGCAGGTGGTGCTATGGCACTTAAGAGTTAACTTGTACGATGAAAAAATCTCGTTTTGGCACTGGTAAACACAACAACTTTGTTATTTCAAACTGAAATAAACGTAACACAAAAATGCTAATTATCTATTTTTAGGAGTCATTTAGGGATACATACAAAATGTTTGTATAAGATCTCCTGTCACATGAATAGAATCATGTATGCTAATCCTAAAGTACTGTCAGTTTGTAAAACCAAGACGTCAAATATGTTGATTATTTATGTGTTTGTTGTTTCTAATTATAATTCTTATTATTTCCTAAGTACAGTGGTTTTCCACACAGAGTGATGCATGGAGTGTGCAAATGAAAGCAAGTTTTGTGTGACAGTATAAAAGTCAGCATTTCTTTATCAGAAGTATTTAAAAAATAATAAATAGATCGTATGATATTCACTCATGTGTCAAATGTTGTTTTTTACGTTACTAATAAACTACTCTATACAAGATGGCAGCAGATCAACATCAGAGTCCTCAGCACCTCAGACTGTTCTGAAGCGGATGCTAGATATGTAAATGTAACAAGCAAAAGAGTTAAGAGCAGCCCAAATCAATTCCTCATAATGCTACGCACATTTTGCAGCCAAAATGTCATTTCTTGCACGTTACTTGGCTTGAAGCTGTACTCCTGCACTTAAGGAGTGTTCCTCATGGCACTATTCAAGGCCCAGTGAGAAATTAATCCCATGAACGATTCCAATGATGATAGGTTGCCAAGCAACGAGGTATCTGAGCCAATCAAGCAGTTGTCCATACAGAACATGCGTCTTCTCCCAACTGGCCAGACAGGAAGGAATTAAGGAGCATGCTCAGTTAGAGGACTGATGACAGGAGACACTTTGCAACAGTACAACATCTTCATCAGATTGTCTCTGTGTAAAAGGATACGGGTTGTTCATCATCCTCTTTAAGTCGACCTTCTCATTGCAGTAAGGACAGGTTTGCTTCTTACCCACAATGCACCAACCGCGGATGCAGAACTCGTGGAATCTTAGGGGAGGGGGAAGTTAAGGCACAATAATGGCCATTGATCTAGTTTTCTTTCGCAATAGGGTCTTAAGAAGGAAAAGTGAGCACAAAAAGAGGGGGCAATGAAGGACAGAAGGAGGGAACAAAAAGCAGCGTGGCTGAGTTGACAATGGACATGGATGAGCACTCTGCTGTCCTACGTGGGACCACAAGGATACATGTGTCCACAGGAGAGCTGGTAGGTGTCTTCTATGAAGCCTTCGTCTTCTACATCTACCAGGATTCTCTGACCGCACACTGCACAGATGTCGTCAGTCAGACTCCTGCTGGGCATGCCACCTTTGCTGTAGTACTGAACACAAACAAACAACAATGTATTATATTACATGTATAACATATTATGCGTTATGTATTACAACTGGATAAGAAAACAACATTCAGTGTCTTGGTAAGTTGTTGGGTTTGTAGAACAGCTTTGGCTGGAGGGACGGAGTACTATTTCTCTTTTACCCCGATGGTGGAGGCCATGTAGTCAGAGCAGATCTCTGCAAAGTCTCTGCCCATGACGCCATAATACAGCCCATAAAACAGCATGATGACCCCGATGTCCATGGAGTCTTCCGCTTTGATTCTAAAGAATGATGGAAAGAAAGGATTGAGAGTAAAAGAGAACAAGGAAAGACCCTCTGCATCTCCAGTCTGTCTCACTTGCCAGGTTTCCCTTGGTGGTTTTGTGCAATACCCTATGCAAATTATTTTAAAGTCTACAAAAGTCTCACCTGCTGTTTCCACAATGCTCACTCCTGTACAGAAGTGCCATTAAACATAGAAGTGGATTTATTGTCTAATGTCGCTTGCTTGGCGTCTCATGTCGCGATAAACAGAAACGCACAAAAATTCAATCTTAAATCGACATGCCTCAAGCGGTATTTATGCAAAACATGTCGTTTCCATTTCAAGTTTGAAATTTCATAACAAACATAGGAAAACAAAAGTCAACACAGCACATGACTCACCTGAAGAAAATGTTGAAGCCAAACATGGTGAACATGATGGCCAAGTAGCCCAAGACTCCCACTGCATAACTCAGCTTATAGATCAGCAAGAACCACTTGTACACCATCCTGAAACCAAAAATAAGTTTTTGTCTTTTCCACCTCATTTTAATTTCATGCAAAATGTGGAAAGGTTTTCGTTTCTTGTTTGTATTGTAGTTTACAGTAAATGTGGACATCTAGTAGTTAGTATGAGACGGTGCAGCTGTCAAGTGATTTGCCACTTGTTTACGGAATGTGCGATTTTCAAAATGGAATTGAGAGACAAAAATAAAGTTGCTCCTTTTTGCCTGCTGCGTGCTTTAACTCTTCCCCCTTACCTGGGCGTGGCGCAGGACAGCGGCTTGCGAGTGGCTCTGAAGATGATGTAGCTGGTGATGACGGAGAACATGCCCCACATGGACAGAAACCTCCACCAGTATAGTTTGATGGTGAAGTACAGTGGGACGACCCACATCTGGACCAGAGTGACCAGCTGAGCGCACACACACACAAACATGGCTGTACTATTCATTCACATGATGAACGACACACAAAATACACACGACCACCATTCACTACATACACCATTTAAGACATTGACAGGTTAAACATAACAAAGTTCACATTTTATTTTTTGGCAGATTGATTGATAAGTTCTGAGCCAATGCGAGGTTGGAAGCGAGCTGGGGTACCAGATTGTTTGTAGAGTTGTCAGAAGAATTAAAGTATTGAACCTGAAATTCAAAAGCATTACCAATATTCCTTTTCCACTGCATCGATGCATTTGGTACATTATACATACAACCTCAGATCAGACCAGACAACCCGCTGAATTTAACCATAATACTAAGAGGAAGAAAAGAAAGTAACTAGGTTTCCCTTAGTAGCGACCAGCAAAGAGGAAGAAGCCCAGCGCCACAGCCTGGAGCGGGTGGCAAGTACCGGCACCAGGCCGAGGGTCTACCAGTACTGTCACAAAAAGTTGAAAAGAACTTTGAAGAGAATGTTCAAGAGGGCCTAGAACCATTGAGAGGTAATCAAGCGGGGTCCATGCGGTCTGCCCTGGGGACTCGTCCAATGAATCTTTAAGATGTGTCAGAATCCTAATTAGATTTTTTTTTACTTTTAATGGACTCATAGAAACCATACTTATATTTCCTAATAATTCATATATTAGTTTGCACATTTTTCTGTCAATGTAGGCTTTCCTTAAGAATCCTATACTTCACAAATATCTGCGGGCGACCAACTTCAGCCTTGCACTTACATTGTACGACCTGTGGTGTCGCTGTTTCCACTGCACCAGCACGATCTGCGCCACCACCAGCGTGGCGATGAGGATGAGGACCATCTCTGCATGCATCGCCTCGTGACCCCTGTGCTTCACGTGCAGACGCTCGTGCTGAACCCTGAGCAGACGAGAGCAGCAACAGAAGAATGTACGTGAAAAAGATTTAATTAGCTATTAGATTTTAATAATTACTACTACTACTACTAATAATAATTAATAATTAGTAATTGCGTCTGGTTGTCAACAGTGTTTGTGAATTGTGTCTGTGATTGTCTGGTGATCATGGGTGGTTGCTAAGCTGTTCTGAGAGATAAATAAGGTGTCACTGTTATTGCAATTATGGGTGACTGGGCAAGTCTACATGGCTAAATTGTTTCTCAGTGGTTAGCATGGCAGTCTGAGTGGTTCTGTAAGGTTTTGTTGCTTTAATGTTTGAGGCAGTTGTTAGGTGTAATGGTTTCTATGGCAGTTCAGGGTGGTTAACTTGTTAACACCACAGCACGAGTGCCAAAAGTAGCAGCAGTGATACTAACAATACAAGTCACAGAGTTAGTAATAGTCTGTGTAGGATTAACAGTGGTACTAGTAACACTAGGATGGTGCTGGTAAGAGATGTGTAGGAAAACACACAGAATTCATAGAATTGTTTTTTTTAGCAGAGTGGAAGAGAAAACCGTTGACTCACTTCCAGTTTTCTCTGTGGGTCATCCTTAGCAGATCGTCCTAAAACAGAAATAGAGAAGAGCGAGAGGCGTCTCAGCGGGCAGATTATGTAGGTTACAATGACCTACACTATGACTACATATGACTCTCTGAAGTCTGAAGTCATATTTGTGATTTATTCATCAATTGATTTAAACTTTTCACAGGTATTTATTACAACTTCCTCCTCACAACATTCCTCATCCCTGTATTTTTCTGCCAACAGTGACCCTAATCCTGCGGTAGTCTTCTTGCATAAATGTTTTTTTCCCCTAATCACTGCATTTTTTAGGATGGAGGAGGATTTGTTTCCATCATTCTTCTCTTGGCGACTTCTGCCTTTATTTCCAGTTAATGTTTTTGTTTACCTTATTTTGAGAGTTTGCTGTCTAGAATCCCTATTTCAGAATTATTCATTTACTGCAAAAAAAAAGTATATATTCTAGAATCAGAAACATTTAAGAAAACAGGATATCCGGCAGGTTTGCAAATAATCCCAGTTTACAAATCAGTGCAGTTTACGGCACATAAAATGCAATTGGAATCAGGTGTAGAAACAGATTTTAAATCAGGCGTTTGTCAACAAGTCATAGTGTGACTGATGAGTTGTTATTTCGCCTCATCTTGGCTCTTCGTCGCTGCCACGTCGTAACAGCGGTTTGTTGACAGTAACAGCTGACCTGGATTAGCATCTTTCACACTCGTCAGCTACCGAGTCCACGTCATTTCCACGCAAACATTTCTTGACGTGGTTTTGCGTCTTGTCTGCAATTCCTTACCTGAGGTTGAACACCCGCCATTCTGTTTTATTTTTCAGCCGGATAGCAGAAGCTAGCAGCTCCAGTTACAGCACCGGGTACGGAACGTGAACACGGACAAAATTGACGAGAAAATTGAAACGGGCGCTAAATGTACCCCAGCAGCGGAAATACATCAATAGTGAATTTACTGAATTCAACAAATATTGATCCAGCCTTCACGTCAACATTGCATTTGTGTACAAGAGGCACACATGACTGAAAACAAGGAATTTAAAAACATACAAGGTTTGATTGCATTGGGTTCTCATTGATCACACCCACACCTCTCTGAACACCCATGTACATGTACACATGTAGTGCGTAGGAACATAGTAATATCCAGGTCTCATTACACAAGACAGGTAATTGTTATTGATCAAATAGACAATAGGTGTGAAATCTTGACTTAACCTTTTCATTGAAACCATAAGCTTAAGGGATAACTCAGACAAATTCAGGTTTGTAGTTTTATTTATACACAATACAATGTTTTTTCACAGAAGGTTCCAGTGATGTCTTCAGTTTGATTCATTTTAAAGGAAAGTTCTGTGTTTTATTTTACTACAAAAGGTCTGTTCACTGCAATTACCATAAGTTGCAGTTGTGTTTTCATTTACTAATTATCTTATTTGAATTTTATAAACAGAACATGTTCACAGACCTGTTCTTGCAAATTGTTAATTAAATCTAGTGGGCACTGGATAGTTACAGTGGAGAGGTGCTTGAGATTATCGAGGGCAGCTCCCCTTCCCAGACACCCAGCCCATCCTACACCTTCCAGAACCAACTGCAGGTCCTCCCATACTGCTCCATCAGTTCCTGCACCTTTGATGGACACACCGCCTCCTATCTTAAGAACCCTTTGAGTCCACAACCATGGTCTGCAGCAAATTCAGGCTCTCTGGGCCAACAGCTCAAATTTTGGGACCGAGTAAGTATTTGGACCTACAGTCATTCAAACCTGGCAATCGGCATTAGTTCAGATAAAACCAAACAAGACTTTTCATTCTATGTTTAACCCTCATATTATACTCAAATTTACAAACTTCTTGACCTTGGGTCAATTTGACCCAAGCTATTTAAGACTGATTGTTGAGGTCTATGTGGTAGGTACTTTATTTATCTTTGACCATCTAAACAGCACTTTTAAAAAAACAATAAAATAAAATATTTCAAGCATTTTCCTGTTTGCAAATTGTGAACACACTTAAGTAAAATCTGGTGCAGTGCTGCTCCATGGTGCCGGTGGATCATCGCTGCATACCTAGTGGGAGAAATCAGGATGAGCCAACATGAAGGCAAACTGGCTTAGAATTGGTTCACAAAATATATTTCCGCTCAGACATCCAAGGAAGGTTTGGGCCATCTTTGGTCTCTCGACCTCTGGTGGAAACTACGAATGGCAGGAAAAGACTTCATCACAGCGAGGGCGTACCAGGTCAAAGGTTGGATCACTAGATCCATTGGTGGATGAGTTCAAACAAACCTGCTTTCAGGCTGCAACGTCGTCATTGAGAGTGCTGACCATGGTCTTCCTCCAACCTGAAAGTCAAACGAAAGTTGAAGATTCACCTGAAGCCAAAACTCAGATATTCAAACGATTTTCAATGTTCGCTCAGACATCCAAGGAAGGTTTGGGCCATCTTTGGTCTCTCGACCTCTGGTGGAAACTACGAATGGCAGGAAAAGACTTCATCACAGCGAGGGCATCGGGGGCAAAGGTCGGATCACTAGATGCATTGGTGGACGAGTTCAAACAAACCTAATTTCAGGGTGCCACGTTGTCATTGAGAGCGGTGACCACGGTCTTTCTCCAACCTGAAAGTCAAACGAAAGTTGAAGATTCACCTGAAGCCAAAACTCAGATATTCAAACGATTTTCAATGTTCGCTCAGACATCCAAGGAAGGTTTGGGCCATCTTTGGTCTCTCGACCTCTGGTGGAAACTACGAATGGCAGGAAAAGACTTCATCACAGCGAGGGCGTACCAGGTCAAAGGTTGGATCACTAGATCCATTGGTGGATGAGTTCAAACAAACCTGCTTTCAGGCTGCAACGTCGTCATTGAGAGTGCTGACCATGGTCTTCCTCCAACCTGAAAGTCAAACGAAAGTTGAAGATTCACCTGAAGCCAAAACTCAGATATTCAAACGATTTTCAATGTTCGCTCAGACATCCAAGGAAGGTTTGGGCCATCTTTGGTCTCTCGACCTCTGGTGGAAACTACGAATGGCAGGAAAAGACTTCATCACAGCGAGGGCATCGGGGGCAAAGGTCGGATCACTAGATGCATTGGTGGACGAGTTCAAACAAACCTAATTTCAGGGTGCCACGTTGTCATTGAGAGCGGTGACCACGGTCTTTCTCCAACCTGAAAGTCAAACGAAAGTTGAAGATTCACCTGAAGCCAAAACTCAGATATTCAAACGATTTTCAATGTTCGCTCAGACATCCAAGGAAGGTTTGGGCCATCTTTGGTCTCTCGACCTCTGGTGGAAACTACGAATGGCAGGAAAAGACTTCATCACAGCGAGGGCGTACCAGGTCAAAGGTTGGATCACTAGATCCATTGGTGGATGAGTTCAAACAAACCTGCTTTCAGGCTGCAACGTCGTCATTGAGAGTGCTGACCATGGTCTTCCTCCAACCTGAAAGTCAAACGAAAGTTGAAGATTCACCTGAAGCCAAAACTCAGATATTCAAACGATTTTCAATGTTCGCTCAGACATCCAAGGAAGGTTTGGGCCATCTTTGGTCTCTCGACCTCTGGTGGAAACTACGAATGGCAGGAAAAGACTTCATCACAGCGAGGGCATCGGGGGCAAAGGTCAGATCACTAGATGCATTGGTGGACGAGTTCAAACAAACCTAATTTCAGGGTGCCACGTTGTCATTGAGAGCGGTGACCACGGTCTTTCTCCAACCTGAAAGTCAAACGAAAGTTGAAGATTCACCTGAAGCCAAAACTCAGATATTCAAACGATTTTCAATGTTCGCTCAGACATCCAAGGAAGGTTTGGGCCATCTTTGGTCTCTCGACCTCTGGTGGAAACTACGAATGGCAGGAAAAGACTTCATCACAGCGAGGGCATCGGGGGCAAAGGTCGGATCACTAGATGCATTGGTGGACGAGTTCAAACAAACCTAATTTCAGGGTGCCACGTTGTCATTGAGAGCGGTGACCACGGTCTTTCTCCAACCTGAAAGTCAAACGAAAGTTGAAGATTCACCTGAAGCCAAAACTCAGATATTCAAACGATTTTCAATGTTCGCTCAGACATCCAAGGAAGGTTTGGGCCATCTTTGGTCTCTCGACCTCTGGTGGAAACTACGAATGGCAGGAAAAGACTTCATCACAGCGAGGGCGTACCAGGTCAAAGGTTGGATCACTAGATCCATTGGTGGATGAGTTCAAACAAACCTGCTTTCAGGCTGCAACGTCGTCATTGAGAGTGCTGACCATGGTCTTCCTCCAACCTGAAAGTCAAACGAAAGTTGAAGATTCACCTGAAGCCAAAACTCAGATATTCAAACGATTTTCAATGTTCGCTCAGACATCCAAGGAAGGTTTGGGCCATCTTTGGTCTCTCGACCTCTGGTGGAAACTACGAATGGCAGGAAAAGACTTCATCACAGCGAGGGCATCGGGGGCAAAGGTCGGATCACTAGATGCATTGGTGGACGAGTTCAAACAAACCTAATTTCAGGGTGCCACGTTGTCATTGAGAGCGGTGACCACGGTCTTTCTCCAACCTGAAAGTCAAACGAAAGTTGAAGATTCACCTGAAGCCAAAACTCAGATATTCAAACGATTTTCAATGTTCGCTCAGACATCCAAGGAAGGTTTGGGCCATCTTTGGTCTCTCGACCTCTGGTGGAAACTACGAATGGCAGGAAAAGACTTCATCACAGCGAGGGCGTACCAGGTCAAAGGTTGGATCACTAGATCCATTGGTGGATGAGTTCAAACAAACCTGCTTTCAGGCTACAACGTCGTCATTGAGAGTGCTGACCATGGTCTTCCTCCAACCTGAAAGTCAAACGAAAGTTGAAGATTCACCTGAAGCCAAAACTCAGATATTCAAACGATTTTCAATGTTCGCTCAGACATCCAAGGAAGGTTTGGGCCATCTTTGGTCTCTCGACCTCTGGTGGAAACTACGAATGGCAGGAAAAGACTTCATCACAGCGAACGAAACATTTTACCCTTAAGGTAAAAACCGTGACCAAACTTGACTGACCTTGCTGACATTACAGCTAAAGGGAAAAGCCTTGAATGATGCGTCAAGTTTCCTCTTTTGGTTTAGGTTCTAAGGTGCTCCTGGGTGCGGGGGAGGTGGGGTTGCAAGGTTCTGTGACAAAAAAATTTAGTTATTCAAGTGAAAACTACAATACATCATTGGACCACCAGCATCCCCACATGTGTGGGGGAAAACCTGCACCCTTTCATATATGTGAACTGAAGTGTGCTTTACAATAGACATGCTTCTCTGTTCCATAATGAAGACAGAATTAAGTTAAGACTTCGTTCAGTCGCTGTTACCTTCATTTTGGGTGGCATTTGCCCTCCGACACCGGGTGTGCCCGACAATGGGGAACAGGTGCCAAATGGCCGTTAACGTGTTCAGGCGCTGCCGTGACCTTGGCAGGGCGTCCTGTGGCAAGGCGACGCCTCTCACCCAAGCACACCCTACGTCTTGACCTGACAGATGCCAAGCTGGTGTTTGTGCTGCGACCAAACACCCGCAAGGCTGCCATGACCTTGGATGGATCTTCTTTGATTTTTTTGAAGGCCTTTACTGCAGCAACCGCCGAGGCAGTGAACGACGAGTCGCTGTCGATCATGGCTGACAGCTCCTGGCACATTTCAGCAAATCCTATAGCAGCGGCTTGGTGCTTGGTCAGTTTCCCTCTCGTCTTGTCCCCCATGTCACGGCATCTCAACGCGTCAGCCACGTCCATGTTGTGGTTGTGGTGACTGCAGATGGTCGCCATGGTAGGAAAGGTTGGCACGTGAGGGTCTGTGCTTCTGATGAGACATTTGAGGCAATTTACTTTTACTCTTTGCTGCGTAGGACCGGACAGTGCTTAATGTGGGGCGGGCCACAGTGTTATGGTTGTAATGGGACTCACTTACAGACTCTGCCTGCCTCTGCTCACTTGAGTGCGTAGGAGTGTCACAGTCATCTTTGCAGGGCAGTTTGTGTTCTTGCTTCTGCTTGGCGCTTTCTCACTGCCCCGAGGTCTTGTGTTATGCTGACACCTGAACTCCACCTTAAAAGTACAACACAGGCGTTACTGCTAGGCTGTTAGTCATTAATTCATCTGCAGTGGCCATCGTAGTTGGGAAACAGTTTATTCTCCCAACTTCAGTATGGACACTAATTATAAGTTGATTCAAGTGTCCTCCAAACTGTAGGATGTTCAATGCAAAGTGTCTTCACCTTGAAAAGAACTTTCTGGCCCTTTCTTGGATGTGTTCTGTCCACCCTCCAGGTGACTCTGTGCAATCTCAGCCACAGCTTTATTTCATCCTCTGTCGACAGGGCCATTCGAAAAGCAGCCCTGAAGTTCACATGATCAGCAGACTCACTGATAGTCTTGTAATTGCAGACATGGTAATCATAGCCCTCTGGCAGGTAGTCCTAAGAAACACAACATTTACAAATTAGAAAATACGTCCATTTGTGCATGTGGAACAATGATGTGTATGCATGCTTCTTATGTTTGCAAGGTTATGAGTATTTGTACAGAAAATGGACACTCGGGCCTTGAGTGAGACCTTCAAAGCAGGAAACTCCAATATGTTCCTCTTATTGGCGTTGATGCAGGTAAACCTCTTCTCATTTTTCTCACAGGGCTTCAGTCTCGCTATCAAGGTCAGCTTCCTGAGGAAAAAAATCATACATGTTGAAACTTTCCTGTTCCTAGTAATGATCTATTGTAGACATAACAGATATGAAGACACTTGCTCCAGCTGACTTAAAATAGATCGAAAATGCCACGTGCTACCCTAAAGGTGTTATTTAAGGCTAGTTTGTGACGAGTCATCTAATTAAGAAATAAAATGGCCTGAACTAGGGGCAGCAGCAACTTCAACTTAAGGGCAAAACCTGGATAAACCTCAACTTTAAGTTAATTAGGTTGCATTTTATTTGTGGGTGGAAAACCGAGATAATTGGCCATTTTCTTCTTCAGTTGACCGCGTGTTGCTGAAAGGGTCAAGGCTCGCGGCAGTTTAAATCAACTTTCCGGCATTGGCTCGCGCAGCGCGTGCGGCATGTCTACCGAAGGACCGCTGAGGAGTTCGAAGTATCGCGACAACACACGAGTGCCACCGCGTTATCCACCACTATTCTGTTTAACCGGGGTGAACAACGGCTAAATGTGCATCCAACAGTACTTCAAGTCGTTTTGATAACCTCACGCTGATCGATTTTAACGGTTAAGTTAAGCGCTTAATGTGCTCGAGTCACGCGGTGCCTCTTTCAGAAAAGCGAAGCAATCTGCCGCCATCGGTCACATTATGCACTCGTCGAGCACAGCGACCAGTCAAAAACGCGTCTACACAGCACGATTAATCAGTAAAGTCATACATTTGAGGATGAAAACTAGAGTTTGAATAAATATTTACCGTCTCAACACTGCATCTTCGGCACTTCCACCGTCCATCGCAGCACGAAAATGCTGTTTCCGGTTTGTTTTCACAATTTAATGCCTCTCGTCTTCTTCTCTGGCGTGTAAAAGGTTTCCGCTCTCAAGATATGTTCTTCTCCCCGTGGCCAAAACACGAATAGCAAGTGATTTGTTTGTGTGGTACTACTGCCACCAGGTGGTATGAAAAAGAAAAGGAGAAAGAGAGAGAGACTCGGAGCTAGAGAGAATCATCAGCAGCACCAGGCAGATCAGCCAATCAGCTCACTCCTCCTCTCCCCCCCTCCTCCTCCTCAGCCTGCTGCTGGTGCTGCTGGTGTTGCCGTGACGATGATCTCCCTCCTCCCTCCTACACAGAGAGAGAGAGAGAGAGGAGAGCGAGAGCAAACAAGATGCTATCATGACTCGATGGCTCGAGGCTGGAAAGCACACACACACATACACTAATCGCCTGCTTCTTAGGAAAACATGGTGAGTGGCGTCTCTCTTTTTTGGATGGATGGATGGATGGATGGATGGATGGATGGATGGATGAATGGATGGATGGATGGAGAGACCGACGGATGGAGGAATGTTGGGGGTGACAGCAGCATCTGTGGCATGGTGCATTTTTCTGAGTGAGAAGTAAGGAGGAGGAGGGAGCAGGAGGAAGGAGGCAAGATGAAGGGATGCACAGATAGACGGGATGAACGAGGACAAATGAAGAGTGATCTGTAGAGAACAAGTGTGTGTCTGTGTGTGTGTATGTGTGAGTATGTGTGTGTGCAGGCCTGCATGTGCTGCATGTTAGCATGCAGCCTGCTAGCAGTAACTGGACGTACGTCACTTCTTCAGAGAGACGCACGGCTGAACGATGGAGCAGATAAACGGCAAATAATGCCAACAAGCTCAACGCATGCACACGCCCAAACTGCAAATCTCATCATTGTGACATATTTTAAGAATCCTGCCTCAGCCTGACATCATCATCTTTGCCGTGTTCAGCTGTCAACAGGCAAACAACCCTACAATGTCTGTCTCCTACGGTCCGAACATAGTATTCCCGAAAATACGTAGCGTATTACTATACAGTAAGTAACGTTCCAAATATTTAGACAAACAGCCCAACGATCGCCACAGAGACTAGAGGTTCCATCCCTGACCACAGTGGCAATGATGCCCCCTACTGACGGTCGTCAGAGGAAACCACCTAAACACGGACGTACAAACGCGAAGAGACGCATGCAGAGACATCATTATGCTGCTTTTGATCAGAAATACATAGAATGGTTTCTAGCTTTGTTTGTACGATGCAAACAAAAATGAAAGCAGAAACACAGCACGTTGCTTTTTTATTCAGGCTTATTTTCTCTTGGCACGAAGGGTTCAAAGGTCAACAAACCAGTCAACTCACGCTGCATCTAGAATTCCGAATTCACGATTTGTAAATATAATGAAGGGGAGCGAGAGGGACACAAAGAGAGAGACAGAGAGAGAAAGCGAGGGAGAGAGAGAGACACAGAGACAGACATAGGTAGAGATGCTGTCTCTCTATTTCAATTTAAAGAAAAGAGGACATCTGCTCATCTGTTTACATTAGAATTCTTCTAAAAACAAGCTCTGCCTCTTTCACAGAACAAAGAACGTGTGTGTGTATGACAGCACACACTCTCAAACATGTCCACATCATTCATGGTGCTGTGTTGACAGTCTTCATCATTTCACTAAAGAATTCAAGAAATTGATCAAGTTTGTTCCTCCTGTTCATGTACAGAGACAGACTGAAAAATTTAACAACTGATTATAATGCTATATATTCACCCTGTAATATCATCCTCCTCCTCATCATCATCATCATCCTTCTCCTCTACTTCACTTAGATGGCCGTGACTCTCACTGGTGCTCAATTCAGTGGGTCGGTACTTCCAGTGCCAATGTATGGAAAAAGCTTCTCAGTGAAAGTGTGTGTGGGAAGGTCTGCACGTGTGTCAGTGTCAGGATCAGAAAACAACAGCTTTCCTCCGTTCCAGTCCAGAATAACTCTTCTGGAGGTGCTTCTTCACTGAAAAGAACTTTACATGGAACTGATGGAGAAAGCGCTTGGTATTTATCATCACTGATCCAGATTTCCCAGAATCCTTTCAGCATGACTCCTTTTCTGCTGACAGACTCTTCTGCCACGCCCACTGCCCAGCTGTAATTACCTCTAACCTCCACGTCCCAGCTGTGAATCCCTGAGTTAAAGCCCTCAGAGCTCAGGACAGCGAGATACGATTTAAACCTCTCTGGGTTTTCAGGAATATTCCGTTTCTCTCCTACTCTCACGCTGCTCAGATCTTCAGACAGGAGGACACATGGATGTGCAGTGTTTGGATCCAGAACCACAGGAGTGCAGGACAACATCTCCTTCATCTTGCCCCAGACTTTGAAGCGCAGGTTGCCAAGGAGTTCGGCCACATGTATCAGAGCTCCAGCATCCAGATCTGGCTCATCAGGCAGGGGGCGTCGCTGGCCTCTTTCCACTGCAGCCTTGCAGTGCAGGAATGAGACGTCTTCAGCTCTCAACTCCTCCTCTGAGGCCCTGATTATGTTTGAAAGGGCTGATATTGCTCTGCTCACAGCCTCAATCTTCCCCTTCATCTTCTGACTCTTCTGTTCCTCTTCCTCTCTCAGTGCAGCCATACTGACCTCCTCTTCCCCTCGAAAACCAGTGAAGCTTCTGAAACTCCTCTTTAATCTGCTTCTCTGTATGTTGGGCCTGGACCTTAATGTGTTCTGCTGTTTGATCAAAGTTTCATTTCAGTCTTTCAAAGAGATTCAGTTTCTCCTGTAAGGGCTTCAGGGATTCCTGGAGTTCGTGTTTGTGTTCCTTCGCTGCTTCACTGATGGGTCTGAACCTGTGGTTGGAGTCTGTTTCTGAATGCAGACAGACAACACACACTGGCTGCTTATGGTCCAGACAGAAAAGCTTGAGTTTCTCAGTGTGCAGGCTGCAGAGAGGCTCAGATGCTGCTGCAGTTCTCTGATCTCTCTCCAGGATAAAGGCCCCACACAGGTTCTTCAGCACCAAGTTGCAGGGCTGTTCTTTCTTTGAAGATATTCTCTTACAAACTGGACACTCAAGAATTGTTTTGTTGGTCCACCAGGTCTGCAGACATTCTTTATATTAGCTGTGTAGCTGTGGCTACATGACTGGATGACAGGATTTGTGAAAATGTAATTTTCTGTGAAGTGAGTGGAGCTGAAACACAGCAGCCAGACAGGGAAATCAGGGAATCAGGGACATCTGCAGAAAGCCACTTTCACTTTTAGATATGGATGATATGGAAGATATTGATCAAAAACCTTCTTGCTCTATAAACTAACTATCAGCAGGTGGAAGTTCCATCCAGTGTTCCCTCCGTTTGTGTCCTTCCTTGGCAGAAGTACAAGTAGAAGAGTTTGGTTTGAAGGTGAATCTTGTCGTTGTTCTCTTGATGTGATTTTCGGTTGCGTGAGGAATGAGAGCAAGCTGTTTCCTGTTCTGCTTGAGGTGAGTCAGTAATGGGCTGTACGTTATCAAGAGAGGGTGTGTCTGTCATTCCGTCTGTAATATCCTTGCACCTGGTGTCAACCAGCTGATGCGAAACATCCCCACAGCATGACGCTGCCAACCCCATGCTTTACGGTTAGGATGGCTGATCATTATGGTTTCATCTAACCAGAGAACATTTGTTCAAGCAACGATATCTTTGTCTTGGTGATCACCTGCAAACATCAGTTTGCCATGTTTTGATGCTCTTGGAGGTCTTTCATTGCACAACATCTTAGCTGAGTTTCTTGGATTTTCCCATGATGTCAATGGCAAAATGGCAGGATCTTTAGGTGACAGTGGGAAACAGAGGGTGAGACAGGAAGAGACAGAGAGAGAAAAAAAGAGACAGACAGAGTGAGGGAGAGAGAGAGAGAGAGAGAGAGAGAGGGGGAGGGAGATCAGATTACCTGTGTATGGGTGCATGTGTGTGTGTGTGAGTGTGTGTGTGTGTGTGTAATCCAGATTTCAACACTTCTACCCCAAATTTTCCACTTGTAATGCACACACACACACACACACACACACACACACACACACACACACACACACACACACACACACACACACACTCCCACTCTTCTTTCAGCAACTGTGTGTGTGTCTTGTGACATTGTGGTGACAGTCTGTAACTGTCACAGAGTGACTGACAATTGACCTCTTTTCTTTCTTTCTTCTTCTTTAACCCTTACAATTCATGTATGATTCTTTACATTGAATTCAAACAAATGTATATGAATGAATGAATTCAGCAAACCAAAACTCTTTATGGAACCCTGTCCACACAGAAAACCTCTCTCTCTCTCTCCCTCTGTCTGTCTGTCTGTCTGTCTGTCTGTCTGTCTGTCTGTCTTTCTAGGTCAAACTTGAGTTGGCTGTCTCTGAATCTGTGAGTTTAACTCCTGGGATGCCATTTTCTCCAAAAATCGAGATTAAAAGAGGCGGATCAAACCAGTGAGGCGGTTCCCTGGAAAGAAGGAGCGCCCTCATCTGGACGTGCCTTCAGGCACCACAGGGGGGCGCACCTGAGCAGTGTAGCCCCTCCTGAAGCAAACCCTGATGGAAAAAATTTGGAAATTCAAACGGACAGAAGGAAACCAAACCCCAGCTACTGCATCGCTCCCTGGCAAGAGAGAGAAGTAAGGGGCGTGTCTGGAGGAAGACATCCGCCCACCCCCCAGACTGCCGGTTGCAGATGGAGGCCCACCAACACTCCCCGGACAGCAGCAGTGAGGAGTGCACCGTCCTGGAGGCTCCACCCCCAAAAAATGCCTGCGAGCAACATGCAGGGAAGGTCAGGGGTCAATGCATCAAATGTTCACACACTCCTAAGCCGAATTTACACAGGCGCCAAGCAAGCAAATTGATGAATCATCCCAAGAAGCAATTTCTCTCTCTCCCTGCTCTCTCCCTCGCTGTCTCTCTCTTTCTCTCTCTCCCTCATTCCAGGTGACAGACCTCTTCTGCTCGCTGTGTGAGTGTGCGCTGTGTGAGGATTGTGCGTGTGGGGACCATGCTGAGCACCCTCGGGTGGCCCTCTGCCAGGCCCTGGAGCAGCAGCGAAGCAGCCTGCAGGAGAGCTTGGGCGCCGTCCAAAACAGGCAGGAATTGGCCTTTGTTTAAAACGATACTGCGGCGATTTTGAAGCAAAAAAGAAGCCATCGACATCTAGGCTGTAGCATAATTTCACCTTCATCTTTGCGTCTCCCTCTCTTTCTCTCTCCAGACTCCCTCAAGTCTCAGACTCCCTGGCTGTGGTAAAAGAGATCCTTCAGCAGCTGACCAATCAGAGGGCTTCCATTGAGGAGGACATCCAGTCCAGTTTCGAGGATCTACACAAGCAGCTGGATGTCAGGAAAAGCGTTCTGCTGATGGAGCTGGAGGTTACGTACGGCCTCAAACAGAAGGTACAGACATGCTGAACATCATCATCGTTGTCCTCATCATAAATGGATGGAACTGAAGGAGCTGTTAGAACCCATATAAATAATCTCTTCTTCTGTTTTTAGGTCCTCCAGGCCCAGGTGGAAAACCTCGTCCAGGGGGAGGGGGACATGACAACCGCCTGTACCCAGACAGAGGAGGCCCTGGCTGGTGAGGCTTGTGCAGCAACCCTGCAGGCTGAGCGGGAGCTGAAGGACAACCTGGTGGACCTGGCCAGCTTTGGCCTGTCGTGTCAGCCCGAGGAGAACGACCAGCTGGACTTGCTGTTGGAGACGGATGGCCTTAGGAAGTCCATACACAACCTTGGGACAATTGTCACAACCAGGTGGGACAGCTTGTCTGTAGAGAGGTGTAGAGAAGCCGTTAGAATGCTGATGTCCTTGTCCCCCCCTATTCCGCAGTGCTGTGGCGAGCCAAAGTGAGGCCATGGGTGCAGGTCTGGAGCAGTGCGTCGTGGGACATCCAGCTTCTGTTACAATTGTGACAAGAGACAAGTCAGGGGGGGCTTGCAAGAACGGCAATGCCATTTTGTCAGCTGAGGTTGGTTTAAAATGGGTGAACGTGGGTAGAAAAAACTTTTAACCATGCATGAACGAATGTGTTCCTATGCTGTGCTGGGATTCATTAGTGGTTGGGACCAATCATAAAAGACAGCAAACCAATCTGCATTTCCCAGAGTTAATGCTAAAGCTATGATGCTGCTGCACTATCAAAGATCAGAGTTGGCTTTTCAGAATATAATGTCTCTGCAATTTAGCAATACATGAGCCAGAACATAAACTGTAGTACAGTGTTGCGGCCATATAAGCCATAAATATAAGCAAAGGCTTTAAGAATAGACAAAGTAAATCTGTCTCAACCGTCATCTCATTGTTATTCCAGGTATTCACTCCAGATGGCAGTATTGTAGATGGGGAAATACTGGACCTCAAGAACGGGACCTATGAGTTTGTTTATACAGTACCTAAGGAAGGAGACTTCTCATTGGCTCTGAGACTTTACGACCAGCATATCAGAGGAAGTCCCTTCAAACTCACCATCGCAAGACCCTCAGAGGTCGATGTAGAGGTGGGCAGGGTCGTTTTGCGTTTGCATTCGCAAACTTTCTGGATCCAAACACTGCACTTTCTGGTCGTCTTTGTTGAAAGCCCAAACCTCAATGCCCTATTCTGCCTTCAGGTGTCTCCCTCCACCACCACGGCCACCAGCTCAGCAGCCAACGCCACCCCGTCCACGGGCTCCTCTGAGGGGGCCAAGAGACGAGGGAAGTCCCCTGGCCAGAAGAAGAAGAGCTCCAAGAGGGCAAGCAGCGCCCTGGGGACCCCGCGTCGCAAAACCCAGAATCCCATTGAAGATGACCTCATCTTCAGGATCGGTGAGGCGACGTCGAAATAATTGGAATGTTTTGATTTGCGTATGGATCTGCCTTGACGTGATTGAATTCTTGCTCATACTCCTGCTCATGAAGGGACGAAGGGCAGGAACAAAGGAGAATTCACCAACCTTCAGGGAGTAGCTGCTTCCGCCAACGACAGGATACTAATTGCAGACAGCAACAACCAGTGCGTCCAGGTAAACAACACTTGATTTAGCATGTGCTGATTGTAAAATGTTAAACGCTGAAACTCACAGTGTGTGTGTGTGTTTTGTCTTTTATTTGTAGATTTTCTCTAACCTGGGGGAGTTCAAGAGTCGGTTCGGGGTGCGGGGACGGTCGCCAGGGCAGCTGCAGCGTCCTACAGGCGTGGCTGTGCACCCGAGCGGGGACATTATCATTGCAGACTATGACAATAAATGGGTCAGCATTTTCTCCTCGGAGGGCAAGTTCAAGGTTGGTAGAAACTCGCTTTTCAGGAAATGAATGTTCAAACTCGGTAACTGATATTGTGTTTCTGTAAATGATATCATTGTGTAGCTCTTTGAATGGGCCCTTATGGATCCATAATGTTATTTCTTTTACAGCACAAAAATAGAAGTATTGCACGCCACAATAAAATGTTCACGTATCGTGTTGATTCCCAAATTGAAGACAACATTTTTCATTTGATTTATCATTTGGGCTTTCTCATTGGTGATGTTTGCTGTCCATCAGGCCAAGTTGGGCGCCGGCCGGCTGATGGGGCCGAAAGGTGTGTCTGTGGACCATAATGGCCATGTGATTGTGGTCGACAACAAGGCGTGTACAGTCTTCATATTCCAGCCGACTGGCAAGCTCATCACCAGGTTTGGTAGCCGAGGCAATGGAGACAAACAGTTTGCAGGTACTGTGTGGTTATATGTGTGGAATAAATTGTGTGAAATCTCTGTTAAATCAAAAAAATTACAAAATAACAATCTGCTACTCTTTTCATGAAGGTCCACACTTTGCTGCTGTGAACAAGAACAATGAGATCATCGTGACAGACTTCCATAATCACTCCGTTAAGGTAAAGGCTTCCCAACTGCGCCCTTCAGTTAGCCCCACCCGCCTTATTTCCTGTTGCTGTGCCTCTCCAGCTTTTGAATCTTATGCTAATGATGGCAAATATACCAGGTGATCAGTAAGGTGAAGCACTGTATCCAAGCACACATGGCTCATGTCTGTTAGGCTTACTTAGATATTCTATTTTCATGTGTATGATCGCTCAAGCTGCAACCTGCACAGATTTGATTCTGACTCTCTTTCAGGTTTTCACGCCAGAGGGAGAGCTGGTGTTGAAGTTCGGCTCAAACGGCGAAGGAAACGGTCAGTTCAATGCTCCCACTGGAGTGGCTGTGGACGTTAATGGGAACATCATTGTAGCTGACTGGGGAAACAGCAGAATACAGGTATAACTCACACAGCTGTGACGCTAAAGTGTACAAAACAATTTATGGGTGTGCAAACTCCTTCCAGACACCTCTGATTATGGTCATTATCAACACTTATGAACCATAAAAGGAAGTAGTAATATACTGCATGAATGGTTCTGACTGTCAGAGTTGGCGTGAACAGTGCTGCATGCTGTGTTTTTTGTTTTGCATTGATTTGGATACGGTGTGAATAGGCCTTCATAGGACTTTTTGACTATATAGATGACGGATATCCAACCAAAATTTATCTCTCTTTCTCACCTCTTACAGGTGTTTGATGGCAGCGGCTCCTTTCTCTCCTACATCAACACCTCGGCGGACCCTCTGTACGGACCCCAGGGTTTGGCTCTGACCTCAGATGGACACGTGGTCGTGGCTGATTCTGGCAACCACTGCTTCAAAGTCTACCGCTACCTTCAATGATGGAGGCCTGGACGGAGAAACGAAGCGGAGAAAAGAGAGAGGTAATGATGGTGGGACGGAGCAGTTGTGGGAGTGGACAGATTCTGTATGGTGCACGATGTCAACTTCTAGGAATCATTGCATGAACCTTGACAGCTGGCTACAATGACAGAAAGGATAGAAGAAGTATTGAAATGCAACCATCATGCTGGAATGTAAATACGATTTAATTTGGAAATTCTTGACACATTTTAGTTGCGCACAAAGTGACTTTAAAGCTCTACATGATAAGTTTTCATAGTAAAATGTTGAGGCTATGTTCATAGATATCCAAAATGAGTCACACAATTATAACAAATCATTGCCTTATCCAATTGTTGTGTCTAACATGCTCACAAACAGCTGCCGACATTAACAACCACAGAGCAACACAAGCATCATATAGGCACATTTCTGGCCATGTGACAAATATCAAACCTATATTCCTGCTACTTTGAGCTTCAATACACTTTAGTCTGCCAAATTACATTTTATTGTGACAGTTCGACTCTCCTGATGTCACCATTGTCTCGGCATAGTTTGTTAGCCTAACTTGCTTTTGTGTCTTTGCTATCTTTGTGTTTTGATTAATTTAGCAGGTCAAATCTGTTGAATTTAATTTCCTTAGCATTGTCAACAATGTGCATAGATAATGAAAACTTTATCTCATAGAGCTTTAAAGATGTAAAAAGCCATTGGTCAGCAGAGGATGCAAGTAATTAGTTAAAAACCACACAGATTCAATGGAACGATGGACAGAAGGATACAGAGGGAATAGAAAGATGAACAGAGGGATTAAGCAAAACAGAGTCCATTATGCTTCATGGGACATTCGAGAAATGAATGGATAAGGAGCGACGCAGACATGGAGTTGTGTGCACCTGACAAATTAATGGTGTCAAATTCTGGAAATCCTCCTTTGGATTTATGATAAAAGAAGGACGGACATACACAGTCGGGATTTGGGGAATTTGATGCTTCTTTGCTTACAGGGGAGTGAATGACGAATGGAATGAAGAAACCAATTATGGATGTTTAAGACAGAAAAAATGGGAGGCTTTGTTGTACGTAATAGACGAATGGTATCCCTATGAGCAAACAATGAGCTAAAAGAGGCCTACGTCTGGAGGATCCAAGGATTTAAAAAATTTCCAGCCCTTTTCCTTCCTTATGCATCAGGTTCAGAATTTATCGATCAACCCTGCCTGCACGACTGTGGTAGTATTCTATAACCTCACTCCTTTCCCAAACAAACAGGTTTTGCTGGTAATCCATTGTACATGATGTGCATTATATGTTTGCCTGGATATGGAATGTTGATTTGTTTCATGGCGTACGCGATTATTTTTTAGGCAAAAGATTCTTCCTCAGGAAAGGTTGCTCAACTTTGTCCGAATGATCAATTAAGTTGCATATATGCTTGGTTTGAACATTTATCTATTTTTCCCAATAAATCTGTTGCGAGAAGAAAACTAAATCTATAAAATGATCCTATATATTTGTGAAAATACTTTGATAACTTCATGGAAAATGTACAAAGTGATGAACATACTTGGAATCAGTGATGTTTCTACATACCAAACTTACCACTATCTCACTAATAACAGCAAATGTCCAAGGGGAGAGATTGTAGATTGCTTTCATCTGTAATTGTTGTTTGATGCTAAGTATTCTAAGTACACCGATAAACGTGTATAACGGTAGAAGAGTTGGTTACACCGTGTTGTCTGTCAGCACATACATCTGCCAAGGCCCAGTAGACCTCCAATCGAAGCCTTAAATTTGGCCGCCAGAAGTAAAAAAATGGGCGTGGCCTTTATAGATGGATGAGTATAGACCCAAAGAATCCAGAAAAATACATCAGATTCCATGAGTTACATTTCAAAGGTTATAGGGCTAAATGCAGCACCACCATCAAGACAACCTGTACCAAAATTGAATGGCTTCTTCCCTGGATCATGACCAACTTGGTAACCAGGTTTCATGAAAATACATGAGTGACTTTTTTCGATATCCTGTTAACACACAGACAAACAAACGGACAGAATAGAACGGAAAACATAACCTGCTTGATGGCTGTCATGACAACTTTTTGAGTGTATTTTTCACAAAACAATGTGGTTTATATTTAAGTTATGCATTTATTTATCAGTATTTAAATATATATCAAGTTGAGTATTCTTTTCTTGGCATTCGATTGTGTTCCATGATGTGCTTTGAAATTCTGAAGTGCCCGTTATGTTACTTTAATTTGATACGTGATATGACTGTTGACATTTCATCATTTTTGTACTGATAAATCCAAAAGTCTTCGAGAGAAAACAGTCAAACTTCAGCATTGGACTTCGTCTGAAATGGCCTTTACGAATTTACAAAGTCAGAGTTCTTTCTACATCACAAAATAGCAAACCCACATTCTAACCAATCGCCTTCAGGCTTCAGTAAAGTTCAAACGGCGTACAACTCGAGGCAAAAAGACCGTCACCATCAGGTGATTCAGGCTCTTTTGGTAGTTCTCAATCAGAAAGCTTGTCTTTTCTACTTCTGATACCTGTCAGTGGTTGTAACTGGTTCAATTATTGTATGGCTGGTTGACCTCCGCCCGGGAGTTATCAGTAGTAGACAAAAGAAAAAATATGTTTTTTAAGGATGATACTTTATGAGTGGTTTTGGGTGTTTTGTCTTTGTCCTTTTGTGTTATGTCTTTTGGACTTAACTGGGGACTAGTTATCTGTTTGCTGTAGATGTCGGCCTTAATGTCAGTCATGCATATGAATGTTGTTTTAAAGTTGATATGATGGAACTGCCTTTTCAGCGATGTTAATTTGAAAGTAAAGTCAAGTTGCCAATAGCGAACGTGTCAACCACCAAGAACTCTGTTGTGTTAGAGTTCACATCCATTTAAGGGATCAATACTATAAACATTTACATTACAACATTTGTTTTCAAATTTATTTTACAAACTCATGAAAACTGGTTAAAAAAAAGAAGATCATGAGCCCAAGAGATCTTTAAACAACCCGTCCAGGCGCTCTTATTTCTAACAATTGTTTCTGTTCAGCTATGAATGTCTAAGGTTTGAATCCTTAAAAAGCAATCTGCACTGCTAGAGGATGTTCTGGCTAGATCCTTGATGAAGTCCTGAGGAGGCTCTTTTGAGTGTATTGGAAGGCTATCCCCATCTAATCCAAATCCCCAAACAACCAAGAGCCGTAAAACATAAATAACATTGGATTTTAACATGTTATATATAACATGATTGGTAACTGAAAATAAATTGGGTCTGATTTAATAAAAATAAAAATAATTAATTAATAAATTCATCGTCTTTCCCCATTGATTCTGTAATTGAGGCTTTGGTGTATACTGAGATTGTCAGGGTCCATGTTTGGACGATTAAGATGGTGACTGGTTTTGTTTCTCACTGTACATTTTAAAACCAAACTACTGATAAACCCTGATCAGTTTGTAACATGGTCACTTGCCTGCTATTTCTCTCTGTATTTACTGTCTCCACTGTAATGGACCATCTCTGAATGACCACACACTCAACACCCAGAAATAAAGCATCGATTCCTTCATGGTAGCCATTTCGATGGCAGGTCTACTCTCGTGTGTCCTCCCTTTGTCTTGTTCTCTTCATCATGTCCTCTTTCTCTCAGTCTTCCTCCTCCTCTCCTCTCAAAGCATTCCGAAGGCTCTCCCAGAACTCTGCCCTTCTCTCATCCTCCTGAGGCCACTCCAGGTAGGTGGTGGAGCTCATCAGTTTGCGAAGTTTGCAGAAGCGTTTGGGGATGTCGTCTTTGGACAGCGGCTCCAGAAGGATCAAGATAGCTGTGTTGCTGTTCGCGTAACCATCAAAAAGCCGGAAGTGGGAGAAGTCCAGTTCATAGCGGCACCAATCAGAGCGGACAAAATTTTCTGAGAGGATGAAGACCGTCCTACGGCTGCGTTCCATGGCGCTCATGATGTTATCTACAATCCAGTGTCCTGGGAGGAAATCCCTTTTGTGGAGGCACAGAGACAGAGGACATGGAATTTGGGCATTTGCTGCACCCCCACCCTCTTCTCTGCAACAAAGAAGCAGTAAAATCAGTAAAATCAAGTTCAAGTATTGTGTATTGTTTATAAGTATTGATTACAAGTTTATAAATGTGAAAATACCTTGGCTCTTCCAGCTCTGGAACCAGGAAGTTTTCCACCCAACCAGCGTCTCTCTCGCTGTACGATACAAAGGCATCAAAACACAGTAGTGCCTCTGAGCTACCTCCTTCTCTTTGTTGCTGACGACGTCGGAAGCTTCGCTTCGCCTTCAGCCATACCAACATCATCTTCAGATACCACAACACATGGAGGCGCCACAGTAGGGCACCCAGCAGGATTCCAACAACCAGCGCTACGGCACAGCTCACAGACACAAACAAAACCTGATGACACTCTACAACTGAGAGGTGAACTCCGCCCACAAGCTCACCTTGCAGGTAGAGAGGAGAATCACAGGCGTAGCTTTCGGCCCCGTCCGTGAAATGCACTGTTCCGCCCCCATTCATTTCAGATTGGAAGAATGAGACGAAACCACAGGAGCAGACAAACTTGTTCTGACCCGCCTGGAGGTTCCGGAGACGCTTATAGTCCTGAAGGTCCGAACGGCCAAACATGTTCAAGGTGTTTGACTGTGGAGGGACAGCAAGAATAGCTTGTCAGGTCCTGTTTTGCTCAACTTCCTTCTTCTTATGTTGGACAGGCTTACCTGGACATTGAGCTTTCTGACAACATTAACAAACATGAATCTGTGTGAAGCCTGACACCTACGTCTGAAAACAGGAAGTTGTCGAGGGTTTTGATAAATGTGATGTGCATTATTATTATACTCACCTGTATTGTCAGTAGTTGCAGGTTGGAGAACATCGATCCAGGTGGCAACATCAGAAGCTTGTTCCCGGTAAGGTGAAGCTCTCTCAGGGCAGGCAGCTTCACAGAGAAGGATTTGAGATCATTGTTGCTCAGATCCAACACCTGTTCGACAAAAACACAGAATAAACAATGAGAAATTCATAAGAAGAAGTACTGTGATAATTACTCTGGCTTAGTTCATCACCATTTTACCTCCAGAGTAATGGGAAGACAGTGGGTGATGGTGGTGAGTTTTGCCTGGGAGATGTTGAGGTATCTCAGGGTGGAGGGCCAGGAGCAGACCTGAGGCATGTAGCTGTAACCGTTTGTGCTGACATCCAGGTGAGTTAGCTTTGAGAGTTTATGAACCAACCTGCTAAGAGTGGACAGAGACTGGAGTGTGAGAGAGAAAGAGAGAGAGAGAGAGTTAATACCGCCACCTCGGTTATTGGTGATTTAACGATTGAAACAACAAAACATCAAACTAAACATGAGGTTTTATTGATTTACTGTTACTTCATGTGTTCAGTCTTTGTTTGTGTACTTTAAGTGTGCTGTAGTGTGTGGAGTACTCCCAAAGGTAGTGGTAATACTCTGTGGTGACAACCTTCAGTGAGTTGCCGCTGATGTTCAACACTCTGAGGTCCTTCAGCGTGCCGTCTCCATGACAGAGAGACTCATCCAGAGTCAGGTCAGTCAGCAGGTTGTTGGACAGGTCCACATACTGCAGGTTCAGCAGGAGGCGAGACGAGAGACACGGCAGCACAAACAACTGAGGGGAGAGCAGTCACCACATTCTTTAAGTTGTAAAATGTACAAGACAGAGACATGCATTCTAGGCTTTCAAGGTACAGTATCTGTATATTCTGGGTTTACGCCCCAAAAAAGCATCTAGAGAAAAAGATTTACTCCAATTTATTTAGTCTGAAAGAGATGATAATGAAAATTACTGAGCAGTACCATAATTGGATGTCTTCCCTTTGTTAGCATAAGACTTAAAAGTATATTAGAACTGGTGACTTTGAATATTCAAATCTAACTAGCTTTGTCTTCAATGTACCAGGTTTAGCACATAATATGAAATGTTCTTTTTCTTCTTTCTTCGCTAAAATGTATTTGTTGTGGTACATTCTTCGTACAGTACACCCCGTATTTAGTAGATGGTGAAAATTTCCCATCCTTATTTTAGATGAACTAAACCTCTTCGGCTGACAACTGTCAACAAGCAAGTAAACAAAATAATGTCTTTAAAAAAATTCCCGAATTTTAAACAGAACAATCCCAAATTTGCTTTTACAGTGGAAGTCCTCGAATCTGTCCACACACGGTGACAAAACACTACATGTCGTCTGTTTCACACACACATTAAGCAGGAGGTGGTAGGAACAGAGCCCATTGGCTGTATTACCCTGGCATTAATGACTGACACTCTTCTTGGATACTGCAACAGGAAGCCAAGCTGTAGAAAAGAGGTAAACTGGAAGACATCGAGCACTACAGCGTTGCGGAGGAAGATCTCGTCAATGCTTTTGTGATCGGTCCATCTGGCTCTCTCCCACCTTCCAGCAAGCCACAAAACAAAGGAGGTCAAAACTTGGCAGGTTAATCTCGAAATCACTTTTTTTTTTAAAGACAGCATTGTTCAAATTCAAAGCATCAAACCTGAACGGGTCCAACAGGTTGTGGGCCTGCTTTGTCTGATTTTCCACATCCAATGCATACTACATATTAATACAACAGTCAAGCAAGCTTCCCACCTGCCCTCGCCTGTCAGCGTGGCATCCTCCACAGAAATTAAAGTGGTTGGTGCTCCATCCATTGCAACCAACATCTCAACAATCGCCTCATCAGACACAGAAAGGTTGCGGAAGGAAATGGACCTGAGGAGCGATGACATGTAGTGATTGGTTGGGTTGTTGTGATGCGGTTGCGGGGGGGAGTATCTCGAAATTCAGAAAACAGACCTGACTCTCCTGCGCGTTGTCTCTGTGAAGGGATGCACAGAGTCGTTATGGATCAGATGGATGTCCAAGAGTACCATTGGAGTCTCGGGATACGATACGTCATTGAGCACAGTGGAGGCCAGGGGGACATTTGTCAAGAAGGGGCCGTGGAGGCTCAAAGTCACGCAACCCAAAGGCCAAACATCTGCCAGTGTGCCAACATCATACCTGCAGGGAGAAGACAGAAAGAGACAGAACATTTCTAACACTAGATAGCAGCACAGTTAGGCTTTAGGCATGCATGAACACACACTTTTTCAGGTTGTTGGCATGCACAGTGAGCTCATCCAGCTCAGTGACTCCAGTCAGATCTCCTCTCCTCAGCTCCTCCAGCGCAACACCTCCAAATGCCAACCTCCTCAACCGTAGTAAAGCCCGAAAAGGTGGTGGAGAAGGCAGAGATCTGGAGGAGGAGATGATAGAGAGGGAAGGAGGAATCGAAGGAGGAGACATGACATGAGACAAAGAAACAAAGGAAGAGACAACAAGGAGATTATTCACTTCAGTGCAGTTTGGGTTTCAGTGGTCATGGCCTCATCATTTACTTGTTAAATTTCATCACTGAGAGATGATGAGTCATAATTGGAGGACTTCTCTGCCTTGCCACAGGTATGAACCACTCTGACTGCCTTCTAGTTGTTTACTTGTTTACCTGTAGGGGTTGTTGAGCAGGTTGAGCTGTTGCAGAGCTCCCAGTCTGTTGAACCACTGGGAGTTCAGCCTAGTCAGCTGATTATCAGACAGATCCAACTCCTCCAAACTCCACAAGGAGTCAAATACAGATTGCTCAATTGTAGCCAGTCTGTTACCTGTAGGACATTAGAAAATGTTGATTGATAATTTATGAGCCTGAGCCATAATTTAGTGGACACATTTGCAGCATGTTAGTAAACATTCATTCCCTCCTTGAGCTTTCTACATATCGGTTTACAGGGGTTGATTGATAAATTCTGAGCCCACTATAGCTCTACCAGAAGTCCTCATACAACCTGTCACTGTTAAAACTCACTGTACTTTAGTTTTACAGTGAAAAATGTGCTTCTGGTTTTGTACAAATGGTCATTTGATAAGTTATGAGCTGGTCACAAACTCCAAGGAGTAGGTGTGGAGTTCTTAGATGAAGTACTTCTCAATACATTTTTATGGTGTGTTTTTTATTTGATTATAATTAACAAGGGTTTATTGATGAATTGCATCATATCAGTTGTGAAAGATTATGTTTGAAAACAAAGAAATACAATGAGGTATAACTTTCTGATCCGACCTTGTAGAATGGGAAAATGAATTTCACAACATTTGGACTGAGGGTTAATGTTTCCGTCTGTTTAACCTCATTATCATTGGATGAAAATGTAAAAATATGTTTGAAGAAATCTGTCAGTGTTACCGCGGAGACTCAAGGCCTTCAGTCGTTCATGGCCTCTCAGGTCACCGTTTGCCACCACAGCGATGTCATTGAAGGAGAGGTCGAGAGTCAGGGCATAGCTAGTTACTGTGGGAACGTGTCTGAATCCTTCATAGGAACAGTTACATGAAAGCTTCTGGTCACAGTTGTCGCAGGTTGAGTTTGATGTCCAACCCAGAGTGATAGAGAAGAGGAAGAGGAGAAAGTGGAGGGAGGAGGAAGGATTTAACTGATGTCCCATCCTGCCAGGAGTAAAAGTTTTCACAGTAACCAAATATGTTGGGAATTCTAAAGACAAAGACACAAGACAAAAATAATACCAAGAGAGGAAGTAAGACTGTCCAAAGAGGAAGTCTGTTCCCACACTGACAAACTAACAAGCTTTACGATAAAATTGTTTCCTTTGACCATATCTCGCATCATGTAGAGCAGCTAGATGTGTCAGAAAAACATATCACATTTCTATTAAAATAACATAAACAGAGTAGGTCTTTTTCTTTTACCTTATCTGACTTCTTCAGAGCTGAAACAAAAACAGAAAAATCCCTTAAAGTAAAAACAGGGTCGTCTTCAAATGAAGACGAATGAAAAGTTTAGGTTTGAGAGCAAGTTTACAGAGAGGAAGTTTAATCTCAGGGGAGACAGATTTCCGTGAATATGAATAGAGGGAGTGGCCATGAAAATCAACTTCTGGGAGGAAGTATGTGTGTGAGAATGTTTGTCCAGAATGTTTGTCCATAAAGTAAATAGAATATAATTAAGGGTTGTCTCTACATGATATGCGACCTCTTCTGTGCGTTACTTTGAGATTATGTGAAATGGTTTTGGTAATTAATCAAAATTATTCTATATTTTGCTATAATTCCAGCCAAGAATGTTTTTTCAGTCACTAATTCAGAAAAAGCTGTAAAAATAAATTGACATTGCTGTTTTTGCAATTTACTCTGGTACAAAAAACAAACAAAGTACTGCACATATTTTGTATATAAATACAGTGGAAAACTGTTTCTCGGTATTGGAAGCGTTACACATCAAACACGACATCATAGATGTTGTTGTATAGAAATAAAATGCTCTGCTTGTCTGTTGCCCATCAGTTAGAAAGGAAATCATGCGTGCAAAAAGCATTTCATGTGAGAATACAACATAACTTGTGGCTGTGAAAAACTTCTGCTGCTTCCTGCCACTTAGCAGCATTTCCTGTTGTAAGTGTGTCTCACCACCATCACCATCACCAAACCAGGATCCGAAACAGGTTTGTTTTTCTGCTACTTCTGCTTTTGAAACAGAGAGTGACTGAATCAGAGTCTGACCACACCCCAAACCCAATAACCTGATATCAACTTATGCACACACACACACACACACACACACACACACACACACACACACACACACACACACACACACACACACACACACACATGTTACGTGTGAGTGACTGAGTAGGAGTCTGGTTCACTGTTTAATTGACATTAAGATTCATCTTGTATCAGAGCAAAACTATAAGGGGGATGAGAGATGAAATAAGTATTGTTATACATGTTGTTTATAACATGTAGTTGTAGAAGTCCTACTTTAGTTGTATAGTAGCTCATGGTAGGTGAAGTCATTATAATCGTAGCTGTGTTCACAATAAAGAGAGAGTACATCATGAAGCTTTTTGAATTCGTGGGTTTGAATATATTTCATATTAATTAGTGAGGAGTTCCACATCTTCAGGGCGGTATTGCAAGTATAACAGGTCGGTGACAAGTGTGTTAACGCTTAGACGGAGGAGCAACAAGGAACTGAACTCTTCTACGGTGAGCTTCTCTTCATCCCTTATCTTTTAGGACAGAAAAGCAGCTGGAAGGTTCAGTTTGTTTATAGAAACGCAGTGGTACATGAATACTTTGATGCATATTTAACCCTTTTCACATACAGTATATGTTTAGGTCACTATTGATATTCAGAGACAAAATTAGTTTTCAAATATTATTTTCAGTTTACAATATTATATGTACAGTAACAGTCTTTGAGAGACAGTCTTTGAGATTAACTTATACACACATACATATACAGTATACAGTACTGTATATAGTATATATAGATATAGATATATACAGTATAAATGTGTATATACATGTATCCCAAAACAATGCAATATACAAAATTACAATATTTCCAAAAAGCAAATGCAGTACAGACAACCAAAATACTCAATGTAGTTACAATAAACAATAAAGCCATACACACATACAATTTGTCTGTTAGAGTGTCCTGAAGGTCAGATTTTCATTTCTGAATATCCGGCTTTTGTGCATCAATAAAGACTGATGAAGATGCAGATTGTTGCAGTGAACATTAACAGAATTGTGTTACATTTCCAGGGCTGGTTGTCGTCCTCCTGTGTGGGCAGACAAGTGCACACCATGGGCTCCATGCTCCCTCGTGCAGATGTAACGTTATCTTTGTCAGTGTGTTTGCTCATGCACACAGAACAAGAATGGAGTCCTGTAAATTAGCTTGAGTATCTAAGTGTCTATATCTCCCTCCAGATCATCTCAACACATGCAGTTCATATCCAAAGGAGTCGTGTGGTGGTGAATGGATAAGACTTGATAGAACACACTGCATGAGATTCATCACAACTCCAATGACTTATGCAGAGGCTGAGGTGACACACACACACACACACACACACACACACACACACACACACACACACACACACACACACACACTCTACACCAGCATAGCCGTCAAATTAATATACAAACAAATGTGAAGAAAGTCAGTAAAATTCCTTGCAATCATGCGTTGGAACATTGGTCTCTAACAGTTTGAACATATTTGAATAACTGTACATGAATATTAACAAAAAAAATTAAGCTGATCAATTCAACATAAATATCCCCCCTCCCCCCAGAATTTCTGTCTATCCACAGCAAAGAGCAGAATTCACACACTGGATTAGAGCCATGAAGAAGAATGTAGTCTCTGGCAGACTTGCTGATATGAATTGACCCCTTAGTGACCCCAAGGTGACCTATGTGTCTTTTCAGGGACGATTTGAATACAGAGATGGATCCAACTTTGATTTCATTTAATTGAACAAAGATCAGCCAAACAATAATGGAGGGAAGGAAAACTGCATTGAGGCAAAATACAGAGGTAACAGAGTTTACAGGAAAAACATTAAAAGCTTTAAAATTGTTTTAAAATATTGGAGAAAAACTTGAATAATGATCATAATAAAGCCCATGAATCCACTGAATGCTTTGAATTCTCTCTGTGTCGCATTTGTGGGAGGCTGGAATGACTCGGACTGCTCCCTACAAAGAGGTTTCCTTTGTTCCAAGTGGAAGTTAGAGGTTGACTAATGTTTGATTTCACTTTTTCAAGCTCATGAATAAACAATAAAGCGAGAAGCTGCACAAGTCTATCTTTTTTGGGCTGCTGAATTGTTGATGGAAACAAATGACGTTCCTGTATTTGCATATCCATTTTAATTGGTCCTTCTCGTGTCAAATTAGCTCTGATCTTGCCAGCCTCCTGTAGCTGCTGTAGCTTTGTCTAGATGCCTGAAACAACACTTATTTGATGGCAGTGGTTATGATTATTGGGGATGAGTCACGGTCGACCTCCTTCGCCTCATCTGACATAGCCGCTCAATTTGTCCTTGAAGTTGGGACAAGGTTTTTCTTTTCAACCTGCACAAATCTCCTGGATCTTATTTTGGTGCCATTGTGTGCACCCCTAATTATACGGTTCAGCTACAAAGTGTAAGTGTAAGTGTTATTGTGATTATTTGATGTTTAAGGGCTAGTCTCAAGTGTTTACTAGCATAAAAGCTGTAACCTAGATTTGAACAATAGACAGGGGGTAAACAGGGACCACATGAAATGAGATAGCAATCGGTATTTGTACTATGACACTTTATTTTATAACTCTTTTCAACCTTCTGTTACAAGTAATCCGAACTACTGTACGGCAATGGTAGAAGGTGAAAGGAGAGAAGAGTCTGGGAAGCTAGGACACAAAGAAAAGCTAAACAATGCAACAAAAGGGTGATCTAAAAATCATTCACCTAACATATATCACTATTACACAACAGTCTGAAAAATAATCACTTATGTCTGGACATAAAGGTAAATGAGGTAAAAAAAAAAGTCTGGCATAGCAGACGTAAGGAAATCTGCAGCCATCGTGTCATTTTTCACTGGAACAGGATAAAAAGAGGAAGCAGAGGTCGTCGGGTGACAGAAGCAATCACGCCGAACACAAAGGTGAGTCCTGCGGAAAGCTTTAACCAGTGAGAGTCATTCTGCTTTTTTAGGATAACGTCAGCCAGCATCATATAATCTGACGGTGGTGAGGTTTAATTTTCTTCAGACGAGAGGAAAAGTCGAGCCAGTCGGTGAGATAATTTCAATTTTTGAAACATCAAATTCAGGATTTTGTGCTTTCACCTGATTTATCACCAACATATGTGCATTTGAATTTGAATACTTTAACAGATTTTTCCAGGAGAAGATGAAGACAAACAAGGAAAATTGTGTTTTTAACAGTGAAATCATTATTAGAAACCTTATCATTGAATTTCATTTATTGATTTATATTGAATTAATTTTACTATGCACATATTTTCACATTTTCCCACTGCTTTAATTTATCCATAATCTGTTCAGCACACGGCGCAAAATACAACATGCAGGCCAGAATTGTATCTAATTTTTCCTGCTCCAAACAAAAGCACGATGCAAGGACAGGAAACCATTATGGAAACATCATCAAGATGTAAACGCTTTAACGCTTCTTCTTTCTTCAACTTCTCTATCTATGTTGTCAAAATCAGTCGTTGGGTCAGTCATTTTTTCTAAACCGAATGGAAAATATATACAAATCTGCCGTTTTTCTTCTTGTTACTGGATTGTACAGGGATTTGAAAAACATGTTAAAATAAGCTTTTAGCTTTTTATTTTCTTGTCTTCTCAAGAAAATGCAAGAGAATAAAGGTAAGACAATACAGTTAGTGTGTTTAAGTCCTCGCCTGCTGTGATTGACAGGCCTCCACACTTCCACCATGATGGCGCTGGTCATGGCGCTGACTCTCTGCACCATCATGGCCCTGAGCAAAGCTGTCGCCGTCATCAACACGACCTCCTCCATCTCCAAGAACACAGGCCTCTGCGAGTTCAAGAGCCACCAGGTCCAGCATCTCATAGGAGTGTACATGCCTCAGTGCGACGTCTTCGGGAACTTTCTCTCTCAGCAGTGCTGGGCGTCGACCGGCTACTGCTGGTGCGTCAACGTGGTCACCGGATTGGAGGTACCGCACACCAGGACGCCACCAGGAACTGTACCTCTCAGATGTGGTGAGGAACATGTGGAGTTTGTGGGGACGACTCATAAAATGGCCACCCACAATGTTGCCCGCTGACTGTGCTTTGCTCTGCTACACATATATTGTTTGTTTTCTTTTAAAGCCATTTCTGTCGATTACACAAAAGTTTGTGATTTTCAGGAAATTTCAGAGAAATTTCAGTGCTGAGGCAACCGTGTGTTTTTTCTTCCACAAGATCCATGAGAGAGAGATGCATCAGGGTCAAAGGTCACAGGAAAATGCTCTCTGAGACAATTGTGAACATAAGTAACTAAACCTAAAACTTCAGCTTTCAGAGGATTTGATATCAATGGATCCAGTTTCGGGGTCAAGGATTTGATATCTGTTCCATCCAGCTGATGTGTTGCATGAACCTGAAAACAACGTTGTACTGTACAATTTATACCTTTGTGTTTACATTAGAACAACTAAATCAGAGCAACAGGGTAACAACCTCTCTAGTTTTTTTATTCATCTGCCGCTTCTTCAGACCCTGACGCCACCGTTGGTGATCGGCACATCGAAGGGGAAACCTTCTGTCCAATTGGATGGACCCGTTGGGGGACACGCTGCTTCGTCTTCATCGACGACGGGAAGACCTGGGTCGAAGCCGAGGTGGGGAGCGACAGAGGTTTCAGGAGACAATACGAGCCGAAGCGTAGCAAAATTCTAATAACTGCTCTCCTTTATTGTCTTTCCACTGCCAGATGTACTGTCAGTTTGAAGGGGGCAACCTGGCATCAATCCACGGTGAAGACGAGAATCACTTTATCAAGGCTTTGACCAGGGGCGAAACGTACGACTTTCCTGTAGCTTGGGTAGGAGGCCACGATGGTGTGCAGGTATAGAGATCCTTCATTGTGTGTACATTCCACCCATACGATGATCCTCCTTTGTTTTTCTTATCCCAATAACAAATATCTGAATCACAGCCCGTTCATGAAAATATGAAAGTACTTTCTAGAAATGTGGCTCGAATTTCTTGATTTCCTTTTTCCATTACCACCATTATTTTTGTATCTTTAAAGTCTGTTTCCAACAACCTTTCTTTTTGACTTGATGCGATGAACTGCTGTTACTGGATATGATGTAGAATCCATCACTTTTCATTTTTGTGTTTGCTTGTAGAACAATTTTTGGATGTGGAGCGACGGCTCAAAGTTCAACTATGAAAACAGCGGGCAAGAGACGAACAGGATAAATGACCGGGCCGAGCACTGCCTGAGGATCAACACTGGATGTAATGATCCTTATTCACGCATTTGTATTCAACACTTGATTTATGCGGAGGGGGATGTATATTAAGTGCGATGTTTGTACTGAGGGTGGCGCCAAAGGAAAGGTTCTAAATCCAAAGGGATAATCTTCTGCATGTGAGGCTCTCCAGGCTCACAGAGAGACACTTGCAGAGAAATAGATACTGTATATTTATTGATTATCAGCTCTCCATTCAGATCACCAACATAATTGTGTACAACACTACACTATCACAAATATTCAAGTTGTAATTTAAGTTTCCGTTATTCTGCAGATGACTTGAGGTGGCAGTGCGCCTCCTGCTCAGAGACATATCCGTTTGTTTGTGCCACCAACATCTGACCGACAAGCCGAGCCTGTTGGATTCATTCCCCAAATGTGCCCTAGGTTCTGAGGTGCCATTCCACTGTTCTGCCTTCGACTTAGACTCCGATCTGGATCTCCTCCTTGGAAGTGAACTAATGCCAAAGCCTGGACGTGGGTGACAGAATTCCTACACATTATGCTACATATTAAATTTGACTGAAGCAGCAATGTTCCCTCCTTTTGTTTCTTATATTCCTACATAAGTAGAAGCTGTAAGTAGAGATTACATTGACAAATATAATAACTTTGAGAAATTAATCATCTAACAATCATCAATAAAAAGGAAATATCCACCAAAGATTCTCCATTTGTTTTGCATGTCATCAACTGATCGAGACACAATACTGGAAACGGTAACTTGATTTGATAGGTAAATTAATTCATGCAAGGGCTGACTGATAACTCCCAAGCCTAACATGGAAGTATCTAACCTGGGCTCACAACCTATCAATCAAACCACATTTCTGTGTCATTGCTTGAAACGAAGATAGTTGCCGTTATTGTTGGAGTCATGGTGCATTTCATAGAGCTAAATATAATTATGATTATATTATTGATTGATAAGTACTGAACCTGAGCCGTGAAACAGTGAGCAGGTGTTATTTTCACACCGGTAAGTTAGGCCTTTGCTCAGCTGAGGAAAAACATTTCAGTTTGGAAACATTTGAGTTTCTGATCGATGTTAGCAGCTGATTCAGTCTTTTACTCCACAAACACACACACACACACACACACACACACACACACACACACACACACACACACACACACACACACAGTTTATCTGTGAGCTACTGAATAATTCCTGTCAATATGTGTGGGTGCATGTATTTTGCAATGGAACTTTGGACTCAATGGACTCAAACCAAACAGTGTTGCACACACAGTTGCTTCATTGTCCTAATTTCCAAAGAACACTGGCCTTTAAAAAGTGGATTTTCAAAACCCATCACAGCTTCATGCATCCCTGAACACATGCATTCAATCTTTTAACGACTGTATGGTGTAGATTAGATATGCTTGGCATATTTGTAGTTATCTTTACAGTCAGCTTCATTGTTTAGGTATTTACTCTTTTCTGTGCCCTTGCACATGGAGGACACTTCAACTGTGTCCTGCAGTGACTCAGGTTTAGACAAACTGTCCCAGCAGGTATTGACCTGCTCAACAAATCGATAGGAGTGGGAGGACGTCCTCACACCAGCAGGTTAAATATCTTCCCACATCATGGGTGCTCAAAGCCATTTTCAGGGGTGGGTAGAGGAACGGTGGCACGCTAAAAAGTTCACAGAGGGAAACTCAAAACAGGCTGAATATGAGGACGCTGCTGCTGGTGTGTCTGTGCGTGTGCACCGGCTGGGCTCAGATGGACGATTACGACGACTATAGCACAGTAAGTGTGTTAGGAATTCAGTCTATTGTGAGGGCCTGGTTAGACAATAATGTTGCAGGGACCTCAATTTATGGGGACCGGCTGAGTCCCCATAAAGGCAAAGTGACGAGAGACTTTTATTTCAGGTTTTACTTAGGTGTGGTTTGGAGTTTTAAGTTTTTATTTTGCCGGTAAATTGTTCATACACATTTTATTGACATCCGGAATAACATGTTTCCAATCTCTTTAATTCTTGTAAAAAATACTACCATACCGAGTACTGCTAATTTTGTGGTCGCTTCACTTTACACCTTTCACAAATATTTGATAATTCAATATCACTAATCCTCTCTAATTTCTCAACCCTCCCCATTATTTAAGTAGTTAAGCTGTAGCCAAGCTACCCTCTTAATCAAATATTTAGCTACACTACAAGCACCTGTCAAAATCTACGTAGCTACTTCAAGGGGAAATATAATTCTAAGTTAAGTAAAAATCTATATTTCTTTCTGAAGTGTAAACCATAACAAAAGTCTAATTTCCAAACGACTACACACTGATTTTTATGATTGATTGAGACGTTACAACAAAACAAATGAGTTGCTTTTGCCTAGCATCACCACTACTTATGTAAGTTACTCCAAGATACAGCAAGGTACCAAAAAAGCAGTGTAGTTCCTTGCTAGCCTAGTGTGCATCTGTCACATTTGTAAATGAGTTACATGTTGTCCTCATAACAATATTAACAATATGTGTAATTGTTATGGTGTAAAATAAGCAACAGGTAGTACTGCACTACCTGTTTTGATGTACAAGGTTACGCTGACAGTGTTTTCTTCTTTTTCTGTTTGCACCTTTTGCTGTTTTGCAGACTGGAACAGTAAGTATACGTTTTTTTTCTTTGATTGACACATTTCTTTTATCATTCTTCAATTTCTTCAGTTTTGGTATTTTAATTTTCCCATTTATCACCAGGCCAACGCAGGCACAGTAGAAGCTCGTGGTCATCGTCCAATGTCTAGGGGCAGAGACAACTTTAACACAAACCGCTATGTCCCACCCCCCATAGGCGGAGGCGGCAGGTAATCTAACCAATCAAGAACATATAGCTATCTGAATGGGGGAAGTCTCTGTCTCAGATCTGATATATGGGACATGTCCCTCTTCAGGTACCGCGGTCGACCCACAGCGCCACCAGTGGGAGGAGTGCACGTTCAGGAGAAGGTGGAGCAGCCAGAGGCGGGAGGATGCTTACATGCCGCACCGGAGATGGTAGGAAGATGCTGCCTTAAGGACCTTGGCAGATCAAATCCCACCCCCACTCGAGATCTCAAGAATCTGACCACACCCACCCACATCCTGCAATTGATACATTTTAAAAACTTATCTTGCTCCCTGACAAAAAGTAATGAGAACTAACATAATATTTTTTGTTTGTCAGGGTGTTCTGTGCCCCAACGGCTGTGAGCTGAAGACTGCGCTGCTCAAACAGGAAAGGAGTGTGAAAACGGTAAATACAACTGAACCGCTTGAAACATGACCCAAATAAGAGTTACCCTTTCTTAAAGAATGGCTGACAAATATGCAAGCGACTGAGGTGTTGGTCCAAATGTTTATCACAGAGCATTGGTGAACTGGAGATTCAGGTGAATGACTTGTCCCGATCTTCAAACAACATCTACGACTATGTCAACAGCATGTCCAACTCTCTGAGGGAGAGGCAGAAGGCCATTCATGGTAAGAGCCAAGACGAAGCTTTACCCATAAATAATCATAAACACACTTAAAAAAAACATCTTCCTTCCTAGCAGCAGTTCTGGTAGCTTTGGTCATTTGACGTACTTTTCCTTTCTCTCAGACAACAACAGGGTGGTGAGTCAGTACACCGATAATGTCGAGGAACAACACTCCTACATCAAGGAGACAGTGGACACCATCTTCCCATCCAACATCAGAGTACTACAGGTATGAACCAAGGACAGGACAAAAACTGACGGGTAAATGTAAACCTGTAGTAGTAGTAAACAAATAAAAATCTGAGCTCTCCAGGTAGTAGCTCAGTGGGTAGCGCTTTCGCTTGGGAACTGGAGGGTCGCAGGTCGAGTCCCTGCCGAGGTGCCCCTGACAAAGGCACCGAACCCTCAATTGCTCCTCCCTTTGTAATGGGTGGTAATGTAATGTAAGTCACTTTGGATAAAAGCGTCTGCTAAATGATCGTAATGTAAGTATATCAGGTTTTTCCACCAGAATCAGAAAAATACACATAAACAGGAACTGCTACCTGATGAAACTCCCACAGGATAGAATCTTGCATCTTACCTTCGTCGTTCCCAACAGCTCTGATGTCTCACATACAGTATACTATATGTCTCATGTCCTCTGGTCACAGGGGGTCCTGGATAAGATCAGGGCGAAGATCCAGAAGTTGGAAAAGGCCATCCAGGCTCAGAGAGAGGAGTGTAAGGAGCCCTGCAAGACCAAATGTCCCATACCCGTGGTGACTGGTAAGTTTGTGACAAATCTTTGACAATAACAAAATATGAGTCTTATATCATATAAGTGTGAAAATATAAGAAAAAAGAATGTACAATAAACAGATATAAGCTCAATGCTTAATCAGTGACGGCTCAAATGTTGTAAATGAACACAATGTATTTTATCTATGTCTTTAACCCTTGTGTGCTGCAGGAAAGGAGTGTGAGGACATCTTCCGTCGGGGGGGCACAGAATCGCAGATGTACATGATCCAACCAGACCTCTTCGGCGTCCCGTACAGGGTGTTCTGTGATCAGGCCAGTCAGAACGGTGGTGAGATTGGAAAGAAAAATCATCCTAAGTTAGCCACAGCACAAATTAGAGGACCTTAGGAAAACTCTCACACTGTGTCTTGGTTTTTATCTTCCAGGATGGCTCCTCATCCAGAACAGGCTCGATGGCAGCGTGGACTTTGGCCGACGCTGGGACGAGTATCGCCGCGGGTTCGGCAACATTGCCTTCGATGTGGGCAAAGGACACTGTGAGACTCCTGGTAAGACACTGCTGTCATAGGAAAACTAGGAAGCCTCCTTGAAAATAAATTTTTTCATATTTATTTCCCAAATTTTGGCATTTATTTACACCTCAGTTTTTGTTCGATCTCTACTTGAAATTGTTTTTGTCATGCAACAGGCGAGTACTGGCTGGGTAACGACCACATCAGCCAGCTTACCAAGATGGGCCCCACTGAGGTCCTGATTGAGATGCAGGACTGGACGGGAGCCAAGGTCAGTCCTCCAGGTGTCGGTTAAATAAACAAAAGCGTGTTTCTTTGATTGGTTTCTTGTTTTTTTTAATTCTTTTACAGATTTATATCATTAAAAATTGGTAACTGCATTTTGTGATGGCACATTTCCATGGTTTCCTTTTAGGTCTATGCCCAGTACCAACAGTTTACTGTCCAGTCAGACACATCCAACTACATTCTGGCGGTTGGAGGTTACAGTGGTAATGCTGGCAACTCCTTTTTGGAGGGATCATTGGAACTACAGGGTGTAAATCGTACAATGACTATTCACAACGGCATGATGTTCAGCACCTACGACAGAGACAACGACAACTGGTAGGTCTCCAGTGTGTGTGTGTGTGTGTTTATGTGTGTGCGTGTCAAAAAACGAACTCTTTTTTTCCATGTCTGCCTTAACCAGGAACCCTGGTGACCCCTCAAAACAATGTGCCAGGGAGGATGGCGGCGGTTGGTGGTACAATCGCTGTCACTCAGCCAATCCCAACGGTCGTTACTACATTGGTGGCGCCTACACTAAGTTCATGGCCAAACACGGCACAGATGACGGCATGGTGTGGATGAACTGGAAGGGCAGCTGGTATTCCCTCAAAGCCATGAGCATGAAGATCAGGCCATTCTTCCAATCCAATTAGGCGGCCAAGTTGATGGAACCACACGTACACAGAACATGCAGAGTTATGGAAGCACCACAACTGAGAGATTTAAGGCTTCTTGTAAATTGGAATGTTTCAGGTTATGGCAGATTCACATTAACTCATTTACTTTGGCAATAACCTTTATATTGCTAGACATGCACATTCAAACACACCTGAGAAGGTATTTGAAAGATAATAAATAAACCCTAAAACACAACCTCGAACAAGAAACATGTAAAACTTAATACGATTTGCATGCATAACAAAATGTCATTTCAGATAGATATGCACAGCTATGTGGCGTGTGACCTTGTGTTCTTTGTTGTCGTGTGTGTTGTCTCACCTGTGCACGGCCAGGACGAGCCCACAGCAGCTGTCCTTCCTTACTCAATAAACACATTGAGGAACAGAAGGTTCTGTGTCGCCTCCTTGTTTTCTCACTTCACAGAAAATGAAAATACAAGATATTAGATATAAGAGTAAAACATATGTTTGCTTATATTTATGACAGAGATCTAACCGACAACATTTCTCTCAGGGTTGATAGATAAGTTATTAGCCTGAGCAATAATACAATAAGGCCACAATATTTTAGTGCAGTTTTATTTTTCAACATTTAGTAAGTCATGAGTCATTTGGATGTATGGTGTCACATTTTCTACTGGATCCCTTTGAAGGGTTCATTGATTAATATGATTGATAAATTGAGAATGAGTTTGATAAGGTGGATAAAACAGGACTACAGACAGTGATTATGGACTTGCCGGATGCTGTCCATGGTTATGGCTTTGGACAACCACCCCATCACCTGCTTTGATCCGCTGGACTTTCACCCGTTGCACCCAGATAATGTTTAAAATGTTCATGATTTTCTCAATTCAAATTACGTCCATGAGAAAATAATTAGTAAGTAAGTACTAATAAGTAATAGTGATTTGTGCATTTTCTGGTGAGAATTCCAAATTCTCATTTGGCTCAAATTGTGTCATATGACAAAAATATATAACTATTGTTGTGACTGAATCTGTAAATTCCAGTGAAAAAGATTTTTTTTATGATGGGGTTGATTCCAAAATCATATGATGGGGTCCCAAGGTAATTTTAGTCCTGTTTAGATAGATGGCATTAGGTATTTAATGCAGTTGCTATGGTCACCGCAGTAAAACATGGGCACATGAGTAAAAGCAGCAACACATGCCTGCATCAGAAGGAAATTTCAGACACTTCAACATAAACTGAAACCATACAACTATGTCAATAGAAATAAAACATATATTTATTAGATATATTTAATGAATAAATGAATTTATTGTACAGGTTACAATAATCATCCATCCTTCCTTTCTTCCTTCCCTCTCAACCTGTTCCTACTCAGCTGGAGCATTTTCATTCTACATCTTCAGTCTCATCCATCAGCTTCTCCAGGATGACCCGGTTCTGTCCAATGTCCTCGAACTGAGTGAGTAGTTCTCTTTGAACCACTGGGATTGTCTTGTATTTGGAGGAAGTTGGCAGGCCCACATCAAGGGGCAGCAGCCTGAGGAGTGGGATGTCTTTGGGCGGCGCGATGGCAGCCTTCTTCCTCTGCATCTGGCTCTTGCCCATCTGGTCCATGTTGGTTTGAAGCGTCTCAAAGATCAAGTGGTCAATGCTGTGAGGGAGTACAGACCTGCAGGACCCCCAACAGGCTCCCAGATTCAGGTCAACATCCACCTTCAGATGTAAACACAGTGACATCATCCATACATGTAACCAGGCGTCTTTATTGTCTTGTTTTGTATTGTTTGCCGTTAACAACCATTATTCGGGGGACCTGTACATACAGTATATTCTCTCTATATAACTGTACTGGAAAACATACCCGATTACAAAATTGAAGGGGAACAAGCTTATTGTTGTGGGGATTGTCTAAGGTATTTCTTATTAGATCTTTCCATTGCTTATTGTGTCATAAATTACAAAAACGTTAATATATGTATTGGCTTTGATGATAGTGTTTGGAGACACTGTATTCATTTACATATAGCCTCCTCTCCCTGCCTCACCTCAGTTCGATAAAGATCCTCCAACTGTCTCTGGGCTTTTCTTTGCAGCTCCTTTAGTTGCCTTGACAACCTGGCCGAACGTTTCCGTAGCAATATGAGGTTTTTGGCAAGCTCTTCGGTTTGTTCCACACTTTTGAGCTCTGACACTGATTGGGAGGAATTGCAGCATATAATGGTCTTTACATACTTGATCAGCCTAGAATAGCATCAATTCTGTCAAGGGTGACCAAAGGTCCCGCCCACTAACTGAGAATTATGGGTACATTCACAAGTCATCAGGTCTTACTGTACACGTTGACAATGACTCGTCGGTTGGCGTTGTAGATGCCAGCCAATGCCGTCATAGACGTATCGGCTGCGTCCTTGTATGTCTTCAACCTCTGGCACACCTTTGTCAGTTTGCGCTCCACCTCATCTTCCACCTGTGAGATCGCACCCAGCAGCCTGCAGCCTGACGGACATTTAGAGAGCTGCAAAGTGGGAAGAACTGGGAAGAATTATTGCAGAATGCTTAAATGATTCCACTTTAGTGTGTGTGTGTGTTTGTTTGTGTGTGTGTGTGTGTGTGTGTGTGTGTGTGTGTGTGTGTGTTCTTTACCCAGTCATCATCTGAACACAGCGGGTTGTGTGACCTGATGGAACAGTGCTGTCCCATCCTGTTTGCCTGTTTGTGACCAAGGGAACGTCGGCCATCTTGCTTTTGCAGCAACTTCGTGCAAACTGTGGACACACAGAGAAGCGTGAAGCTCACATTTGACATCTTAAATTCTGTTCATCTGATACCATTTAATTGTAAAATGTATTTAAATTTGAGATAAAAATAGTATTATTCTAACGCAAACATGAAAAATGACTATTTACAGAATTCATCAATATGATCTGAATCATCGAAATCGATAGATTATTATTATTATTATTAAAGATTATTTGGGAAAAATCCTACAAATAATAGTTTAAGTCTTAATTCTCGATTCCTTTTTTTTCTTTGTAACCTTCTAACAGTGTGTAATTAAGTTGTCATAATGCTGTTTTGAATTTTCAGAGAAGTTGGAAAAAATGTATCAAAGTAATCGTAATTGAATGTCCAAAAAATGTATGTATATATAAAGATATGTATCTGACATTAGATATTATTTCAAGAATATATGAAAATTATTATATTAGAAACCGACCAAATAATTATCACACAATAATCCTAAATGTATTATTCTTGATGCTTTTCTAAGTTGTGTTCCAAGTTTGGTTATGTCGACTGATTTATTCACGAGGTACAACACTCGTTTGAGGAATATGACACTCCCACTCCACTTTGGCAGCCAATCACAGCGAAACTGTAAACAAAATCAACAAGTCAAAAATCTAATTTTGTATTAGTCAGTGTTGATGGTTCTATTAGCCTAAGCAATAATGATAAAGACAAATTATTCTAAAATGGAAAAAGAAACTCCTCTGCGGGCAACACTGTGCTGATTACCCAACATGCATTGTGTAAAAACTAGTGCTGTCAAAGTTAACCGTTAATTTTGGCGATTAATTTTAATCGCCAAAATTAATTTAATGCGTGTGTAAATGAAAACTGATCTGTTTTTACTAAAAACAGATCAGTTTTCATTTACACACATGCCAAAGCAAACATTTATTTTATTTATTTCTTGAAATGTATTTTTGCTTGAGTGAATAAGAGAACAGGCACAGCGTCTGAGGTGAACATTGATCTTTATTGATTGACTGGAGTCATTCTGAGAAGTCTGGTTACATCATTAAATCCACATCAGGTCAATGACGTTTACAGACGGTGTTGATTTAACAAAAACATCACACACACAGTGTTTGACTTGATTTAGAAATCCTGGAATGATTCACAATATACAACCTTCAAAGTCTGAAAGGGTAAAAAGCAGCTTTGATCCTCTTTGTACTTTAACTGGGTCAACACAACTCTCATTTAACCCTCAACTGTCCCACTTCCCCGCTCAGAGGTGAATTAATGATGGCGTTAGTGTTGGTCAAATCAAAAATTTTGTTGTACAATTTCACGTTGTGAACCGCGGATTTTCCTCAATATATTTAGATTATATGTACAGTATGTTTTAGTCATTTTGCCGTTTAAAATGCCACAGGCCGGATGAGCATTCTGACATTTTTCAGGCTGTAATCGGCTGGTTTGAACGTTAGCCACACCACTCCGTTTTCAATTTCGTAGGGCGTGTTGCTTCCCGGGTCGTATTGGCCTTTGTAATAAATTCCGTTCAGGTTAGCGGAGCGGCAGTTGTTGTACCACCACCCGCCGCCATACATCTCGGCGCAGCTCGCCCCCTCCCATTTATCATTGTCTTTGTCAAAAGTGCTGAATTTCATCCCGTTGGGGGAAAGGAACTGCCCTAAGCTAAGGTCTCCCTTCACCAGAGTGTCACCGGCGTTACCCATGTACCCCGAAACGTGGAGCGTGTACCCCTCAGCCTCTGAACCCACCCTGATAATGTACTCTGCGGTGGCCGTGCCCCCTTCCCAGTCTTCTAGCTCTACCTTCAGCATAGTCTCACTCTGATTGGTCAGGAGGTGGAGGTTCTGGTTGCCTAGCCACAACTCCCCTTTACCCTGCGCATTAATCGAACCAAACCCGCTGCGGTATTCGGCCCAGGTTCGGTTAAAGTTCAGCGCCCCGCCCTCTCTCTGCTGGACTAACAGCCACCCGCCCATTAGCCCCTCCTGCTGGCAGTAAACCTCTACTACCTCTGCCGAGTCCAAGCCGCCAGGTTTGACCATAAACACGCCGTTCATTTCCCCATTCAGGTGTTTCTGCTGGATGTCAGCACAATCTGCAAACAGAAAGGGGCAAACACCCGGGGAGCGCCAGTTAGCCTGTTCGTTGGATCACTGAAATGTAATTAAGTAGAGTGATAAAGATCTAGTTTTTAAGAGCAAAATGGCTAACAGTACAGTACAGTACTACAACGTTTTTTTCTGTGTTCTGTTTATTTTATTTTTTTCAATTTAACCCTTTCCTGACCAGTCAGTTCTGTACACATTCCGATTGTGTGAGCGGAACACTTTCCCGATCCAGATTTCTTTATATTGTTCTGTTTATTTTAGCATTGTAAAACAAAAACTGTTCAAAATGTCCATAAAGTTTACATTTTCCCTTCTTATGCGTTAATATATCTGTAACCAAATCATGCTGAATATGGGTGGAAAGTCAACAATCGTTGCTTGATCAATACATCATCCAGATCCAGATCCATGCTCTTGTTGATATATTGGCATTTGCAGAAATCCAAGCAGGTATTATAGTTAATGTGTGATATGTAAAGGAAAACGTATAGTCAGTGGATGACAAACAAGTTAACAATGCTAGTTTTAACTGCTAAATTGTTGTTCAGTCAAATTAACAAAGTGACCCAAGAATGCTGCGAAGAATTAGCAATTTTAGTTTTTTCACATTAAGGTCTTCCAAATACTTAACCTTTTTCTTGCAAAGAATTATGTAATAATGAACTAGTACACTGTAATGTTATTAGATATCAGTATTGATCGAGTATCAGTCAGGCTCTGTTCACTTCTTATTTTTGGTACATACGGCGAGCTAGCAAGCTAGCGAGCTAGCTGATGCTGTCTAGCTGATTGGCCTGTGATTGGCCAAGTAGACTTTGTTGTATTTTCTATTCCTGGTCTGAAGTTGAGGTACCTTTTCCCACATAATGGGCCTCCCGCTCGACACGCGTGCTCTTCACACCGCGGGCATGGACATCGGGAGTGTCCTCCTCAGCGTCGTCAGTCCTGAGTAGTCCAAGGTCGAACCCGACACCGCCGAAATCACTAATCATGGTTTTGGAGACACCTCCTTTGGTGCTGTCGACGGATTTAGTGGTGATGGAGGAGGTGGAGGAGGAGGAGGAGGAGGAGGAGGATGTGTGGCTGGGGAAGAAGCCACTTAGCTCTCCCCTGGTGAGATGGGTCATGGTCTGGCACTCAGGCCCTCCCACCATCACCTCCTCTGTTGTCTCCACCGGCCCGTTCTTTGTGTGGGTGATGACCTTTTGGATGGTCCTGGTGCAGCTAAATGTTTGGCTTGACGTGGACGTGGACATGCTTGACCCTCCCTGTCTCTCAAACCCTCCGCTTGAATCGTGTCCGCTGAGCTCAGTAATGGAGGGATTTGAGGATGAAGAGGAAGAGGAGGTGGTTGTGGATGATGAAGATGAGGAGAGGGAAGTACCTGAGTCCTTAGAGATGGTTGCTGGGGATGTACTGGAGCCTTCCTGCTCGAGGATCAATTGCGATGCCCTCACCTGGGAAACAAATACAAACCTCAGTATGCATGCGGTTGTGAGCATTTGTGTGTGTATCACAGGTAATACAAGGATTGATTGATACATACATAGTTCATCAGGAAATTATTTTGCAACATAATCTCACTTCTGTCAACAATGCTGGAAGGGTCCCCTCTCCCCCAACCTCCCCTCCCCACCACACAGATGATATGAAGTCAACCCTTGTACATAAAACAGATCTAGTTTAGTCAAATAACTTTTCAATCAACACTTTCCACTTTACATTAAGAGCAGAAGTATCAATTATATTTTCATCTATAGGCCGTTGTCAGGAAATTCAGAGCAAAAGTATTCTATGCTATGTATAAAAGGTACACTGGTTGTTAAGGTACGTTGAGTATTTGCAGTGGATAAGTTAATACTAAGGGAAGTATTTGCACTACAGTACATGGTGTTCTGCTTCCTTACATCAGAGAAGAGGTCATTTCTCTGCCCTCCTGCTGTGATATCCTTGGATTTGTAGATGTCTTGCACTACCACGTCCTGCAGCGACCGACTCTTCATCACGTACAGAGTTCCCACCGTCTCAACGCTCTGAGCCGACTGAGACTCCAGCTGGTTTATCTTGGAGATGGAGAGAACACAGAAAACAGGAGTTTTACAGATAGGAGGGTGGGAAAATGTGTGTATTGCAATATGAGAAATAGTCCAATTTTCAGCACAGGTGCATCAAAGTGAATGGAACCTGGGGGAGGAGCTTGTGTGTGGGGCATCTAACTTGGCTAGCGTGAATGGGATATTGGGCGGGGCTTGCTTCTGAATATAATTCTGATAATGAATCGCAATATTTTTGACAAACAAAAAAAAAAATGTTCTTGAAAAAAAGGGATGACGGAATAATTAGGATTGAATCCTTAGTTGTGTTATTTCAGGAATTATCATCTTTTAGCAACATATTGATCAGCACATCACATTTCCTTTAGTTGTCATCACCTGTTTTTCCAGAGCCACGTAGCTGTCTCTGTCCACATTGTACTCAGCGTAACCCTTGCAGGAACCTTTGCAGGAACGAAGCTTCATGTCGATGTCCACCTGAAGGACAGCACAAGTTTAGAAACACAAGCAAACATCTAGCTTCTCTCATAAACTCCTGCTCATGAGCGAGTGCCTATACCTCCAGTCGCTGCATCTCCGTGACCTGGTCTTTGACTCTGTCCTTCAAGGCTGCCAGGATCCTCAGCTGTCTGTCAATCTTGATCTTCATGTCGGTGATTCGCTGCCGCAGATTCAGAGCCAAGTCGTAGTAACTGTTGTCCTTACCTGAGGAGAGGAGCAAAACACTACAAAACCATCTGCCAGGAACTCAATTAGTTTAGCTTTTATTGTGGTTTGCATAATTTCTATAGTTGCACTGTTAATTGAAACGTTCCATCCAGCACTTTACAGACCTGGTAAGTGATCTGTGTTGTCATAGATCTAAAGGTAAATGTAAAGACCCTGACCTGTGTCCACCACCAGTTTTTCCCTCAGGTAGTCATAGGCCTCCTTGGACACCTGGTCTGCTGAGCGGTGGTGAGCTTCATTCTGAGACAGGATGTATCGGATCCTCTCGATCCTCTTCAGAGCCCCGTGGTCGTATTTGTCCATCAGGCCCTGAACCCTGCAGCCGGAGGGACATTTGGGACCCTGACAACAGACAGAGAGAAAAATGATCAAAACGTGCACATTAAAATACAGATAGAGTACATACAACATATCCCTATAAGGTAATCATTATACCCATTCATCATCTGTGCAGAAAGGCCAGCTCCTCTCTGTGGAACATTTCTCATCCCTGGTGTTGGGTTCCACTGGGCGAGCGCCTCTGGGGTCTATCCTCTCGGGCTGAAGGGAGGCGCAAACAGAAACAAATAAAATCAAATACATTTTTCACAGCATTACTGCTAATATTCTATATGCTATATTCTCAACCAAATGTTGAACAAATGTTACTTCTGTTGAAATGAAGCAGCTCTTGGAAAACTTTAAAATGCTAACTTTATCCTATATCATTAAAGTACGGTAAGGTATTAAATATAAACATGTTTTACTCTTAAACGGTTAAAATTTCAATTGTATATGGTGTAAATGCAAGAGAAACTATAAGCATTTGCTGGTACATGATTTCTCTATTATTATTGTTATTATTATTATTATTATTGAAATTTGAAATCTGAAGCTGAAAAAGGCGTCTTACCTCATCCGCAGCTACACAGATCACGGTGAGGCAAAGGATCAGTCTCTTCATCATGGTGTCAGTGTAACGGCTCACTGCTGAATGTTTGCGTCCTGTTGCTCACTGACCATTTCAAGCCTCAAACTCCACAAACGGTGACTCAGCAATGTGGGAGTTCATCAGTGACCTTCTATTGACCTCAACTGCTTGGAACACAGATCGATCGTTCCCAAACTGTGTGTCTCAACAAAGCACACACACACACACACACACACACACAAACACCCACACTCACATACACTATTGGCTCATGTCGATCACTGCAGGACTTCCTGGCATTTTGTCCTCTGATCAACTCTTCTATTCGGATTAGCCAATTACATTTTTTGTGGTTCAATCAAACTTTTTACAAACTTTATACAACATAACTCTTCTTTGTCCATCTTTTTAGCCATAAATATCATCACTAAAAATGATGATGACAATTATCGAAAAATAATAACAATAAAATTCACAAAAATATCAAAATAATAAAGTTATAATAATAAGTATGATTATTGTAGACTTGTCATGGCACGGATAGTTGTTAAATAGCTCATTTTGGTGGCATGTTGAAATTCTTTTCCATGTTTGTTCCGTGTCCATTTTTCATGAGCACACAAATCCTGGCTGAGTTTCCCTAAAGTAAACAGTGACAAACAGCCTGTGGAGCAACAGAGCAAACCAACAAATCTGCCAAATCCATTGATCCGAGAGAGAAATCTGAGCAAACATTATCATGTCCGACGTCCATCAGCAAAGTCTAGATTCAAGTCAGTTTGCGCGACAGGGCTGAAAAGGAGTTCATTGTCCTTATTCTGCATCTGTCTTCTGTTTTATTCAGCACCTGCTGCATTTTGTGGCACAGTTTTAGTCTACAGAATCATATGATGAATGGATGAAGATTACCCAACCTGGGACACACACACAGACACACGCGTTGCTGAGGGCATTCCCTCCCAGTCTCTGCCTGTTGATGAGGCTGCAGCAGTGGTGCCACCTGCTGTTTGTGTCCTGTTCTGTTTCTTCCCCCTCTATCTGTTTATTTATTGTCAAAGTGAACAACACAACAGCACTAGAGGGAGCCACCTGACCGGCCTCCGGCATACAGAGAGGAAAAGAAAGAAAGAAAGAAAGAAAGAAAGAAAGAAAGAAAGAAAGAAAGAAAAAATAAAAAAATATATTTTTTTATTTATTATTTCATAATTTATTATTTTTCTTAAAATGCATTATTACATGAATATATGTCTTTATTATATGGATGCATTTATTTAAAGAAGATGAAAATGTTATAGATATATTGTACAATATTTTGATTTATATTATTAAATTTAAAATTAATGTAATTCATATTAAACCTGTGTTTTGCATCGTATGCATGTGTGAGACGGTGAGAAATAAGAACATGTGTGTGTGTGTGTGTGTATGTGTATGTGTGTGTGTGTGTGTGTGTGTGTGTGTGTGTGTGTGTGTGCTGACATGGCATTAGCCCAGCAGCAACACATCACACGCTGACCCCTGGCTGTGACTCCACCTCTGACCTTTGACTATGACAGTCACTGCTTCCTCATGACATCAAGAGGTTCATACTCTTGACCCAAATGACCTCTGGCCTCACCTACATGATTTAAGTCATGCTAGAATGCACACATAGGCAGGCGCGCACACACACAAACACACACACACACACGCGCACACACACACACACACACACACACACACACACACACACACACACACACACACACATTCTTTGCTCATTCTTTTGCTGCATTGCTACGCTCCAGTATTATCGCATTTTCCCTCCGTTTTCCTTTAATCTAAACCTCTTTACAAATTAAAATCTCAAGCAGGTATACACACACACACACACACACACTGCTCTGCTGTAATTGGTGTGTTTTGGTGAATCTCTGGGGATTTGCGTGACACACACAGACGATGACTTCTTTCCTTCTTTCCTTCTGTCATTCTGTCCTTCTTTCCTTCTTCCTTGCCTCTGTATCTGCTTCTGTCATTGCTCATTGTTTTCCTTGTTTACGTCCTTCTCCTCTTCCTCCCCCTCTTCCTTCCTTTTTCCGCACCTCGTAGAGCTTTGGGTGAAAGCTAATTGGCTCCCAATGCATTTTTAATGTGCAGCCACCGAAACCACAGCACGTGTGTGACAGACAGAAGACGCATGGTTCAGGGACGATCATTTGTCCGTCCCTTGTCATAGCCGTGGCAGCATATTAGAGACAGAGGGATGGAGGGATGAGAGAGGGAGGTGTTACTGAATGGTTTTTCCCTGGGAAGGAGAGAAAGACACAGAGAGAGAGAGAGAGAGAGAGAGAGAGAGAGAGAGAGAGAGAGATGATGCTTTCCTTCCTTGCTAAATGATGACACACACACACTTTGTTGACCTTGTCTGTCTCGCTTTAATTCATCTCTACTGTACAGACCCAAAAATAAACTCTTCCCATCTCTCTCTCTCTCTCTCTCTCTCTCTCTCTCTCTCTCTCTCTCTCTCTCTCTAACTCCTTTCTTGTCCTCTTTCATTTTACTGACCTGCCCCCTCTCTTCTTCTTTTTCCATTCTCCCTTCCTCCCCCTCGTCAGTTTTGTTCTCCATTTGCTCCCTTGATTTCTGCTCCTTCCTTTGCCCATTTCATCTTCCTCCTTTTCTTGTTCCTCATGACCCTGCTCTTAATTTTTCCTGTCTTATTTTAAACGGCTCCCTCTGTGCCCCTCTCTCACTCTCTCTCTCTCTCACACACACACATACACATATACGAACACACACACACACACACTGCATTATCCCTCTTAAGTCAGTCAGGCTGTGCTGCTGCTTAAAATAAAACCTGTTTCATCTCAATCCAGAGTGACAAAACTTTAACAGTGTGTGTGTGTGTGTGTGTGTGTGTGTGTGCGCGCGTGCGTGCGTGCGTGCGTGTGCGCGTGTGCGCGTGTGTGTGTGTGTGTTTGTGAGTGTGCACTTGAAGCTGATGGAGTTTCCACTCCATTTGCCAAACATCAACCTGTTACAGCTCGTCAGTGTGTTTCCAGGTTAACATTCAGCCCATAATTCACCTGAGTGGCGTCCAAACGTCCTCGACTCACCTCGCCGAGTGGCGCCAAGGCTGAGGACGGGAGTGAAACAGGAGATCTCACAAGTCGCTCTGAGCCTAAACCATCTCTCTCATCGCAGCAGCAAATACTGACTGACTGATTGACTCTGTGCTCACAAGTTTCTGCTTTGAGGTCATCGTCGTACAGCTCATACCTCCAACAAGGCTGAACAAGCAAAACACTCACTAAGCCAAACGTTCATTTTGTTCAGATCGTACTTTATAAGGGTTCAATGCCAACTAATAATTATTAAGCAATCCCTGACTTCACAGGCCTGAGATCCCTTTTGGGTCCTTTGCGATCTCACCGAACAACGAAACTTGATAAATCATCACAGACAATTCGAATAAAAGACAATTCCACCCACTTTCCTGTCAGCAGACCCCAGGCGTTGTTGTTACTGGTGAATGTCTTCGTCTCTCTTTCCTGAGATGACGGATGCGCAATTTAGCTTAAATACCTCACAGTGCTCCTCAGCAGTTTTCCCACTTGTCGTTCTTCCTGCCGTCGTCCCGCCCGGAGCAGCGGGAGAAGAATAAACTCTGAGGTGTGGAGAATCGCTCGTCTTCATGAAAGCAGAGATGCCACACCGGCTGCTTAACCGCGGCTTTAATCTGCATGACGCTCCAAGCAACAACCAGAATACCCTGGTATTCTCGGAAGTTCATCCTGGAGAAATGTGAAACGTTCCTGTGCTTTGGGAAGATTTACACAAACAAACCCACAAAGAACACAGTCAAGTCCTGTGAAACCCGAAAAACAGAATTCTACTGATGACCACAAGAAATTCACAAACGTTTCATCGCTGCCACAAAATATTTTACCACATTTTCAGCTCATCCTAAATCACAGATTCCAAGTCGTAACGCTGAGATTCACATCCTGAACATGGCGAAAACTTTACTGGCTCCTTTCCTAGATTATGTCCAAGCTGCACACAGTTTCATTAGAATCAGTATATGATTTATTGATATTTTCAGTCTCCCCAGCAAGATTAGAAACCAACTTTCAGGCGCTAGAGGAGATTTATGACTGTTATTTGTAAAGTTTACTCACACTAGCAGCAAATAACAGTTTAAACCTGCAGAGCTGGAATCTGATAAAGAAAACACCATCCATCCATCCATCCATCCATCCATCCATTTCTTCATTCATTCCTTTCATTCTAAACATTTGATCCAAAAAGATGGGAATCCTCCAATCTAGAGACAGAAGGTTTTCAGCTGACTTGAAAGAACTGAACACATGAACATAAACAACATCAAAAATACTTTCAGTAACAATACTTATACTGCTTATTTCCTACAGAGCTTTCACTCTGGCAACTTTTACCAAAAAAGCCCAAGTCAGTCTACACCACATCAGACTTGCAGTTAAACTTTATCAGCCTGAATAACAGGAAGAGAAATTGTCTGATTTATCTTCTGTCCTGAATTCCTCACATAGCTGCATTTTCTTAAATACACTTGTTTCTAAACCAAACGTCAGACTGCTGTTTATCCTCTGATTTGAAAACGTAAATATGAACGCATAAATGCGCTACTTATCTGCTGCTAAAACAGCAGCGTCACGTTATCTCCTCCATAACGTAAATAGGTGTCACACTGGGAATAGGAGGGAGGACCTCAGCAGATTTCTCTTTGACTATGTCACTGCTTTTAATTTTAAATTCTAGTACTGTTTCAGTCGGATTCACCAAAGGAGTGGGGCGCGGCAGTTGCTCAGTCCATAGGGACTCAGCTTGGAGGGTCGCCGGTTAGAGTCCTGTATGGACCAAGAAAGTGGACTGGCAGCTGGAGAGTTGCCAGTTTGCCTCCAGGACACTGTCGAGTGAGCAAGGCAAACTGCTCTTCTTATTCTTCTCCTTCTTCTTCTAAAGAATCTGCATGGCTCCATACAAGGACCAACTGAAGACCAAATCCCCATAACACCAGCCAACATCACATGACTGAATTGGGAACACACAAATATTAATAAATGATCAATACAATATGATACAAAATACCGTTTGATGTTTCGTCTTGAGTTCTTTGTCTGTCTTGTTTTGGACTCCAATTGGACACGATTTGGACCAAACTGAAAAAAGCCTGCTGTTTCCCACATGATCGTTGATCGTATCGTTCATCTCTTGTGTCTGTTTGTTGGCTCTGGGTTTGATAGCTTGAACTTCTGACTTTTGAACCCATGTAACAACACGTGTTTGGGCTCAAACCAAAACAGTGCTGCTCCTCATGAATTCTTTAAGTATCTGGATAGAAACCACAGCACGAGTGGAAACTGTCAGCTTTCATTAGGTGGCTTGTGTTTAATGATAAGAAACCTAAATGATTCATATTTTTCCATAGTGAGATTGCTAAATAATAGATCAGAAGTCGGGAACAGTTTGAACTTAGATATCAAACACCGTGTGGTAGTTTAGCACATCAGAGTGAATCAGATGAAACATTTGTTACTGTAAAGGTTGTAAAGGAGGTCAATCACACAAGCACGGAATTCCTGCAGGTTTGTTTAAATGCGATAAATCAATAAGAAAGAGACATAACATTTGAAATCCACCTCGTAATAGAAATTAAAGCAGCGGCGTGTAGTGTTTGGCGCCCTCTGGTGTTTGCCATTACCGCTCTGACAGACTTACCGCTCGCATTACAGTCGGCCATGTGGGCAGAGGTGGAAAAATGTAAATAAGCCACACAGGGAAATTACCATGACAATCACGCTTAAATAAGAAAGTCTCATCTTCTTGACTCAGAGAACTTTTACTGCAGATTCTTCATTACATATTGACGTTTACTTACTGACCTTTACTTTACTTTACTCGAGTATCAGAGTACTCCCTCCAGCTCTGTGAAAACATGTTAAATGCTCTACTTACTGCGTTGTTGTTTTGGCGACACAGAAACCTTTATCTGACATAATCTCCGTGGCATTTCTACATTTCTACACGGATAGGAAATCCCACACGACAAAGGTCACATTCGGGACTCAAACCTGCAATGTCGCATGGTCACACAGAGCGACTTGAGGGCTGGAGGCCAATCATTGACCAGCCAAAACTATTTCAGTATTGAGAAAGCTTTCTTGTTTTCTGCTTCTTTGGCATTTCGCTGCTTCTCCTCGGCAACCGTCTACCAGGGTAACCTATAAGTAAAGCGTCCTCTGATTGGCGGCTCAGATAGCGGCGAAGAAAAGTCAGCCTGATACAAAGATAAAAAACCACTGTTTGTTGGCTGTTGCTGCTCCATACACATGGATAGTTATCACAATGTAACCTGAAACACTTTTGTGTGTGTGTGTTTGTGTCCTGTCGAAATCTGAAAGTGTAATCATTTTTTAATCCTTTATTTACCCTCTATTTATTTACCCTTTAATTACACTCTTTAATTCCTGCTTGCTGAACCTGTCTTGCTGTGCTCTGATGGACAGAAGGGAACAATTAGGGTTTGCTGAGAAGGTCACTGGTGTGTGTGTGTGTGTGTGTGTGTGTGTGTGTGTGTGTGTGTGTGTGTGTGTGTGTGTGCGTGTGTGTGTGTGCAAATATGTAAACGATGTTAAATCCAATATCAGATAGCAACAGAACGTCTCCAGGGGCGTAGTTCAGGTGCAATAGTGACCGTGTTTGAGAGATGACAATTCTATTCTAGGAGACACCCCCCCCCCACCACCACCACCACCACACACACAAACACACACACACACACACACACACACACACACACACACACACACACACACATAACCACTAACACATTATCCTTTTAATAAACCATGGTAACGTAGGATGAATAACAACATTTTCAGCTGTGATTAACTCCAGTCCTGGAATTCCACAGACACGAACAGCCTCCCTGCAGTATAATTCAATAACATATAGACTCTATCCATAATGTGCACCCACCAGCAGGACATGCTTTCTTATTTCTTATTCAGTCCTCCAGCTGTGCTCCAAGATAACAGCTGTCGGTATTAAGAGGAAATGTTGTTAAGCTTGTAACAGGCAGGTCTCAAATCTCGAATGTGCTGCTGGAGTGGCGCTGCTCAGAGGAAAACACAACTCCACTGTCACCGTATGAGCCTCACTGGAAACTCCAGAGCAGCCACCTGGACAAGAAATGAGACTTGGAAATGGCTGATACACAACCCTGGTTGGGTTTCTAGTAAAATATTCACACACAAGGTGGAAGGAAGATGGGATGCTGAGCTTCTCTCCTAGGGCCTCATGTATAATTCAGGATGGATTACAAGGATCTTATTATTATTTTCATGCTCGGGGCTTCTGAGATTTTAATCCCACAAACGGAGCTGTTGACTATCCATAAAGCTTGACTTGAAACCAAAAGAGACGTTCATCATCATCCTCATGATCATCATTGTTCAACATCTTATGAGACACTTCAGAAGGGATTAGTTTTCCATGAGAAGATGTGGTGATCCCCTCACCCAGTTTATTCCCATCTGAATTAGTTCCTTAAAGAGGTCCCAGGGGTCCTCAAGGATGTCTAAGTAATCGGCATTTTGATCAGAGGTCTTTGAACATGAAGGCATCCATAAGGTTCAAAAGGTCCTTGATTCGGTTGTAGGGAGGTTCTTGGAGTCAATTGATTAGTTCTTGGGTTGTTTGAGGTGGTTCTATGGGTCACCTGGCTGTCCAGGCAGAGGTTCCAGGACAGGCAGTGTATGGTTCTCAGGGCAGGTCAGAGGGAACACTGAAGGTCCAATGTGTCTTTCAACACCTAATTGTAATGCATGACTGTTTACTGCTTTGCATGCGTTATTGTACTTTTGTATGATCCCACTGGAAGTTCCTATTGCACATCTAGCCGTTGGTAGAGGGGGTTTGTCTCTTGCAATTGCCTCTCCCGAGGTTTCTTCCTTTTATCAAGGTTTTTTCAGGAGTTTCCCCGTCTTCATAGAGAGTTTTGGGCGGGGGCAGGGAATTTTCCCTTATGTCAAATTGATGACCAATATAGTCGACTTGACTTGACTTAAAGATACTACAATATGTTCTACTCATCCTTAAGGTGATTTCCAAGGTTCTCCAGGACGCTTCAGGAGTGTTTCTAAAGGTTTCTTTGAACATGTTGGTGGCCCTGAGTATGAAAATATGGTTGAGCAGGTGAGAAGGTTCATTGGGTGAGTTGGCAGGTTCTGCTGTTCTTTGAGGACATCATCAGCGTCCTTGAGTAAGTCCCAGGGATCCTCAAAATGTAGTGGAAGTAGCAGAGGAGGTTCTAGAGAACTATTGTTACATGGTCATTTCGGGAAAGATGATGGTCGTGGTTAAATAAAAAAGTGGACACTCCTATCCTGCCTAACCCTTTGTATTCTGCATTCTTCTATTCAAAGCTGAGGTTTCTCCATTTCCTCGCCTGCCTTCGTCCTCGCTGGTTGATCTACAGTCTTCTTTAATGACTCCACTAACATCTTTGGTCTTTTGAGCCGAGGAATAAACAGTGACAGATTTGCAGCTGCTGGGTTGTCGCTTTGATCAAAAAAGTGGACTGATCTATGGATAATCAATAATTGAGCTCATTACAGACGAGAGAGTGCCAAGTGTTAATCATACTGTCTTAAAGAGGCCGTTGATCCAGAGAGAGAAAGGCAACCCGGGATTTTCTAATTAGTTCTCTGAGAGAAGATAAAAAAGATATAAAGAGACAGAGAGAGAGAGACAGAGAGAGAGAGAGACTGAGAGAGGGGAGAGAGAGAGAGAGAGAGAGAGAGAGAGAGAGGGTAGGAGAGTGAGCGACACAGACAGAAACAGCGAGAGGGGGTGAGAGAGAGAGAGAGAGAGACCGAGAGAGAGACCGAGAGAGACCAAGGGAAAGAGAGAGAGAGAGAGAGAGAGAGAGAGAGAGAGAGAGAGAGAGAGAAGAGAGGGAGGGGGAGACAGAGTGTGAGAGAGAGAGAGAGAGAGAGAGAGAAGAGACAGAGAGACAGAGAGATGAACAGATGAGAGCAGATGCTGGTAAAGGTCAGATTGGATTCATAATCTGATTTGATTTAATACATCAGACAAGTTATGCGCGCACACCCTGCCTGCTGAGTGTGTGTGTGTGTAGTGAGTGTGTGTGTTTTACCATCTCCTGGATAAGGCAGAGGGAATTAAGATGGATTATGGATTCCTGGTTGAACAAGTAGATGTTGGCTGCAAATGGACGGCATACATGAATGTTCTGTGCGTGTGTGTGTGTCCCCATATTACAAATCTCACAGTTTACTAAGAATTATTTGTCTCTGGATGGTTCTGTCTCTGAGTTCATCCTTCATATCATTTCTCATCCACACCCAGCAGAGACACAGAACGTATGGATCCCCTAAATACCCAATATAAGTCATGCAGAGAGGTATAGTATGGATGTAGTATGGATATTGTCGATCCAGTCTACAGTCAAGTCTAGTATAGACTGCAGACCCAATATAGTTTGCAGTAAATCCAGTGTAGTATATGAAAAGAATCTTAAGTGTGTGTGTACGCGAGTGTGTGCGCGCCATGTATGTGTGTGTTTTGCCTTAATGCCCCATTTACCCTATTCATCTCCCTCCTTACAGCTATCGAGAGTCCTTTATTCATCCTATTTTAGCTTCTAGTCCACACACACACGCACACACACACAGACCACATATCTGTCTGAGTGCTGTCATTAGACAACTGCATGTTTCCTTTGTGCTCTGCGTTGGTTCACCACTTCCACCTAAATGCACTGAGTGACTCCATTATGTTATATTTTCTATTTATTCTATTTCTATCAACACACTTTGTCCAATTTGTCTGATTTATGATTCTGTGCCAGCGTGCAGCAAGCCAATTAAAATTTCATGACTACAATAACAGAAAAAACAAAAGCTAAACTAATTAGAGACCGCAAATTCAACCCTTCATTGACTCGTTTTATTTTAATTTGAATGACTTCAGAGCCGCCCATTAATTCAATATTCGCAGATTACGACAAAGCAAACATTAAAGTTAATGTAAACCTTTCGGTCAACACCTTTTCAAATATTTATTTGTTGAAAGGCCAAAACACGGATAAACGTTTGCATTGTTGAAGATTTCTACAAAATCTTTTAAGCAGTAGAGTGCATACATTTTAAAGGTACTATTCACTATTTCGCAAGAAGACTTAATCCAAGTATTTGCAAATGTCTCATTTATTACCTGTATTGTCGCCGGTCGCTGGAAAAGTTAATACAAGTAACCATCCATCACCTAGATTGCTAGCTCGCTTCCTAACTGGCAGTTATGCAACGTTTAATAACAACTGATGCATTTCATGTGCCACACATACAAATACACAAAACAGCCATATTCAATTGAATTTTAACCGAGTTTTGATGGGGTTGTCTGCCGTTTAATTCAGAAACATTGAACAAGCTACTCAAAAACAAGCTGTCCCTTTCTGCTTTGCGCTGCGTTTCAGGACAATATCCTCCATATTCGCAACATAACAAATGAAGGTGAATGGAGCTCAGGTAGTTAATGATGGAGCGTAATGTTAACTGAAGCTAATATCGGGTTCAGAGAGGAAATATAAACAAAAATCTGCAGTTGCTATAGAACAGAATTGAAACACTAAACTGTTTTACATATTAGCTTTGTTTTCCTGTCATGGTTTTTGGATGCATTTCCTTCATATTGCTCACAGCTTAAAGGCTACAATGTGAATATGTGCTTGTGTGTGTGTGTGTGCATATGTTATGTTTATATATGTGTGTGTGTGTGCGTGTGTGTGTGTGTGTGTGTGTGTGTGTGTGTGTGTGTGTGTGTGTGAATTATATATATATAATATAAAACTGGGATAGGGGTGGAAATTGCTTTTGCCAGGATGAATTAAGCGAGAGTGTGCGTGTGTGTGGGTGTGTGTGGGTGTGTGTGTCTTTCACCTCCCTTAAGGCGAAGTTAATCCAGGTTAATTTAGAAGGTCACAGCCACATAAATGAAGACTCCCAAGATGCCTCATGAATGCTAACCACACTTAATCCTGCCCTTGGAGGAAATAGCCGCTAGATATGTGTATGTGTGTGTGTGTGTGTGTATGTGTGTGTGTGTGTGTGTGTGTGTGTGTGTGTGTGTGTGTGTGTGTGTGTGTGTCTGTGTGTGTGTGTGTGAATGGACTGTCCATCAGCATACACACGCTCAGGCTCTCTTGCAGCTTTAACAGTCATACTCATGATTGATGTTCCTCTGTGCGTCGTGCCGGGTGGGAAACAAATAATGGATGGGGAATCAGCGATTCAATATAAGTCATGATTGGCGAGCAGGTGGTGGAAAAATGGATCGCTCGTTTGACGGATGGACAGAAAACGAGGTCACGTCCACGTGACTGTGTGGATTTATAAAAACTGTATCAGCTTCTGGTAGAAGTTGATACAGTTTTATGGTTCCTTGATGCCAATTGGCTGAACTGAGCCCAGACAAACTCTACCTCGCTCCCGATTGGCCCAACTCACTCCAAACCAACAGTACCGTGATACTGATCATCATCACCTTGATTCCTGCTGGCCGTGGTGACTGCAGGCTTGTTTGTGGAGCAGCGGCTCCAGCTGAAGATGTTTGAGAATGAATGATTAGAGAAGACGCAACATGAGACACATGTCGTCTTTTCCCCAAAGACACAGCGAAAACACAAAGTGGCTCAGCATGTGGTGGACGGTTTAATCTTCTCACAGAGAGAGAGGGAGAGCGACAGAGGGAGAAAGAGAGAGACAGAGGGGAAGAGAGTGAGAGTTGATCCTGAAAGCCGATGAAGTGCAGCATGAGTACTTCATCATACAGTCGCTCTGCATCAAAGAGGATCTGATCTCCTTTGTTGGAGGCATGACAGATGCTCTCTCTCTCTCTCTCTCTCTCTCTCTCTCTCTCTCTCTCTCTCTCTCTCTCTCTCTCTCTCCCTGTCTATCTGTCTCTCTCTCTTTCTCTATTCGTGTTACCTCTCCTTTCTCATTCTTTACATAATCCCATTGCACAACATGGAGAGAGAATTCCACGCTCATCTCCTTCTCTGTCTTCTCCTTCTCTTTCTTCCCCTCCTCCACACTCTTCATCTCCTCGCCTTTCCTTTCATTGAATGTACAGAGTATTTGTTTTGTGATTATAGCTTAAGGCAGTGATTCCCAAACTTTTTCTGGGCCCCCCTTTTGTAGATAAGAATCTTCACATACACACACACTCACACACAGACACACACACACACACACACACACACACACACTTTTAGCTTCCAAACTCCACTTTCAACAGAATTTCTCTCTTGTCGAGCCCCCAGCCCCTTGCAATACCTCGCACCCCCCACTACTGGCTTGGGGAGTTTCGGTTTGAGTTTTCAGGTACTATCATTTGGATGGTACAAAACACGACAACATAAACACACGGACACACAGACACACAGACAGAGACACACACACACACACAGACAAAGACACAGACACACACACACACGCGCACACACACACACACACACACACACACACACACACACACACACACACACACACACACACATATGCAGAGCTGTGGACAGTCTTTGATGTGTTGAGCTTGTCATTTTTTTGCTCTCCTCTTTCCTTGTCATCCTTCTCCTCTTTTTCCCGTTTCCGCTTCGTTCCCAACACTTAATCCACCGATTCCTCTTTTTCCCCAGAGGCCGGACCTAATTTTGCTCTGCTGAGATAATTGAGCGGACGCTGTGGCAGGTCGAGCCTCAGTGGCAGCATCATTATGGTAAATTGAAACATGAAGGCAGAGGGGACAGAGTCACTCACTGTGCCCCATCTCGTTACAGGCACACACACACACACGCACACACACACACACACACAGTGCTCAAGTAGATGTTCTTTGTCACAGTTGTTAACGATTCTTAATACATTTTCATTTCAATTATGTTTCATAATAAAAACGAAATTTGACAACTGCCTGCACACACACACACACACACACACACACACACACACACTCAAAGAGAAGAATGACATACCAACTGAGAAAGTACAGTATCTGTGCAGCATTCTGTGCTCTTAAGCGAAAGGATACGGTTTTATTATTTCTTATTTGGTTTGGTTGGTACTGTATTAATTGTTGGACATTTAAGATATATTACATTTGAAATAGGAAACACAACAGAGAATGACATCTTAATGGTGTATGCAATCAGTGGGATTGTTTTGTTAAATGTGTGTGTGTGTGTGTGTGTGTGTATGTGTTTGCTATATGTTTCTGTGTCATGTGCACTGTTACCCTAGACTTCAAAGGTTTGCATGACTGAATGTTGTTGATCTTTAACTTAAAAGGAGCGCAAGTGTGTGTCTGTGTACATGTGTGCATGTGTGTGTGTCTCTGTGTCAGTGTGTATATGTAGGTGGACCATATTCTCTGTGTGTGTGAAGCTCAGATTGATCTCAGACGAGATCCTTTAAGGGATTCCACGTGTGTGGTCCTGTTTTCCTTTATTCTTGAATTTTCGATCAGACTTTTATCATCTTCTTACACTCGACAGGTTCAAGCATTATTCTTTCGACCTTGCAGTAAATCACACAATAACAAGTGGTGGTGGAGATAAGAGTAACTGCGGTGACATTCAAATAATCCCTTTCATACATTTTAAAGCTCGAGCCATGTTTCTAAATAAACCTTTTTTGACAACTTCACTGAACTGTTGTCTGTAATCTGCATCGACTTTGACTGTGTAGATATTGTTGGTGATTTTAACATCCATGTCGACAACCCCCAGGACAGATGGACCAAAGAACTGTGCTGTGTCCCTGATAACTATGGACTGATTCAGCATGTGACAGAGCCCACACACAACAAGGGACACACATTGGACCTAATTTTCTCCAACGGTCTGAACATTTCTAAGGTTGTGGTGACCCATGTTGCTCTTTCTGATCATTCCTGTGTTTTCTTTGAGAGCACTATCTCCATGCACACAAATATTCAACAGAGGTAATCACAAAATGGTACATCACTGAAAACACCAGTGAAATATTAACCAGAATTTTTCTTACACACCCACCCTCTCTTGGATGTCAGTCAATGAGCTCGTAGATAACTTTAACTCCAAAATTACAAATGTTATCGATGCCATTGCACCCAATAAGGTGAAGAAAAGATCTCCATGGAGAAATGCCACACTGGTTAGAATGGAAAAAAGAAAGTGTCATATAGCTGAGCGCAAGTGGCGAAAAACAAATCTCCAGGTTCATTATGAAATCTATAAAGAGAGACTTCACACATATAACCTGGAACTGAGAAATGCAAGGCAATCCTTCTTCTCTGACATCATCGCCAATAACAATAATAGTGCACGTGTACTCTTTGCTACTGTGGACAGACTGACAAATCCTCCTGTCTCAGTAGCCACTGGACTTCTATCCACCAGGGCCTGCAATGAATTTGCCTCCTTCTTCACTGGCAAAATCCAGAAAATTAGACAAGCAGTCAGTGCCTCTATATCAGGTACAGGACATGTGTTGTCTTTGTGTCCACTTAAAATCAACTCCAATACCATGACACAATTTTATCCAATAAACCATAACAACCTTTTAAGGACATTATACAACATCTGAAATCCTCCTCCTGCTACCTGGATATTCTACCAACAGGCTTTTTCAAAAATGTCTCAAACTGCATGGCCCCAGACCTTCTACAAATTGTAAATGCATCTCTTCTGTCAGGTGTCCTCCCACAGACCCTGAAGACTGCCGTCATCAAGCCACTCTTAAAAAGGAATCATATACACTAGTCGTTGATGAACAATTACAGGCCCATATCAAACCTCCAGTTCTCAAGTAAAACAATTGAAAAAGCTGTTTTTCAACAGGTGAACAACTTCCTGGCACTAAACAATTGTTGAAATGTCTTCCAGTCAGGTTTTCGAGCACACCACAGCACTGAGACTGCACTAGTTAAGGTATTCAACGACATCCACATAAACGCATACAGTGGCAGAATTTCAGTATTGGTATTACTGGATCTCAGTGCTGCATTTGACACGGTCGACCACAACATATTACTAGACCGACTAGAAAACTGGGTAGGACTTTCTGGCACAGAACTGGTTTAAAGTATATTTAAAGGACAGTGACTACTTTGTATCTACACATCTGAACAGACAAATATAACGCGCAGAGTTCCCCAAGGCACCATTCTGGGGCCTCTACTGTTTAACATCTACATGCTTCCACAAGCTCAGATTATGGAAAACAACTAAATAAATTACCATAATTATGCAGATGACACAAATTTACATAACCATGTCACCAGGAGAATATGGTCCAATACAAGCACTAAGTAAATGCATTGAACTGATCAATGACTGGATGTGCCAGAATTTTCTTCAATTAAACAAAGACAAAAATTATGTCTCAGCAGAAAAACTCATCCATGCATTTATCTTCAGTAGACTCGACTACTGTAACGGGGTCTTTACAGGTCTACCTAAAAAGTCCATCAGACAGCTGCAGCTGATCCAGAACCCCGCTGCTTGAGTCCTCACTAAGACCAAGAAATTGGATCACATCACTCCAGTTTCTGAGGTCCTTACACTGGCTTCCTGTCCGCCAAAGAATTGATTTCAAAATACTACTGCAGGATTATAAATCACTGAATGGTTAGGGCCAAAATACATGTCTGATCTTCTGCTAGATTAGATCGTCAGGTTCAGGTCTGCTTTCTGTCCCCAGAGTCAAAAGTAAGCATACAGAAGCAGCGTTCAGTTTTTATGCTCCACATATCTGGAACAAGCTCCCAGAAAACTGCAGGTTAGCTGCAACTCTCACATCTTTTAAAGTCTGAAGACTTTTCTGTTTACCGCCACCTTTAATTAAACCAAATCCTCTTTCACTGCACTGTAATTTACTGTAACTCAAACCTAATTTTTACCTGCTATGTTCTGTTTTAGCTTGTTTTAATCTTCTTTAAACTTTTCTGTTTTTAATTATTACTATTATTTAAGTGGCCTTTTAACTTAATTTAACTACCTGTTTTATTTTGTTTTAGCTTAGAACCCGGTGGCCTCTGCAGGGGTAAGACACTTGATTTAGTAGAAATAAAATGGAAATCCTTTGAAAGATAAGGTCACCGATCTTATTCAAAACCGAAATAAAGGGGAAATCCTTTGAAAGAAAAGGTCACCTGTTTTATTCAAAATATGAAATAAAATGGAAATCTTTTGAAAGAATAGGTCACTCATCTTACTCACACAAAAAAAAATCCTTTGAAAGTGAAGGCATCCTATTTTATCATATCAAGCAACCAGGTCTTAAAGGTGTGTTACAAAACATTTTTCTGTTTTTATTGTATTTAAGTGTCCTTTTCTTTTCTTCAATTTTGGTAGCAGTTCACACTTTGTACGTTTTGGCCTAGAAAGTTTAAACCTTTGATTCGTACAATCAAAAACCTTATTTCCAAGAATTCCTTTGGTCTCGACATCCATCCATATAGGCATTGTCCATTTATGCGTAATTGGGCCACCCCACCTTGGAGGTATGAGCTCTTAGTGTTCAGTCCGATATTTACTGTTCAGTCGTACTTTAAACTGAATTACTAATGTGTCACTCTGTAACGCGTGTGCATTCGCAGGAAGGCAGTGATTTCTACGGCAGTGAGAGTCAAACCAGGCGTGCCGGCCGATTCATCATGCATCTGTGGACGCGTGACATCAGGCAAACTGACAGGAAACACACGCAGAATTTCACGCAAGGCGATTGCTCTCAACACCCAGCGCAGCTTTCACAGAAGCACTTGAGTGTGTGTGTGAGAGAAAGAGAGACATAGAGATACAGTGCGTGTGTGTGTGTGTGTGTGTGTGTGTGTGTGTGTGTGTGTCCCATCCTTCACTTACTGTACTTAGTAAGTGAAGGATGGGATTATGTGTCTATGGATAATTGGTCAATTATTGATGGAGCTTTAAGAAATGACAGACAGCAGCTGTAATGTTCTCTAATGTCTCTCCCTCTCCCACCCTCTATCTCTTTCTCTCTCTTTCTCCTTCTCTCTCCCTCTCTCGTTCACTCTGTGTGTGTCTCTCTCTCTCTCTCACCCCATCACCTCTTCGTCCATCTTTTATGACTGACTTTGGGACCTGATGTTCTTCCTCTGCCCTCTCCATTTTTGACGTCTTTTTTTATAAAATTTGCATATCCCTTCTTCCTCAGCGGAGAAAGAAGAAGAGAGAGGGGGGGGGGGAGAGAGCGAGAGACATACAGTATACATATACAAAGTGCTTGTGCTTCTGTGTCTGTGTGAGTGTCTGTGTGTGTGTGTGTGTGTGTGTGTGTGTTACAATGTTACAAGAATAAAGTTGAAATTTTTGGTGAAAAAAGTTGGACAAATGTAAGAAAGTGAAGTAGAAATATTTATAGAAATCAACAACATTTTACAGTAATTAAGTTACTACTTTTCAGCAAAATACATCAAATGTCAACGTCAAAGTCGTGTTAACGTCATCAGAACTATGTTGTACTATTTCACAGAAAATGCCAAAATTTTACCAGAAAAAAGTCACAATTAGAAAACATAATTCCTACTTTTCTCAGCATTTCAACCGATGAGGAAAAAGCTAAAACATTTAAATAAAAAACGTTATTTTCATATTTTTGTACTGAAATACTTTGACTGTAACATAATTGTGTATTTTCAGCACCAGCTGAACAATTGTATTGTGCTCTGATTTCATCCCTATGGTTTCTCTGCTGTGGGAATCAAACTCTGTTGGGGCTTTGCAACCCTCTGTGTGGGTCTGAACTCGTAGCTTCGGGTTTATCAGATGGTGGTAATGAGCCGCCGTTGTTATCTTGCCACTTTGTCTTACATCCTTACGCTCCATTTTTCCTGGAAAACACTGTGTGCTTTATGTGTTTCTCCTCTTGTTGGACTCACTGAGCATGTAGAGAACTCTCGCTCAGCACTGCTCCACTTTAATATCATTCTGTTAAATCCACTCCCTCTTCTACTGTAGGGTGAGTGTGTGTGTCTTTGTGCGTGAGTGTGTGTGTGTGTTTACCGCTGCCCCCCCCTCCCCCCCTTATCACTCCATTTTAGCAGCGAACAACATAAATGGCTGATAAGAGAGAGATCTGTGAGTGATAGAGCGAGGAAAATAGAAGGAGAAAGAGCTGTAAAGAGAGCGACGGAGAGATGAAAGGAGTGATAGAGGAAGGAGGAGCACAAGAGAACAGAGGCCATAATGCAGACCTAAACATTATGTCCAACATGAACAATGCGCTGTTGTGTTCTCACTTTTATGGTTGGATTCATTGATTGGATGGATGTGAATTTTAAAAAAGGGGTTTAGATTCCAGGACTTACACTTTGAAAACTATAGGCAAGCAGGAAATACATTTAGCTTTCCAGGGAAACATTCTGGAATTCCCAACGATGAAGAACTGCTAAGATCCTCCCACAAGAGAAACAGCAGCGAACCCATCACCATACGTTCCATCTGTTTTTTACAATAGAACAGCCTGCTCTGCCTTATCTACTGTACACACACACACACACACACACACACACACAGATCTATTTTCTATAGACAAATCTGTGTCATCTGTGGAACTCTCCTCATGCAATCCACCATCTTTGTCCAGGCAAATGCTTATGATGCACGCATACATAATGTTCACACACACACACACACACACACACAAACACACACACACACACACACACACACACACACACACACACACACACACACACACAGACACTAACAGGGTGTTTTGAGAGATAATCTGCTGGGTGAAGATAAGTAAATGTGGGTCAGGAAAACCTCCAGAGGCCTCCTGCTGAGGAGGAGCGGCGGGCGTAGACTGCGTTCACAGGCTCCACAGGGGCCACAGGCCGAAACCGTAACACTGCATAGAAGAGTGCGCCTGCAAACACGCTCCATCTATGTCACGTGTTCAGTAAAGCTGTAGATGAGATATAGATGAGAGTTTGTGTCGTCTCTGCTGCAGGTTTAGAGCCAAAAGGCGAAACTAACGGGATGAGAACTTGGAGCTGCTTTGCCGTCAGCATAAATACAACAAAACAAAATCCACACTCTAACGGTCTGTGAGATGGCTCTTGAGGTCCAGGAGGAGGTTAGTGGTCCTTCTGGAGGTTCCACAGGTGCATGATATGGTCTTTTAGTAGAGTTCCACAGCTCTATGAAGAGGTTCTAGAGGTCTTTACGGCGAGTCTAAGGGTTAATGAGGAGGTTCCACACACACACAAGCAGAAAAAACACCACAGTGTGCCAAATTCAGCTTTGTTTACATTTTCATTGACATGCAAAGATGTACCCAGGAGAGAACAACATGGGTAAGTGCCAAGAGGGTAAGCTCTAGTCGAACAACAGCATGTATGTGCCAAGAGGCAGAGTAGATGAAGATGTTTTTTTGATGAAGGTAGACATAAGGTGTGAAGGTGTTCAGTAGTTGAGTTTTAACCCTTTTTCAAATACAGCACAGACACAAAAGAAAAAATGGGAAACTTGATGGCATTAATGGAACCACGGAAAAGACAAAAGCCTTCCAATGTGAACAAGGAAGCCATACACACACACACACACACACACACACACACACACACACATGGAGACTGTGCCACATGTGGATGATGGATGGAGTCTGTCATCACGCAACGTTTCATTAAATTTATCCTGCCTGATTCCCCCACCTCCTCATTTCTCCTCTCTCTTTCTCACACCCTGCAGATCACAGATTTGACCTTTAAGGATCTTTAAGGACCTTTAAAGGGTTTCGCTCGGTGCCAACGTGCTTTATTTATAAGCACACAGTCAGCCAGGGAAAATTTATGTTGACTTCATTTTCTCCCTCATGTGACTGCGTACAGCAGAAATTAAATGAGATCCACTGATATGTGCTCACACAGCATTCATCAGCTCCACACACTCGCAAATATGTCAATGAATCCACACAGCTGTCCTGTGATGAATGAGTACCAAGCTTCTGCTGATACCTGAGCGCTACATCTCAGCGCGAGCATCCATCTGTAACGACGTTCATGTACCGAATCACTTAACGAGCAGCCAATGTACTGAGGCGTGACTGAGTCACAGGCAGGCTGGGGCATTCACAAAGAGCCGGCACGTATGGATCCACACGCCACCGCATTTTTATTCACAGTTCTGATTATTGAAATACGATTATTCATTTGAAAATTCTTGTACTGTGACTTCAACCTTACTAAGTGATCCGAACATTTTTAACACAAAAAGTTCTGTTCAAGTGTTGAATTGAGTGTCCGGGTCAATTGTTGGTTGCATATTGATTCTCCTTTGTAGTGGTGCCATTGTATACAATTGGGGCTCACCACACGGCTTAAGCTACAGCTTCCCCTCACGTTGATGATGCTACAGTTTAGAAAGCAACGGTATCGGATGTAAATGTAAATTGTTACTAGTATCAAATTCCCAGGAAAAATATCAACATTTTGAAAAGCCTTTTTAATACATCTGTAACCTAGAATCATTAGTTTGCTTTTTTGTGGTCCCTGACAGTGCTCAAGGTGAGACCCCACACAATGTCAAAGATGCTGACAGAAACACACACACACACACACACACACACACACACATAATCCATATCTGACATGTAACACGTGTGCTGTGGAATCATGTCATATGCCACTAATCCCCGACAAGACCGAATGTGACACATCCATGACATACACGTACGCACACAGACACACACACACACACACACACACACACAGTAAAGACGCACCTGATCTGGCAGCCGTGGAGACTGTGTGTGGTTTCAAACCTATAGGGAGCAATGAAATGTGAAAATTAACATAAGGAAAGAGAGGAGGGGGAATAATGTAGTCGGATAAAATAATGAACGGACAGATGGAAGATGGGAAGACGAGATAATGGGACCCAAGGCGTGGAAATGACAACAGGAGAGAGAAGGAAAGAGGGGCAGGAGGGCCATAATGAAGTAAGCAAGGACGCGGTTAATCATTGTGATTATGATGCGGGAGCGAGTCGGGAGGTGATGATATACTGCAAGTTGGCAACGGTGATAACAATGGTGGGGAAACGCAGCCAGGATAAGATGCCTTGGGGAAATTTGTGAGCAGCAGAGCCTGATTGACTCATTCGCTCGCACATGAGAGAAACACATATTGCCTGGGGTGCCACCCACTGGCCGCATGTCTGGCCGGAAGTAGGAACGTGATCGCTGCAGTCCCCCGGCACTCGGAAGGGGAAGTCAGGGAACATTCAGTTAGTTACAGGGATTTGTCTTTCATAAGTTGTATTTATGTGAGGATGCGCAAGTAGCATATTGTGAGCAAGCAAGCTACAAAGGTAAAAATTCAAGGCGCAAAACATCCAAAAAGCATGTGAACAAGTGTTAATACGCCTGAGCCAAAGCTGTAAAGAGACTGTACAGGTTTACAGGTGTGTGCGTGCCTGCGTGCGTGTGCGTGTGCGTGTGTGTGTGTGAGAGAGCCTCTCTCTCCACTAAACTCCCTAATTACTCTAATGAAGGCCAATTATCTCGATGACTCTCCATGTGAGATCACGCTCGGGATCACGGTGAATCATGATTATTAAAACATGGCCGCAAAGCAGGAGAGCAGGATAATTACTCTTCCTCGTCCTCCTCCTCCATCACACATTTTCTAATGTAAATACAGTGAAATTCGTTTTAATCAGACAAGGATGGAGGATCATTCAGATGAAGTCCATGATGAACACATACTGACCATCACCTTATCACAGTGTGAATGCAGATGTGGAGGAACAAATCAAGCTCTTCAAAAAATGTTGTGAGCAGATCTGTTCTATTCTCAAAATGCATATTAAACTCTTCAGAGATTATGATGTGAGCATTAATAAACACGTCTGCAATAAAAGCGGAGAACTTTCTGCGTGCGGGCCAGGAGGGCGGTAGATAACAGCAATAAGGAAGGGAAGCTGTTGGCCTAGTTAAGAGCAACGTGCACAGTAGGAAGTGCAGAGTTTAGAATTAATAATCCAAAAGACGAGAAGTCTGTGCTGCTGCATCTTTAGGTGGTAAGATTGAGAGTTTGGTCAAAAATAACCACATCATCACCTTTTATAAGTGGCATTACCCTTAAGTCATGTTTCAGAAAGACTCAGCAGATCCAGGTTGTTTGCTTGGATCAAGTCATTGTTTAGTAGCAGCTTGTTTGCCGTCATAATAAAGCCTGATGTCATGCTCACAGGGGGGTTGGACGAGTACGGCATGGTAACTGAGTTTATGCGAACCAAGTTTGAAATATCAGATTTTACGGGCACATCTGTAACAAAAGTAATTTTTGACGAAGGAGAAGAAGGGTGGAGGCAGAGAGACAATTATCAACAAAACGTAAAATCTTGCCGGAGAGGCTGACTCATCTTCCTAGCAAGATCACAAACCCAAACCACATTCAATTTGTTGACCTCAGACTGTTTCACTGTTGTCATTCATGCCAACGTGGATAACTCGACTCTGTGTCACCGCAATATCCCACTGTCATGCCAAGCAATAAAACAGCTGAGTACCATTCTCACAGACAGCAAGGAGTGTTGTGATGGTGAGCATAACCCCTTAGCCCTTCCTGATGGGGGTTGATGCTGGTTGAGGATTATTGTTTTGTGTAATGTGGCTGTTGTGAAACCGTTTCATTCTGTCGCTTTGATTAATGGGCACACACTTCAAAGCAGAGACAAGAAGGCAATTATGACGTCTGAATCTCAACGACAACCCGTCTGCGATGACTGACGGTCCAATTTCAAAGGACGCCAATTTGCTAGAGAAGCAACCACAGTGCGTCTGGCTGTAACATCTATCTCTGTCGACATTTTAAACAAGGCTACTAGCACGTTTCAGAGTTTGATCACAACTGAGAGAAATGAAGTTCAAGCCGAGAGATTGATTGAATTTGAAGAATCCAAAGAGCTCTGTTTACGCCCAGCTGAGACTGTGTATGACCTTATGAGAGTCCGTGTTAGCGTACGTGAAGCTTTTAGTCTGCTGTTCACACTCTGCTGATCGTCCTGACAATGGTAATTTGTCTTGTGGCATTTGGCAGCAGAGCAGCTGCACAAACGACTTTGAGAAAAGATCGGAACATCGGATAAAACTTTTACTGCATAAATATGAAAACTTTCAGGGTTCATCAATGGCCAAAAGTGGGAAAAACTTCCTGTGACATAATCTGCAACCACCATCAGAACAATTGTGTCTCTATATGCCGATGATACAATTTTGTCATTCAGGATGTGGACAGAACTTTTGGGTGGAGCAAACACCACGGAGAGGCAGTGTGTGTGTGTGTGTGTGTGTGTGTGTGTGTGTGTGTGTGTGTGTGTGTGTGTGTACGTGTGTCTGTGTGTGTGAGCTTTACACTAGCATAATTAATTTAACACAACACAACATGTCGCCGTAAGAGCAGAGAAAAATGTTTGTGTGTGTGTGTGTGCCCCCTTTAATGAGGTCAACAAGTCCAGTCATCTATGACAGGATACCATTTGCCAAGTGGTTGCCATCGGTTACCACAAACATCCAAGGAAAACAATTGTGAGGACAAAAACCGGGCGACCTCTTCTCCAGATGATGATCCACAACCAAAACTGATCACATCACTCACAACTCACTGCTCCTCTGACCATTCTTCCTCCAATTATTTTTTCTTTAATGTTTGCTCCAGCATGTAATCTTCAACCTCTGTGACAATTCACACAGCAACACAGAAACTTAGTTTATTCTTACATACTCACACTGACAGAACGGAACACACACACACACACACACACACAAACTCATGTACACACATACAAAAAGGACTGACGTGCCAAGATAACATGGCACACTTCATTTCACATTGAATTAGAAACGTCTCAGCATGCACACACACGAAAAACACACGTCAAAGCTTGCCTATAGCACACACACACACACACACACACATACACACACACCAAAGCTTACCCATAGCAGACACACACACCACCCGTTCTGAAAGCAGCAAGTGCCGATTGTGATCTCATAACACACAAAGCAAACACGCAACACATTTCTGTGTGCACACACACGCCCGCAAAGTCACTTATCCTGTCACACACACACACACACACACACACACGCCCTCTTGGATATTAAACAGACATTCACACATGACTGCTTCATGTAAACTGGGATTGTGTGTGTGATCCAAAGCAGCCACAGTGCAGACGACATACCGCAAATCCCTCAAAATGTGACGCATCCGGTATGGATCAACGCAACTGAATGGGCTTTTATTTTGAAAGGCAGCGAGACCAATGTCATACATTACAATGTAAGGGAGAGAGACAGAGGGAGAGAGAGTGAAAGAGGGGAAGGGAGTTAGAGGGGGGGTTGTGTGTGAAAGAGAGAGGGAGAGAGGGGAGAAGAGAGTGAGAGTGTGTATGCGTGTGTGTGAGTGAGTGTGAGAGAGAGAGAGAGAGAGAGAGAGAGAGAGAGAGAGAGAGAGAGAGAGAGAGAGAGAGAGAGAGAGAGAGAGAGAGAGCAGTAACATTTCTGTAGGAGAATCATTGAGTTACAGATCTATATAAAATCAATGTGGCCGTGAATCACAATGTACACACACACACCCACACACACACACACACAGAGATCAGTTCCGTATGATTACATATAACGTAAAATATCAATGATCTTCCTCCTCCTTTTCCTTCTCTTCTTTCCTCTTTGCCATTTCCTCTCCTTCCTTGCACCTGCCGGCCTTCCTCCTCCACCCTCACCTTGCATCCTCTTCATCACCACTCTTTCGCTCTTCCTCCCTCATGTCTTCTCTTTCTTTTCTTGATTCATCTCGTTTCTCTTTCTTTCCCCTCGTGTGTTCACTCTTGTTTCGTCTCCTTTGCTCTTTATATCTTTCTTTTTTCACTTACTTTGCCTTCGTTTCCTAGTTCATATCCTGTTCCTTTATGTCAATTCCTCTCCTCCCTACTTCTTACCCTTACATTTCGTTTCGTGTCCTTTCCTTCTCTCCTCTATCCTTGTATGTCTCTCCTCCACTCCACTTCCTCTCTGTCCTCTTTGCATCCTTCCTCTTCCTCTTCACTTTCTTATCCTTTTACTCTCATCTCCACTCCCCTACTCTTTTCTTTCGCCCGCCCGCCCGCCTTTTCTTTATCTTCTTCTTCCCTCTCCTCCTCCCTCCTCCTCCTATTCCTCCCCTGAAAACTCCTCACCCTCCTCTTGGCTCTGCGCGCTTCATTCCTGTGCCCGTCTCCAGCGCGCGCGGACACGGACGGAGGACACCAAGACGGTCCTCCTCTCCACGAACGCAAAGACATCTCGTTCCGAAAGAGGAGGAAGAGGAGTTGGAGGGGGAGGAGGAGGAGGAAGGCTACGAAAGCTGAATTGACTGACTTTATCCGCCCGGATCCGGGAGCTGATGAGCGGGTCCAGAGTTACAGTCGCACCGCGTAACTCCGGTTTGTCATTTTCATGAATTCAACCGCAGATCTGGCAACCCAATCGCTCCGCTTTCACTCTTTTCACCCTGGACAGAGAGGAGGAGAGGATGGGGCTACGGTGGGACAGGATGGAGGCGTGAGGCGACGCAGGAGGAGCGGGGCGCAAACCGGGAGCCATCACCGGACACCCGTCTGATCCAGAACTTTCATTTATGGCAACCGAGATTGGTTAGAACGAATCTGTGGCGGCGGAAACTCTGAGAGGAGTCTGGACCCGAGCATCTCCGTGACCGAGACAGAGAGGGAGAGCGCGAGAGAGAGAGAGAGAGAGAGAGAGAGAGAGAGAGAGAGGTCAGTGTGTCACGCACAGAGATTTTGCACACACACACACACACACACACACACACACACACACACACACACACACACACACACACACACACACACACACTTGCTTAACCAACAGCAAAGTAGCCAATTACAACAAATTATAAAAAGCCATCTGATTCAAAAACAAATTGACAAAAACACGGATGAAGGTAAAAGAAAGACAGGAAAGAAAGGAGGAAGGATATAAGGAAAGGAATGATGACGGATAGAAGGAAAGAAAGGAGGGAGGAGAGAGGGAATTGAGGAAGGTAAACAAAAATTACTTTTAAATGAGTAAAAAGTCAAAGCTGTCGTAGTGAGGGAGCTTGTGTACTTGTGTTAGTGTGGAGCTTGTGTACTTGTGTTAGTGTGGAGCTTGTGTACTTGTGTTAGTGTGGAGCTTGTGTACTTGTGTTAGTGTGGAGCTTGTGTACTTGTGTTAGTGTGGAGCTTGTGTACTTGTGTTAGTGTGGAGCTTGTGTACTTGTGTTAGTGTGGAGCTTGTGTACTTGTGTTAGTGTGGAGCTTGTGTACTTGTGTTAGTGTGGAGCTTGTGTACTTGTGTTAGTGTTCACATTCAGCAGCAGAGCGCAGAGAGAGTGACGCCTCTTTACGTTTCCGTCTGTTATGTAATCGTGCTGCCTGCAGCTCTCATGCTGAGCTTTGGTGCCAATCAGCATATGGCCTGGACTGACACACACACACACACACACACACACACACACACACACACACACACACACACACACACACACACACACACACAGCACGTGAGTGAGTTCAAGTTCATGCTCTGACCTTTGACCTGGAGTCTCTCTTCCTCCTTGTTTGTCTATTTCTGGTATCCTCTCTCAAGTTTGTCTCCTTTTCTTCATCCTCTTTCCCCTTCTTGTTTCATTCCTCTATCCTCTCCTTGCTGTCCTTTGTCCTTTGTCCTTTGTCCTTTCTCCCTCTCTCTCTCTCTGTCTCTCTCTCTGTCTCTTCTTACTCTCCTTTCCTCTTGTATACCTCTCCCTCCATCTTTTCTCTCCTCTTCCACTCCTCTATGTCTTTTATTCCTCTTTCCTTCCTCTTCCTCTATCCGTTCTCTTTCACCTCCTCCTCCTTCCTAACTCTTCCTCCCTCCCTCCCTTCCGTCTATTCTTTCCCTTCCTCCTTCCTCTTTTCCTAGCTGGTCTATGTCGGCCCTCAGTTGTCTCTATGAGGCCGTTGGTTCGTCTTCATCACTTGGTGTATGTTTGTGTGCAGCTTGATTGGTTACACATGATCGTTATCATGGCCACGCTCTGTTAATTTCTCCGTCTCTCCTGCTTCATTTTCTCATCTTTTATTTCCCTTTCTTTCCCTTCTCCTCTTCCTCCTTCATACACTTTCCTTCCTTCCTTCTTTCTGCATTTCACTCATTACTCTTCCTCTATCCTTTCTTTCCTCCCTTCTTTACACCTCCTCCTCTCTCCCTTTTCTCTCTCTTCTCTGTCCTCCACTTTCTCCTCCCTCCTTTCTCTTTCATACATCAGCCATCTCTCTCTCTCTCTCTCTCTCTCTCTCTCTCTCTCTCTCTCTCTCTCTCTCATCTTAATCAGGGGGAATAATTGATGCTGACAATATTATTGAGGTTGGAACAGAGTGCAATAAAATACTGTGTTCCTGGTCTTATCAACAGGCCATTAACACATGCGCACACACACGCACGCACACACACACACACACACACACACACACACAGGGACACACAAACTACACACACAGAGAAACAGGGTTATCAGCGGTCTATTAACCATATGGCCTACGACTCGCTCACCTGTAGCATTTAGATCCAAAGATATTGTTCTATTACTATTGGACTAGTTAATGGCCTTCCTGGAAGACTGAGACACACACACACATACACACACACACACATCATATATTCTGGCAGCAAAGGTCTAAGCTGACGGCTTAATGAGTTTTGGAGGAGAGTAGTTAGTTTGTGTTTGTTTGCGCGTGTGTGCGTGCGTTTGTGCATGTGTTTGTGCATGCGTGTGCGTGTGTGGTGGTGGATGGATGGGCAGGTTTGTAAGTCTGTGTCGTGCTTCTCAAACCACTTCTTGGAGCTCTAATTGAATGCTTCATGGGTCAGGTAATGCAATCTAAGTACATAAATATGTATTTATACTGTGTAATGTACATAACACACAGACCTGACGCCTGTGTTCTTCATTCTGATTGAACAGAACTGAACTGGACTTTCTAGCCTCTTCTCTCCTCCTTTTGGCTTCCTCTCTCCTTCTCACCTCCTCTGTCCTTTCTCCTTCTCCCCCCTCCTCTCACCACTTCTCACCATCTCCTTTATTGCTGGGACAAATCTGGTTTACCCACACATTTGTCAGGCGATCTGAAAAACAAATGGCAGAGTAACTCGCCCAAACCGCTGACACTGCACTTATTTATGCAATTTGCACAGTTTGTGACCAATGACTCGCTGTTTGCTTATCAGTGCCAAATGTTTCCTGTTGATGCAAAACAAAGATAATCATGGCAATCTACTCAGTGCTGCGGCTATAAATCTGTAACATTCCCAGTGAAGCTCATTGCAGCACGTGTTGATTGAGCAGGGAAACACTGTGACTGGGAACCACAAATCTGACCTTTGTTTCTCACAGGGAGGGAGATCCTCTGGGTAAGAACCTGAACCTTCTTATATATGTGCTACCATCATTTATACTACGAGCCGGATGAGATGAATTTAATATTCGACATATGAGAAACACAATACATGCATTAATGATCGGCTCTCCTCTCTCATGCCCCCCCGCCCCCCCTTGCTCTCCATTTAGCTCCGCGCCTCCTCCCACTGTTTTATTTATTGCTCCATTCTCTCACTTCCCCATCACTGCTGCCACCTCTATTTTGGGCCTCATCCCGGTGAGCAACAGCGGAAAGAGGCTGGGTGATGGCACGCCGAGCGACGAGCACCTCATCACGGTCCTAACGTGAGAGGAGAAACACCCAGGAAGCGTAAAAGGTCTCATCAAGTAGATTTCACCTTCAAAAACGACTTCATTATGGGTTAACTTTACCCATTAGCTTACTTAGCATACTTAGCTTCTATAGCTTCTGATGTTAATTTTACTGATGTATCAAAACTTTATTTGGGGTAATAACTGTACTTATGTAGTAAAAGTCAGATTTCAGTTTTTTCCATGAAATATTACAACTTAACATGTTGACTTGATTCGCAGTCCCTCCAATTTCTTTCAACAATACCTTATTGTATTCGACAAAAGTAGTGGATCAACTATAGAAAGTCATTTGTGGGAAACACAGCAACTTAAATAATAAAGTTTTTAGAAGTTTTTGGATCAAAAAGAAGAGTGACAAAATGGAAGAGGGCGGACAAATGAAACATTAAATACATTTTTATTCCTCCCCACAATCTGCTCAGTGGATGTTTGACCTCTTCGTTCATAATTAACCTGCCAGTCTCGCGTAAAGCTTGACGAAATGATGTGGAACAGATATCTCACGACCGCAAGGTTGTAAAACTCCTCCATTAAAATCAACTGCGCTTATCCAACCTTCATCGCTTTAAAGCCTGTCAGGATGGCAATGATGATGATGATGAAGTGCTACAACTTCAATGTATGAAGACACATTACAGGCTGTGAACCGATCGTTTCCTTTTCACGCTGCGGTGAGGACACGTTCACTTCTTTAACGTAGCAGCTCCACTCAAACATCGGTGAATTACTTATTAGCACATAATTATAGGAGCTATTAACTCTCCAATAAGCATCACAGACGCCCAATTAGGCAGTTTTTTTACTGGCATACACCTGAGGTACTTAAGCTGAAGCTGAGTATTTCTGCGAATACCAGATTGTTTACGCTGCCGTTGACGAAAAGAGCGCCACCTACAGACAATCAAATTGCATCAATGCTGTTTGTTTGAGTAAATGACCGCAGAAAGAAAATAAAGACAAAAGCAGAAAGTAAAAAAACACAAAAAGAAAGAAAGAAAGACAGAAAGAAAGAAAGAAAGAAAGAAAGAAAGAAAGAAAGAAAGAAAGAAAGACAGAAAGACAGAAAGGAAGAAAGAAAGAAAGAAAGAAAGACAGAAAGGAAGAAATAAGAAAGAAAGAAAGAAAGAAAGAAAGAAAGAAAGAAAGAAAGACAGACAGACAGACAGACAGACAGACAGACAGACAAACAGACAGACAGAAAGAAAGAATGAAAGAAAGAAAGAAAGAAAGAAAGAACGAACGAACGAACGAACGAACGAACGAACGAAAGTAATAACGAATGAAAGAACGAAAGAAAGAAAGAACGAAAGATCGAAAGACATTTGTAATTAATATGTATGTATGTACAATTATATTTTCTGATTAGCTTGCAGACTTTGGTTGTCACGGTAATCTCCATGTTACCTGGGGCGTAGTTTCATCTATTTTTTGTGTTGATTCAGCTTTTCACCACAGGAATGAGCAAACATGGCGTGAGCGGACGCGCATCATTAAACAACAAACTATAACAGCGTGTTTATGTTGTAGGTTTTGCATACAAGCGAATGTGTTTGGTTTGAGAGGATTAGCGGAGTTAAGCTATAGCAGTGATTAAACTGCGGAGGTTGTGCGTGAGGCAGAGGATTTGGGGAGGAGCAGGAGGTTTTGAGTGGCAGAAGGTAATGGAACTAAAGTCTGAGTGACAGCAGATTGTGAGGGGACGCTGCTAAAATGTCAGAGGTTTGAGTATTTCTATGTTTTCTACACTTAGCCCATGGTTCCAGTGAGTGGACTTTAGTTTTCCGTGCCACTCAGGCTTCCTCTCTGTCACACACACTGACACACTACCAATTTCATGTCTTTATTATTGCTGATCACATCACGACTAGTTCTTTTGTATCGATTTTGCTGCTTGTCTCGTTATGGTCGATGTTTCATTGCTACGCAGCACATTTTATTGTACACGGGACAAATCTCGTGTGCAACTTTGCCGTTAGCTCACAAACAGCAGTTAAACGTGTCTACAAGCTTATTTATAGATGTTTAAAGTGGCAAAAAAGTCGAAGGTTTGGTGTGAAGTCTGATATCGTGCAGTGAGTGGGTGAGTTTAGTGTTTGAGTGCAGAGTGAAAACCTGAGGGAGTGTAACAGCCTCAGGCAGTGTGTTGTGCGTATGTGTGTGTTTGTGTGTGCATGCGTGCATGCGTGCATTCGTGCGTGCGTGCGTTTTCTGTGTGTACATTTAAACACTGGGTTATGTGACAATTTAATGATTTCCATGTCCTAATTTCGGTGTGTGTGTGTGTGTGTGTGTGTGTGTGTGTGTGTGTGAGAATCATCCCCTAAGGCAAGGTGACTGGCCTACATCACTGAACTGTGAAATAAGGTGGTCACAGCCCTGTGTGCGTGTAGGCAATGTCACAGCTGGTGTATTCTTCCACCTGTAAACCACAGAGTAAGTGTGTGTGTAGTGCCATGTGAAGTGCAGCTGCCTCTCCAGTCTGTGTATGTGTGTGTGTGTGTGCTTGTGTTTAGTCTTTAGACTTGTTTATAGGGTTAAAGTTAGGATTAATCTTTGATTCAGGTTAAATTTAGGCTTTGCTTTTGGCGCCCCCCTCAGGATGAAGTTAGCATATTTAGCCTCCTGAGCGAATGTTGCACAGTTGTACTTATACTATAGTTTGCTGTTCTCATACAAAGAAACTCCCTGTTGTTGACAGTTTTATGCAAAACACAGGCATAGACTTTTCCAAAATCACCAAAGCGTTTCCGTGAAAACCTTTACCGATCCGTAACTTCTCTTTTGTTTGTGTTGGCATTGCTTTCTCGCACATTTCAAACAAACAAACCTTTTTTACGTAGAAGACAAAGAAAGCTCTCCACCCACACACACACACCATGAACCCTCGCTTATGAAAAGGCTTTTATTGCTTCTGAAGTATTTTTCTGCTCCCAACCTTCTGGGCTAAAGGATGAAACGTGACACTCCACATCTGCAGGAAACATCCATTTAAACTCCTTACACAAGCAGAAGAAGGGTCCCTGTTTGCCAATGACCTTTGACCTTGAAACATAGATCCCTAGCCTAAAACAACTTTCTGTGTTTTTTTCCCAGCAGGCCGTGCGTGTCCCCAAAATGCCGCTACCTGACAGAAACACATGATTCCAACATGGAGGCCTTCAGCTCAGCCAACGCCACGTCAGAGGAACTCCGCCTCCTCTCCCCGTCTGACGGCAACCCTGGCGACATTGGTTACCGCAACTATCGCCCCGCCTCTGGCTCCGCCCCCTCTGCCCTTCCCACGCTGGTGTTTGAGGGCGTGGGTTTCCCAGAGGATCCCATTAAGCTTGTTAGCGTTCAGGTAAGCAAAGAAAAACAAATGCCAGCAACAGCAAAAACTATTTTGACATTTATTTGTTTGTGTATTCTGTTTTGCTTGGCCTGCTCTTCAACTTCAGCCTTCATGTTGTTGTTTACAGGTGGTATTGATCATTGCCTACAGCACCATCATCGTGCTGGGGGTTCTGGGTAATTCCCTGGTCATCTACGTCATCTATCGCTTCAAGACACTCCGCACCGTCACCAACTTCTTCATCGCAAATCTGGCTGTTTGTACGTAAACGCACACACACATAGAGCATCTGTGTGTTTGTCTTTCTGAGTCATCTGACCTTATAAAAATCATTCAGACATCCCAATGCAATGACACGTGTGTGTGTGTGTGTGTGTGTGTGTGTGTGTGTGTGTGTGTGTGTGTGTGTGTGTGTGTGTGTGTGTGTGTGTGTGTGTGTGCGTGCGTGCGTGTGTGCGTGTGTGTGTGCGTGTGTGTGTGTGATGACTCGATCGTCTGTCAGCTTTTGGCAGTTTTTTCCACAATGTCTGCGATTCATCTGTACAGCTGGAAATCTGACATTTGTCATTCACGTGTTTTGACATTTCTGCGGCGCATCAAACATATGTGTGGAGCGCAACATGTGAACAGTGTGGCGTAATTATGGGGCATAATTAATGGTCAGTGCCACAGCTGAGCAGAGGGCAGAAACAACATGAGAGAGTGGGAAAAAACAACTCTAAGCTGTGAGCGATGCACACACACATCAGTGGATGAGTGCGTGTTTCGTCCTAAGGGTGTATGTGCTCTCAGCTCCGACTGTGTTTCTCAGCACAAAAGCAGAACACAAACGTCCACAGCAGCGGCAGGATTTAACGAATTGTGACAAATCACTGAACTGTGCTTGCTCACTGGAGTCAGAAGCCAAAACGAAAAACGTTTCATCCAATTTAATCTGCAAAATAAAATCTAGTGTTGATTTTACATAAATGATGAACTGAACGATCTGAAATCCATCAGGCAGAAAAAGGGGGAGGCAGTGAAAGAGAGATAGGGAGACAGCGAGAGAGAGAGAGAGAGAGAGAGAGAGAGAGAGAGAGAGAGAGAGAGAGAGAGAGAGACGGACAGAGAGACAGAGAGAGCAAAGACACATTTTCAGCACCATGGACAGCGACTGGAGCTCATGTCTAAATCCACTGTGCGCAAAGTATAAAGTAAACCTAAGTTTAATAATAATCTTTACAGCTATGTGCTGTGTGCAGGTATCACTCAAACATACAGTTACAGTGTATACATAGAGATATAGTATTTACTGTATAAATATGATGAAATGTTGGAATTAAGTGTTAGCCTCAAAAAGTCTAAAAATCTTTCCTGGAAAATTGGAATACCTAAACCATTAAATGATTCAATATTGTTTAAAACAAACACCTAAATGTTGTTCATACCTGTGAAATGTGAGTCAGAATGCTGACAAGTCACAACGAGAAAAAAAAAAAAAAAGTCAAAACAGCATGTAAAATGTAAAAGTCATTGCATTACACTTATATTTAGTCAATTGGTCGATACTTTTATCCAAAGCGACATTAATGAATTTAACAGAAGTAAAGATCTAGTTGGGTGAGAAAAACAAGAGTAAGTGCCAAAAAGCTAAGATGGAGTTGAACAACAAGACACATTCATTTTAACTAAATGTGTGCAAACTTTTATGATGTGTTTATCCTCTGATCACATTGTAATATGTATAAATATAACATAAACATAATCAGAAACCCCGGGATCAATGCAAACAAGATTATTAAGAAGAATTCCGGGTTCCTAGAAAACAAAGACCATAACTCTAACTGTCGACTGAGTAGCGCTGTAAGATAAGCAAATGGAAGGGATAGGAAGAGGGATGGGTACTGTCCTTACCCAGGAAGCTGCCACATCATTTTCTTCATTATTTTCAGACTGATGGAGGGCCGGTCTTTAGGCTCGGAGAAAATAACGCAAGCAAATGAATTCTCCCAAAACCAAACGATGTAAAAGTGATACTGACTGCCAGATTTAGCTCAGTAGAAGATGAAAGATTTGTAAAAGTAATGTTTTTCCTGATAGGCTCAAAGATTTTGCAATGAATTGACATCAAAGCTTCCAAACGCTCAACATTCAGGAACATGCTGGGTCTTTCCCAAAGTTCTTGTGGACCTTTTAGATACAGTACTTACATTTGTGCTCCATATGCAGCATGGACTCATCTAGAAGAGGACTGCAGGGACAGCAGCCAGAAGGTGGTTAAAACATTGAGGTTAATTAGAGGGTTACGTGTGATCATAATGGAAAGTATGGATATCAACATTCTTCCTTTTCCCTTGATGAAACTTTATCCTTCCTCAAGGGGAAAACTATTCTCTCAGTGTTGCAGAGTGAAAACATCCAATGGTGAAATCACCCTAATGTCTCTCTAGAACAGATGATATCACAGAGGATTCAAATCCAGCGCCCACACGCTGGCCTGAGGGCAGCGTTGGCGTTACAGATCACAAAATGTTTGCATTAAGTTTGTCCAAAGCCAGAGTTAATGGAGCATTTTACAAATAAAGGCGTCGCGTAAAAAAAAGAAAGTCCACACACATTCGATTAATGTCGTCAAACCTCGTCAATCTGTTTACACCGCTTCCATTTCCTGTTAGATGTCGCATGAAGAACAGCAAAACATCGGATTGTATTTGTTTGAGCTGAATGACGAAGTGGTAACTTCAATTAAAGTGACACCGATTCTAGAATGTAATTTTCAGGGAAGTCCTGTCGGAATTAGATCGCTGACATTATGCTGCAATTTGATTACCATGTTAAAAGAGAGAGAGAGAGAGAGAGAGAGAGAGAGAGAGAGAGAGAGAGAGAGAGAGGGGAAAGAGAGACAGAGAGAGAGAAAGAGAGAGAGGTCATTGTGACTGATGCGATGTGAAGTGTGCAGAGGGGCAGAGCGCCAAGTTGGAAGGAAGTTGTCGGTTCAGTTCCAGAAGAGAAAAGCAGCAGCAGCGGGCAGGCGAGCAGACAGTTTAGTAAACAAACAGAGAAAAGGTGGAGGACTCCTCTTCCTCTTCCTCGCCCGTGGCCTCGTCTGCCCTCTTTCGATGTTCACGTCAGCCTCTTCCTCTTCCTCTCTTCACGCCGTCGTTTAATGACGCTACTGGCAACCTTCACATTACTGTAAACGTTCTGCTCTTTCATCTCTCACTCTCTCCACGTGTCTTTATTTCCGCTCTCTCTCGTTCTAGTGTTTTCTCATAGCTCTCTGTCTCTCTCTCTCCTCAGCCCACTCGCTCTCTCGTTTGCCATCCTTTCCATCTCTCAGTCCATCTGTCTTTTGTTTTGTCAAATCTCGGTTCCCCTCAGGCGAATTCAGTATCTTTGACTTTGTCTGTTGTTTTTTTTCTCTTCATCTTTTCTCTCTCTCTCCCTCTCTCTGCCCTGAAGCATCATGGGAAAAGCAGAGGGGCTAAACTTGCCTTCATAGCTGGTTTGTTGTTTGTGGCTAACCTGATTTATTGGGATTGATGCCTTGATCGCACACTGACCCCCTTCACCTCTGCGAGTCGCTGGGTCAAACTCAGCCAGACAGTCAGCTCTGATTGGCTGATGGAGATGAGGTTCCAACGGTACAAACCAACCAATAACGGATCATTCCAAACGGCATTAATAGAGGAGGGTAATTACTGTCCTTACCCAGAGGAAGTCCCTCCTTGTGGACTTGAAAACAGCCAAAATAAGCTCAGTGGAACAAAGAATGTGCGGACAATGTACATTTTTGTTCCAGGTTGAAATGGTTAATAAAATCTAGTCAGATCATCTCCAGATAAGCATTGATGTTTGTAGAAACGCTGATCAACTTAGATGTTAGTCAGTTTTGGAGAAGTTGCAACGTGCGATCCAAATTGCAGCCTCCAATCGTGTGCTCTCACTTTTGGGGGCGAGGCCTATTGTTTGTTTGTTTGGATCACTGATGCCTGATGGTCGTTGTTGTGCGTCTGCAGCCGACCTGCTGGTGAACACGCTGTGCCTGCCCTTCACTCTGGTCTACACGCTGCTGGGGGAGTGGAAGTTCGGCAGCGCCCTCTGCTTCCTGCTTCCTTACGCACAGGGGCTCGCCGTGCACGTCTCCACGCTGACGCTCAACGTCATCGCCCTGGACCGCCACAGGTGGGTGGGGCCTCATGGCGGGGAGGTGGTTGTGACCGGTGGGTCAGGATTACAGTATGTACAAGGTTAACATGTAGAGTTTACTGACAAACACAGATCTAATCTACAAATCTAAATCACACAAGTATGCAAATGTTTAAAGACGGTATCCTGAAAATCTGGACGTAGCTAAGAATCCTGTCTTTAATAGCTAAAGCTCTTGTTGCTGAAGGCATTTGTGCGGCTTTGCGTTGCAGGTGCATCGTGTATCACCTAGAGACCAGGATGCGTAAGGACGTTTGCTTTGGGGTCATCGCGCTGACCTGGGTGCTGAGCGCGGTGCTGGCCAGCCCGCTGGCTATTTTCAGAGAGTATGGATCGTTCAGCCTGGAGCCTGGACAGACCATACAGGTCAGAACACACACACACACACACACACACCCCTGTTGCAGCTTCAGCCTGCATCAAACACCTGCTTAAATCAACAGCTGCTCTCATTTTTCTCTTTCTCCACATTCATCCTTTGATCTCTCTGTCTCTCTTTTTGATCTCGATCCTCATCTTTCATCTCTTTCTCCATTTCCTTCCTCTCCTCTTCTTTCATATGTACTTGTACGAGTTCTTTGCTTTACTCGTTACTGCGTTTTGTTTCTCCTTTTGTTCTTCCTTCTTTCCTCATTTCTCCTTCTCCCCATTTTCTTCTTCCTTTCCTTTCCTTTCCTTTCCTTTCCTTTCCTTCCTTTCTGTTTTTCCTTGCATCTACTTTTTATAACGTATAAATGCAACTTTCTTCCCCCCTCTGCCCGGCCGCAGGTGTGCACAGAGAAGTGGCCCGGTGAGACTCACACTGACGGGACTTTCTACAGCATCTCCATGCTGATCCTGCAGTACTTCCTGCCACTGTCCATCATCTCCTTTGCCTACGCCCGCATTTGGTCTAAACTGCGTGGCCACGTCAGCCCCGCGGACGTCAGTGGCGCAACGAGCAGCGGCGGTTCTGAGCGTCACCGCCGGCGCCGCAAGACCACCAAGATGCTGGTGACCATGGTGGTGGTGTTCGCTGTCAGCTGGCTGCCTTATCACGCCTTCCAGCTGGCCACCGACATCGACAGCTCGGTGCTGGACATGCGCGTCTTCCGCCTGCTGTACACCGTCTTCCACGTGATCGCCATGTGCTCCACCTTCGCCAACCCGCTGCTGTACGGCTGGATGAACCGCAACTACCGTGCCGCCTTCCTCGCCGTCTTCAAGTGTCAAAACGGAGGAAGAGGAGGGGAGAGGGGGAGGAGCGGCCGGCTGGATAGCATTCACCCGGTCAGTGTTGGAGGAAGAGGAAGGGGGAAGAAGGTCGTAGTCAAAGCTCAGGATGTGGTGTCCACCCATCTGAACGCCACGGATGTCTGAAGGCTTGCAGAAGGTCGAGGACACCACAGAAGAAGCAGGAAATCCAGAGCGGGAGAGAGAAAAGAGAGAACTTCCAGATTAAATGAAAACTAAAGGAAAGAGAGCCGCTCAATCAGAGTCATGTTGCTATGGCAGCCTTGCTGTGACCCAAACACATGGAGGGCTTTGAACCTGCTTGTTCTTTGTGGATTCATGACCCTAAAAATGACAAGCTTCAATCCCAAAAAACTCAAACCATTTGTTGTCTGCCGTGGAAAAACCCATCGAACTGAAAACACTGAGAGGATTCACGTCAAACGCCGAAGTTCATCCCTAGATAAAATTTTGATGGAAATCGTGACATTTTGGCTTTATAGCTTATTTTATTTGACATGTTAGCGTTCAGCTCTTGGCCCGGTTGGTTTACAGTGAAGGAGCATGCGATGTTGAAAGTGGTCAATGGTCAAAAAAAATAAATGTAAATTTCTGTAAAATTGAGTCTGAACTCCATCACTGTCGCGATGGAGTTCAGACGTAATTTCTCAAGAAATCAGTTTCAGATTTTTCGTAAAGTCGCCTTAACGCCCGGAGCATCACAGGAAGCTGGTGTGTAAAAGCAGACAGATGAATGTTTTTTGTCTTGTTTTATTTTGGAGGGTCAGACGACCACTCCTTCGATTGGATCACCTTCGCGGAAGTAGCAGTCGCCCGCACACTTTCACGCCGCTCACGCCGTCTATGTGTGACTCAATAAAAACGCTGTGCAAGTCGTGAAGTTTGTCTGCTGCTTTAATTCAAACTAAAAGCCTGATAACCACAGACTGTGACAGCTCTGATACTGAGGTGTTTTTGTTCTTTGATACGATTTCATTCAGAATTGAGAGGCTCAGTTCCTCAGTCGTATCTGTATGATGGTGTGATCAATGTCCTGGCGCTCTTTAACGCTCTTTCAGCATCAGCCTTTGTACTGTAAACGTGTTCAAATACTCACTTTGCGAAATACCGCAACCTCACAAATACTGTGCTTGTGAAACACCATTGTGCTTGAGTGTGTTTGTGAAAGAACGAAAGAAAGAAAGAAAGAAAGAATACACAGTAAAGCCAGACAGTTATTGATTACAAGCTGCATGGGGGAGGAGAGAGAGAGACACGCACACAGACACACAGACACAACTCAAACTAAAGCTAAAACTAAACTGATGGGATCTGGAGAGGAAGGGATAATGGAGGTGGTAGAATCGATGACCTCACACTGGTTCCAATTTTGCTCTAAAATGTGATGACACACACACACACACACACATGTGTACACGCCTGAACATTACAGCGAGTGTGTGATCACAATGCAGAGGGACTTCTTTCGCTCACACAGGGAACAAAACTCAATCTGAGGCCAAATCTAATCGTTTATGTGAGCGCGTCCGCTCTACAGGACAACAATCTCATCATCTCACGGCTCAAAACCATGATTCAGATTATTTAGCCAGAAATGTTTCACTTTTTCAGACCTCCTGTCCCCTCATAAACGAACAAACACAAGCGAGCGTAACAACGACAAGTTCTTCTTTCGATCGCCTTCATCGACCGGCAGAGGTGGGAAAAATGATGAGCTATCTGAGTTTCTGTAGATCGATAACAATAATAACAATAATCTTCTCTATTCTGGCGGTATGTTGCATGAGTGCTGCCATTGGCTGATCACACCTGAACCACATGATGTCTAGTTTACTGTCTGAAAGAAATCAATGTTGCGTTTCTGCTCTCAAATCCACATTAATCCATAATTGCTGCAGTAAAACTGAACTGATCAACCGCTTGACTTTCAGGCGACACTGCCACCACAGAGCACAGATGCATGATGGGTAGTTTCTCTATGGCGTCCGGCGACGTGACGACACAGCCTGTTTTCCCCCTGCGGGCGTAATTCATCTGTTTCCTGTTATCCATCAACACGGTGACACAGGGGAAAGAGCGTTTCCCACGGCAACACATGGACAGAGGCTGTGACAGAGCCTGACATGATTGGAATACCGACAGATGGTGGAGAGGATACTCCAACCGACTGATACTACAATAAATACTGCTATTAGTGCTACTTCTACATTTATGACACCTCCTACTTGTACTACTAGCACTGTTAATAATAATGATTCGTAGAGGTACTGCAGTACGTTGGCAGTAGATGAAAGCTGGTGAGACAAAAGATGAGATGAAGAGGTTTACACACACACACACATGCAGAGTTAATTATAGATGTAGATTGCTGACAGTTATCTGCATCTTCCTCTCTTTTGTTCTCTTCCTCTTTTTATTTCTATAAGCCATCTTTCCATCATATGTCCGTTAACGCTAATCATCTCTTCCTTCTTCCTGCTCTCTTTTGATATTTATCTCTGTCAGACTCGGCGCTCCTCCTCCTTTATGACTTATCAATGTCTCAACTTCTGTTTCTAAACCCATGCTCAGGACTTCTTGTGCTTTAACCCTCTAGAGTCTGAGATAGAGTCTGAGATAGAGAGAGAGAGAGAGAGTGAGAGAGAGAGAGTGAGAGAGAGAGCGCTCAGGTCAGTTCACTTCATTAGACGCTTTGGAGTTTCTGTGATTTCTATTTTTTTTTTTTGCAATTTGTTTTTATTGAAGCAGACATTGTGCATACAGGTGTAGGCTATTTTGGAGATCTTTTTTTTTATATAGAAAGAGGGAAAAGAGAGAGAAAGATAGAGAGAAGGGAGGAAGGCTGTGTTATCCCTTCTATTGTTGTTGAACTTTATACATAGACCCTGAGGTAGAGTACAAGAAGACTGGAGTTGCAATGATGTCATAGGGTACAAACAGATCTTACAGGGTGATGTCATACAGCAAGGTAGGCTGCGATTCTGTGATTTCTTTAAGACTCATTGGAATCTGTAAGAGTCAAACTGGGACAAATCAGGAAAATAAGCTGAAAGGTCAAACTTCCTCCTGCATTTTGACAAAATTTTCACGATTTCCTTTCAGACTCCGAAAGTGGTTTGTCGAAATATGTGTGCATGAAGTCAATCAAACGTAGAGGAGCTTTTCTAAATCTATCCAGGAGATTTCTTCCCCTTTGCGAGCCAATAAAATAAAGTACATAGCTTACGTCAAAAGGTGAGTAGTTGCCGGTGGTTACGTGATGTCGCCAATAGTCATTCAGCTGGGGTTTTTTTAGCTGGGAAGCTGCGTGCTATTATACAACCATGACTGAGCCAGCAGAGATTCTGAGGTTTGAGCCATGCAGCGGGACTTAAGGGGGTTTCACAGTGTGAGTGCTGCTTAGAAAACAAACTGCTGCTGTCAGCTTAGGGAGCCGCCTCATGTTTACTATGATGTGGCTTTGTCAAAACAATGGATTTTCAAAGGGCTTCAGATGGTTTGAAGGCTGTGGCATGTTACCTCCCCAGCTGAGCTTTACACAGCACACATCACACAGCACAATTACTCTGTTTTGACAAGAAAAATGTCTTCAGCGTTCAGATTAGTGAGGTTGTGTGACGTGTTAATGTGGCATTCTCCCACCTGTCCATCGATTCCTTGTCTACTTTTCCTTTCCTTTCCTTTACTGTATTTATTTCTATTCTTTTCTGTCTCCATTACCCCTCCATTTGTACCTCTGCCAAGTAGGTGATGTTTTATGTGTTCACGGGATATCTCAAAATGTTTCGTTGAAACTTGGTTGCCAGGTTGGACATGATCCAGGGACGAACCCATAAAATCAGGGTCTAATCAATAATTTCATTACTGAGCGACAGAGTGAATGACTGCTTGGTCTTGGCACAGGTATGAACTCTCTGGATGTCTTCTGGTTTGTATGCTTTGAGTTTCTGTTGACATTTGGTGATTAATGTTTAATCTGGATGTGAAGCACAGAAGTGATTTATCCACACTGGTTTGATTATAAATCCAAACTGAGTCCATCAAGTCCAGACTTCTCCTGAGACTTCCCACACTGTCACAACAATGTATGTGTGTGTGTGTGTGTGTGTGTGTGTGTGTGTGTGTGTGTGTGTGTGTGTCCAGTGTCACAGCCCTCAGCTGTATTGACAGCCACATTAACACAAATGCTGCACTGCGATTGCTGCTATCAGTCAAACGTCACAGCTGAGACTACAGGACAAGATTATTCTTCTCTGTACGCAAATGAAGGAGAAAGAAATAACCGCACATACAGAGAGAAATTACTGTGATTTGATAAATAAATGTTTATGAAGGCAGATGGAGGGAAGCTTTAGTTACAGGAAATCATCTGGCATCATTTTTCATTTGGTTTCAGTCAAAACGTTGTGGTTCTGCGTTCCCTAGCAACGCCCAAGCAATCAGGTGTTTGCTGTGGAAGCTCAGTTGTAGAAGTTGACACACAGGCGCACACACAAACACACACACACACACACACACACACACACACACACACACACACACACACACACACACAGAGAAACATACACTGTCGCTCATTTATTTTAAACACAGGAGGAAGTTTGACCCTTCAGGTGATTTCCACACGTTGAGTTTGACTCGCAAAGAACAAAGAAAAAGAAGAAAATGACAGAGGCTCTGAAGCATCTAATGAAGTGAACTGACCTGAGCTTGCATGCTCTGCCTCTCTCTGTCTCTCTCTGCCTCTGTCTGTCTCTCTCTCTCTGCTGCTGCTGTCAAATGAACAATTACAACACCATTTT